>NC_141685.1:119402859-119711024 GCF_964263255.1 Lissotriton vulgaris | reverse complement strand
GACTTGCCCCTTTAACCTCACTTAGTTTTGCTGGTAGGCCGGCCAAAAACAGAGAAAAAAACAGTGGGGCGAGTACGCAACCCTGCCTCAAGCCATTTCCAATCTGGATCTTCCCAGACAATCCACCCTCCTCGTCCAAGATTATCTGGGCCCAGTTTTCTCTGTGTAAGGCTTTTATGATGGCCAAAAGGTCTCCGTGTAGGTTGTATCCTTCCAAGGTTGCCCATAACTGCTCCCTGCCCACCAGATCGAAAGCCGCGCGGAAGTCCATAAAACAGCAGAATAAATTACCCCTCTGTTCTATCGACTTCCGCGCGATGGCCCAGAGAGCAAAACAGTGGTCCACCGTTGAATGCCCTTCTTTAAACCCACCCTGCTCTGGGGGTACTAACTGGTTATCCTCTGCCCAATCCTTTAAGATCAGGGTCCGAGCCCGCTTTAAGCCGGTTTCTGCTATTCATGCAGAATCAAAATGCGTCGTCCAGGCTCCTCCCCTCAGGCACAGGTTTAACCATCAGACATTGATTAGAATTCATGTTATATTGAGATTCTGACAGGTATGATATACAGTTCGATTAGAAATTCTAGAAGATACGGGGAGAGAGGGTAAAGATGAAATGTGTGTGTTGCCCCTTAGCTGCTCGGTTGCACTAGTGAGGAACTTTAAATTATTAGCTTCAATGCTGCACAGATGCAAATCATTTAACAGTAGTATTGAGTCTTTGCTTATCGACTGCGGAAAGAAGACTGGGCAGTGTCTCTGGGCCCTGCCATGGTCTGGGCATAGAGGGATGGAGAAAGGCTTACCTTTAGCGTGCTTCTCACTGCTGCCAGTCTAAATAGGGTGTGGATGGATGGCATATCCAAACTAGCAAAGACTAGAGAGCACGCTCCCAATACGGCACCTCTAAAATGGCACAATTGGGAGTGAAGTGATAATGGCCGTTGCTCTTGCCGTAATACAAGTGGACCATAAAGTTAAATTAAAACAAGCTTTGGCAAAGCCAATAGGTCTGACCAATCAACGAGACATTGCCTTTGCAAAAGTGTTTTAGCCATGGTGTATCCAATGCACTAACCTATATTTCACCCTATACTTCTCTCAATGTATTGTCTGCCTCCACTCTCTGACTCATCCGAAACCTCATTCTACTTCTGTGATCTCCAAAATAACCCTTTCTAGACTAGACTCTTCCCTTCTCTATCCCTTCTTGGATCACCCTAAAGCTCATATTATGATCTCCAAAACAACCCTTCTAAATTCTTCCCTCCCATATCCCTCCTTTGAGTCATCCCAAAATGTGTTTTACTACTATGATCTACCTCATCCATTTCTAGAGATTCTTCCGTCCTCCATCTCTCCTTATACTCGTCCCAAACCTCATCTTACTACTATGATCCCCTAAGAAACACTTTCTACACCCTTCCCTCTTCGATCCCCCCATTATCCTTTTCAATCCAACTAACAGACTCATATGTCCACCGCTCAAATTAACTCAATTTTCATTATTCTAAACCACCGCTAATCCTTTTGGAGTTCCGGAGTTGGGTGCTACTTGCCAAAAAGTGCGTTGAAGCCTTGTTAGGGGAAGCAAGCGCTGTATTAATGCAATTAGATACAATGTAAAAGAGGTTGGGTTTATTAGAGAACGCCTCACGCTCACCCAGCAGTCTCCTACATGTGCTGCTGAGGAGAGTGTAACTGAGGTTGGGTTTATTAGAGAGTGCCTCACGCTTACCCAGCAGTCTGCTACAGGTGCTGCTGAGGAGAGTGTAAATGAGGTTGGGATTATTAGAGTGCCTCACGCTCACCCAGCAGTCTCCTACATGTGCTGCTGAAGAGAGTGTTAATGAGGTTGGGTTTATTAGAGTGTCTCATGTTCACCCATCAGTCTCCTACATGTGCTGCTGAGGAGAGTGTTAATGAGGTTGGGTTTATTAGAGTGCCTCACGCTTACCCAGCAGTCTCCTACATGTGTTGCTGAGGAGAGTGTTCAGGCTAGATAATGTTGTATTGGCCACAGCCACATTAATAGCAATGTTGTATATGTTAGGTCATTATGACCCCATGGTTCTTTTTCCTGAAAGTTATGGTCTTGTATGTTTTTCATTTATAGGCCCCTGACAAAGGGTTACCTCCTGTTAACCCGAAATGCATTGGGCAAGCATCAAGTAATGCGAAGATTGATTTATGTTGAATACATTTCAAGAATAAACCTGATGAATTTTCCTTCTATTGGAATGAAATAAATTAGCAATGAAGCATTCAAGCAAGTTTGTTTTGGCAGTTTTTTGCATAAGCTTTTGAAGAAACCCCCCAGTTTCATGTGAAAATGCGCGCCTTGCAGTGATTTCTATATCACATCTTGTTTTCATGATTTAAGGCGCTACCTGGCAGAGTGCGACAAGGAAACGCGCCTAAACTAATGAATTGGAATAATTCAGTGAGTGCACGGAGATATCATAACCCATTTTATTAGAGAACGCCTCACGCTCACCCAGCAGTCTCCTACATGTGCTGCTGAGGAGAGTGTAAATGAGGTTGGGTTTATTAGAGAGCGCCTCACGCTCACCCAGCAGTCTGCTACAGGTGCTGCTGAGGAGAGTGTTAATGAGGTTGGGTTTATTAGAGTGCCTCACGCTCACCCAGCAGTCTCCTACATGTGCTGCTGAGGAGAGTGTTAATGAGGTTGGGTTTATTAGAGTGTCTCACGTTCACCCAGCAGTCTCCTACATGTGCTGCTTAGGAGAGTGTTAATGAGGTTGGGTTTATTAGAGTGCCTCACGCTTACCCAGCAGTCTCCTACATGTGCTGCTGAGGAGAGTGTAAATGAGGTTGGGTTTATAAGAGAGCGCCTCACGCTTACCCAGGAGTCTCCTACATGTGCTGCTGAGGAGAGTGTAAATGAGGTTGGGTTTATTAGAGAGCGCCTCACACTCACCCATCAGTCTCCTACATGTGCTGCTGGAGCGTGTAAATGAGGTTGGGTTTATTGGAGAGTGCCTCACACTCACCCAGCAGTCTCCTACATGTGCTGCTGAGGAGAGTGTTAATGAGGTTGGGATTATTAGAGAGCGCCTCACACTCACCCAGCAGTCTCCTACATGTGCTGCTGGAGCGTGTAAATGAGGTTGGGTTTATTGGAGAGTGCCTCACACTCACCCAGCAGTCTCCTGCATGTGCTGCTGAGGAGAGTGTAAATGAGGTTGGGTTTATTAGAGAGCGCCTCACACTCACCCATCAGTCTCCTACATGTGCTGCTGAGGAGAGTGTTAAGGAGGTTGGGTTTATTAGAGTGCCTCATGCTCACCCAGCAGTCTCCTACATGTGCTGCTGAGGAGAGTGTTAATGAGGGTGGGTTTATTAGAGTGTCTCATGTTCACCCATCAGTCTCCTACATGTGCTGCTGAGGAGAGTGTTAATGAGGTTGGGTTTATTAGAGTGCCTCACGCTTACCCAGCAGTCTCCTACATGTGCTGCTGGAGCGTGTAAATGAGGTTGGGATTATTGGAGAGTGCCTCACGTTCACCCATCAGTCTCCTATATGTGCTGCTGAGGAGAGTGTAAATGAGGTTGGGTTTATTGGAGAGCGCCTCACACTCACCCAGCAGTCTCCTACATGTACTGCTGAGGAGAGTGTAAATGAGGTTGGGATTATTAGAGAGCGCCTCACACTTACCCAGCAGTCTCCTACATGTGCTGCTGAGGAGAGTGTAAATGAGGTTGGGTTTATTGGAGAGTGACTCATGTTCACCCATCAGTCTCCTACATGTGCTGCTGAGGAGAGTGTAAATGAGGTTGGGTTTATTAGAATGCCTCACGTTCACCCATCAGTCTCCTACATGTGCTGCTGGAGCGTGTAAATGAGGTTGGGTTTATTGGAGAGTGCCTCACACTCACCCAGCAGTCTCCTACATGTGCTGCTGAGGAGAGTGTTAATGAGGTTGGGATTATTAGAGAGCGCCTCACACTCACCCAGCAGTCTCCTACATGTGCTGCTGGAGCGTGTAAATGAGGTTGGGTTTATTGGAGAGTGCCTCACACTCACCCAGCAGTCTCCTACATGTGCTGCTGAGGAGAGTGTAAATGAGGTTGGGTTTATTAGAGAGCGCCTCACACTCACCCATCAGTCTCCTACATGTGCTGCTGAGGAGAGTGTTAAGGAGGTTGGGTTTATTAGAGTGCCTCATGCTCACCCAGCAGTCTCCTACATGTGCTGCTGAGGAGAGTGTTAATGAGGGTGGGTTTATTAGAGTGTCTCATGTTCACCCATCAGTCTCCTACATGTGCTGCTGAGGAGAGTGTTAATGAGGTTGGGTTTATTAGAGTGCCTCACGCTTACCCAGCAGTCTCCTACATGTGCTGCTGGAGCGTGTAAATGAGGTTGGGTTTATTGGAGAGTGCCTCACACTCACCCAGCTGTCTCCTACATGTGCTGCTGAGGAGAGTGTAAATGAGGTTGGGTTTATTGGAGAGTGCCTCACGTTCACCCATCAGTCTCCTACATGTGCTGCTGAGGAGAGCGTAAATGAGGTTGGGATTATTAGAGAGCGCCTCACACTTACCCAGCAGTCTCCTACATGTGCTGCTGAGGAGAGTGTAAATGAGGTTGGGTTTATTGGAGAGTGACTCATGTTCACCCATCAGTCTCCTACATGTGCTGCTGAGGAGAGTGTAAATGAGGTTGGGTTTATTGGAGAGTGCCTCACGTTCACCCAGCAGTCTCCTATATGTGCTGCTGAGGAGAGTGTAAATGAGGTTGGGTTTATTGGAGAGTGCCTCACACTCACCCAGCTGTCTCCTACATGTGCTGCTGAGGAGAGTGTAAATGAGGTTGGGTTTATTGGAGAGTGCCTCACGCTCACCCAGCAGTCTCCTACATGTGCTGCTGAGGAGAGTGTAAATGAGGTTGGGTTCATTAGAGAGCGCCTCACGCTCACCCAGCAGTCTCCTACATGTGCTGCTGAGGAGAGTGTAAATGAGGTTGGGTTTATTGGAGAGTGCCTCACGTTCACCCATCAGCCTCCTATATGTGCTGCTGAGGAGAGTGTAAATGAGGTTGGGATTATTAGAGAGCGCCTCACACTCACCCAGCAGTCTCCTCCAGATGCTCCAGGGGGTGTAAAAGTAGTTGGGATTATTAGAAAGCGCCTCATGCTCACTTGTCAGTCTCCTACAGGTGATGCTGAAGAGCGTGTAAATGTGGTTGAGTTTAAATGAGTGCCTCACCCTCAGCTGGCAGTCTCCTACAGGCGCTGCAGGGAAGTGTGTAAAAGGGGTTTGGCTTTATTAGAGAGTATCTGACGCTCACCCAACAGTCTCCTACAGGTGCTATGGGGGACATTGTAGAATAGGTTGGGTTTATTAGGAAGCGTCTCACACTCACCCCAGCAGTCTCCTACAGGCGCTGCTCCGGAGGTTGTAGAATAGGTGGTGTATGACTGAGAGAGTGTCAAGTGTTCACCTAAGAGATGCACATGCTCATGCTCTGATGAATGATCCTGATATATACTATGGTAAATTGAATAGTATATAAAGGCCTGTGGGATCCAAAGTGGTCAGTGTTAATAATGTCTCAAGAAAAATGTTAAGTACATCAGGCGGGGTCTGCGTTAGTAGCGTTCTCCTGAAATTAGCGCTACTCACTGGGGCGTATCTTCCTGCGGGAATGGACAGGAAAAAAATGCTCATGCTCGTTCCCTAATATACTATTCAATTTATCATAGTATATATCAGGATCATTCATCAGGGCATGAGCATGGGTATCTCTTTTTTGTCTATTCCTACCGGAAAACACGCCTCTGCGAGTAGCAGGAGGACGCTACTCACACAGACCCCGCCTGACACGCCTCCTGTGAGCAGCGCGAGATCGGGAGAACACTACTCACTCAGTCCCTGTTTGCCAGCAATGAGCTACACCTGTGATACCGCTAAGGTATTTAAATGCCGCAACTCCAGGAGCTCATTTCCATCGGAGCTCACAACCAGACAACAGGTTCCTTTCGGGTCTGGAGACCATGCAAAGTAAGTAATAGAGGCCGGCCCCGCTCACGGTACAGCCGCCAGTCATGCTGTCTTCGGCCGTGACTGGGTGTGCATTCCTTTACCGGTTGTAACAAATGGCCGAAGCCTCCCCCACACAATGAATTTTCATTTTCTCTCCACTAATTCCAGAGTGCAAAAAGGTCCCGGCCCCTGGCAGAGTTCCATGGAGCTTTGTCCCCTGAGTATATGTGTAAGCAGTGCTTCATAAATCCTTCACAGCAATGTTTGACCGCATTTAGGCACTAGCACCCATATCGCATATATAATGAGATCGCTGCATGCCACGTTCCGCCACAAGCGCCAACACTACCGCCTTATTCGCTGACACGTTTAGGCACCTGGCGCTGACTCACTTGATGCATATGGCTGAATACTATGTGCCTATACATTATGTGTTATTTGTCTGTCTCTCTTTTAAATTCCTAGCACACTCACGACTCAATAAAACCCGCTCCGCAGTAATCTGGCGTCGCAGCACACCTGAGGCACACTCGGTGCCTCGGGTGGGGCCCGATGATGAAGCATGCCACCAACTAGGTTGGTGGGTGAGGACCGTCATAAAAAAACCAAATGGTGTCCCACACAGACACATAGCACACTGACAGAGCTAGTTCTTGTTGTCTAGCTACGATACCCTAGGGAAAAAGAACTAGCGTCTCTGGTTCCTCTCTCTTTCCTTTGATCATAAAACCTGCGTGATTCTCTTGCCTTTATTGTTTACATCATGAAAACTGGATTTTCCAATGTATGCTGAACCCAGCCAGCTAGTGGACAAGGGAGGAGGGAACCAGATCCAGTCACTTATTTCAATCAGTGAGGATGAGTAGTATTGATAAACAGGTAGGATTCTGAAACCCTCCAGCTGAGTCTCTGTGCCCACCGCTTTAAGCTTTGACGGACCAACAGTGTTACATCGGGTTCCTCACACCTTCCTGATGAGGAGGAACGTAGATATATATTTCAAGCACTCTCTCTCCAAAAGCAAGAAAATCACAGAAGAGTTGACAGAATTTGAGTAAATTAATCAATTAACATTTATTTTAGAATTCATGTATACTCCAATAAGTCGATCAATCAATATCATAGAACAGCGTTCCCCTAACTGTGGGCCGCCAGTTAATTTCTGGGGTGTCGTGAAAGAGTAACAAATAACGGTGCCTTTACATTTTGTATTTATCTCATCACATCTGCTGTGCTTTAAAGGCAAAGGTTACACTTATGGCTATGTCTTCTGACAAATTCCAGCTTACGCTGTTAACATGGGGATTGGTGTTTACTTTTCTTACTCTGATTCCAAAGCGATTGGTGTTTTTAAAGTGAACTATGTGATAATCTCGCTGGTGTGAATAGAGTGTGAAAGGAAAGGCATTTTTTCTAACACACACTATTTAACCTTTCTTAACTGCTGATTTATTTCAGAATATATCAGCAGTTTGGAAAGCAAAATAAAATCCATTATTTTGCAATTCTGAAGCGTGATTGGAACAAAGATTTTAAAAGGATCAAAACAAATCAAGACAGTTTTACTGGGTGATGCACAAAGGATATTCACTGAACCCCTGTGTGGGATTGCTGATGTCAAGTCAAGTCAAGTCAAGTCAAATAATTTATATAGCGCACTACATACCCAGAGGGTCTCAAGGCGCTTAGGGAGGGGAGGAGGATTACTTGTCAAATATCCATGTTTTAAGTTGCTTTCTGAATGCTAGGTGGTTCTGGGTAAGGCGAAGGTAAGTGGGGAGTGAGTTCCATGTTTTAGCTGCCAGGTATGAGAAGGATCTGCCTCCCATGGTGGACTTGTTGATGCGAGGTACAGTGGCGAGGGCTTGGCTGGAAGAACGTAGTTGGCGGGAGGGGGTGTAGAAGGACAGTCGTGAGTTGAGGCATTCTAGTCCGATGTCGTAGAGTGATTTGTGTGCGTGGGTTAGCAGTCGGAAAGTGATCCTCTTATTGACGGGAAGCCAGTGGAGGTCTTTCAGGTGACCAGAGATGTGTTCGTTACGCGGGATGTCTAATATGATCCTGGCTGAGGCGTTTTTGATCCGTTGGAGTTTCTTCTGGAGTTTAGCGGTAGTACCTGCGTAGAGGGTGTTTCCGTAGTCCAGTCGGCTCGTGACCAGAGCATGGGTGACAGTTTTTCTGGTTTCGGTGGGGATCCAGCGAAATGTTTTTTTGAGCATGCGAAGAATGTTGAAGCAGGATGAGGATACGGCGTTGACTTGTCTGTTCATTGAAAGTGAAGAATCCAGGATAACGCCTAGGTTCCGTGCGTGGTCTGTCGGGATGGGTGCTTTTCCAAGGGCTTCCGGCCACCAAGAGTCGTCCCATGCAGAGGGGGATGTACCTAAGATGAGGACTTCTGTTTTATCTGAGTTCAGTTTCAGACGGCTTTGTTTCATCCATTCGGCAACTTCTTTCATTCCTTCGTGTAGGTTAGTTTTGGCGGTGCTGGGGTCATTGGTTAGAGAAAGGATCAGTTGAGTGTCATCCGCGTAGGAGATGATGTTGAGATTGTGTTGGCGAGCGATGGCCGCGAGGGGGCTCATGTATACGTTGAAGAGGGTGGGACTGAGTGAGGATCCTTGTGGTACGCCACAGATGACTTCAGTGGCCTCGGACTTGAATGGTGGAAGGCGGACTCTCTGGGTTCTTCCGGTGAGGAACGAGGTGATCCATTCAAGTGCTTTTCCTTGTATTCCGATGTTTCTGAGGCGTTGTAAAAGGGTGCTGTGGCAGACTGTGTCGAAGGCTGCAGAGAGGTCGAGGAGGATGAGGGCGACTGTGTCTCCATTATCCAGTAGAGTTCGAATGTCGTCTGTTGCTGCGATGAGGGCGGTCTCAGTGCTGTGTTTTGCTCGGAAGCCAGATTGTGAGGAGTCGAGGGATTTGTTGGCTTCAAGGAAAGCGGCATGCTGGTTGTTGACAGCTTTCTCGATGACTTTGGCCGGGAAAGGAAGGAGCGATATGGGGCGGTAATTTTTGAGTTCGGTGGGGTCCGCTGTGGGTTTTTTCAGAAGGGCCGTGAGTTCAGCGTGTTTCCAGCTTTCCGGGAAGGTGGCGGAGTTGAAGGAGCAGTTGATGACGTCTCGGAGGTGCGGTGCTATGACGGAGTCTGCTTTGTTGAAGATGTGGTGAGGACATGGGTCTGTGGGGGATCCTGAGTGGATGGAGTTCATCAGGCGGATGGTGTCCTCAGTGGAGATTGGGTTCCAGTCGTAAAGGGTGTTCAAGGGGGGAGAATGTTCAGCAAATGGTTGGGTGGGTTGGTCTCCGGGTTGGTTGTCGAAGCTGTATTGGATGTCTGCAATTTTGTTGTGGAAGAATAAAGCCAGGGAGTCGCAGAGGGCTTGAGAGGCGGTGATGTCGTTGGAGTTGGCCGAGGGGTTGGTGAATTCCTTGACGATGTTGAAAAGTTCCTTGCTGTTGTGGGCGTTGTTGTCTAATCGATCCTTGAATGCTGTTTTCTTGGCCTTTCGGATTAGTTGGTGGTGTGTGCGGGTGGCGTTTTTGAAGGCGTCTTTGGTGCTAGTGGTTGGGTCTTTTTTCCAGGCCTTTTCAAGGGAGCGGCAGAGTTTCTTGGACTTCTTAAGATCATCGTTGAACCATGAGGCCTTCTTGCTGCCAGGTTTGCTGGCTTCGTAGTCCTGACAACCACCTAAATCTCTTCACACATACACTGCACTTGAATGGTTTTTCCCCTGTGTGTGTTCGCTGATGATTCCTTAATGTTGTGGAATCACTAAAAATACTTCCACATTCATTGCAATTGTATGGTTTTTCCCCATAATGTTTTAGCTGATGTCTTTGTAGCTGTGATAACTGTCTAAAGCACATTGTACATTCAGTACCATGGTATGGCTTTTCCCCTGTGTGTGTTCGCTGATGACTTTGTCGGTTTGATGACTGACTAAAGCACTTTTCACGTTTGCTACACTTGAATGGTTTTTCTCCTGTGTGTGTTCGTTGGTGTCTTTGTAGTTCTAATAACCTACTAAAGCTCTTTACACATTCACTGCACTTGAATGGTTTTTCTCTTGTGTGCGTTCGCTGATGAAGCTTTAGTAGCGATGACAAACTAAAGCGCTGGTTCTTCTTTCTTAGTTAGTGTCTGTGGGTCGGGGATATATTTGTCTACATCCCATGACTGTGTTTCCTGATGGGCCAACATGGTTGATAACGCACTTGTGTTATTCTCAAACCCAGTATGTTTATGGTATTTTGCACATTTGATTTCTGATTTAACAATAACTTGCAATAGCCTTAAATATTTGCCACACTCATAATATATATAAGGTTCCTTTGAAGGGGATTGTGCCTTCAGATTGAATGATGGTTTTGCATGCTTGTGGGTAAAGATTAATCTTCCTTCTGGTTGGTACAAATTGGGACAGTCTGCTGCGTTGTAGATAGCAGAACTCCTTTTTCCTTTACCCTTTGGTTGTTTGTCTCCACTCCTTTGTGCTTTCACTGGCTGCTGCCGTTTGGATACAAAGAGTTTACAATACACCCTGAGCACTGACTGATGGTTCCTTATCACTTTAGAAAGCAGAGCACTGCTGTAACCACATCATACCATTCCCATGATCACAGCTGGTGTTGGACGCCTGTTGACACATGAGGCGGTTTGTGAATGTTGTTGCCTTTATTTTCTAGAGTTAATTTATCAGTCTTGTGGCGTAGAGGTACACAGGTCAGACTCTTACATCCACTGAACTGCCCTTGACTGCTTCATCCAGGATCTGTCAGTTTAGGTGCAGGTTCCTCTGACGCAGATTGCACTGATATTTTCTTGAATACCGGAGCTCATTGTTGGGGACTTATTTTTGTAGATTTGAAGTTTTATCTTAATTTTTTATAATAATTTCATGATGGTGCTTCTGCATGCGAAGCACCATCAAGTGTGTGTATTCTCTATGCGTTGCAATATTAAACGCGCCTAAAGCCAGAATTTGGCCGCAGCTGCGTGTTTGTTATGTCTAGAACATGCGAAGATCAGACTTTACAACAACCACTGTGTTGAGATATCCTTGAAGGCCTCGGCACTCACTGTACAGACACAGCTCACCAAGCAAAACTGATATCAGAGCAACAACAAATTATTCTCGTGTGAAGCAAAACATTCTACTAGGCTCAAAGCTAAAGTAACAATTATGTGCCATGTGCAGAAGCAGCAGAAAGGTAAAATGGCGCTTAAACTCCTAATAAGCTCATGCTAACTTAACACAGTGTGTAGGCAAAGCATATCTATATGACAGTACAAAAGAGCAGCCCCGTCCATGAGTGATTACCATTTGCTCTACAAAGGCAGCTTCACCTTTGAAGCTCGCTTTTGGGTGCACAACTACTCTGGCCATCATTTCAGGAAGAAGCCACCTCTCTTCCCTCTGCAGGTCCTTTGTTTGTTGAGTGGTTCTCACATCTCCCCAGGAGGGCAGAAGGCTATCTAGAGGATGGCAGCTTTTGGACAACGTGAACGGCTACTGGAAAACTTTGGGCAACAATTACATTAAATTGTACTTGAACCACAAGTCAGTTTAATGCAATAATTTGTTTGATCACTTGAAGTAACGTATTTATTACTCCCATCCGGAAGGTAGCCCTGCTGAGTTGCTAGAGTTAGAGCTAGTAGCCCAAATGGGCTACTAACCTTTCCACAGCAAAAACAAGAATGTGGAGCTTTACTGTCAGGACATGTGAAGTCAATAAAACAGAAGTCTTTCTTTTTAGTATAATATATCCCACCTTCAGAAAAAGGAAGGTGTTAGGCTTTGCCATCGGGTTGAATGGCAAACTCAGGTTAGTAAGTTAAAAACGCTCTGCCAGCCAGCAGTGGTGGACTGGGAAACATGCTTTACTTCTGCAGTCCACGGGGCAGTTAGGTTACAGGGACTAGATACCCTTGGTACCACATACTAGGGGCATATGAGTAGGTGAACTTATGCCAATTGTGGGTAAACCTGTTAGACATACACATTTTAAGGGTCAAAGCTCTGGCACTGAGGTCTGATTGGCAGGACTCAGCGCACCCAGAAGTTGTGTAACTCTCTGAATGAATACTTCAGAGAGAAAATTGTAACTATAAAACGCAACATTGCAAGTTCTCCTAAATCATCTCCTTTGGATGATATTTTTAATAACCCTACTACATTAGATGCCCTCCCTGCCATAGACTCTAAAACTTTTTCTGCTCTCCTGGCACGTGTCAAGTCTAGCTCACCCGACGACATCTGCCCACCCTACATCTTCACAGAAATAGGGCATTCCATCCCTCATGGGATCCTTCCTCTGCTTAATGACTCACTTGATCAGGGAAAGGTACCTGCAGGGTTTAAACACGCTCTACTTATTCCCTTGATTAAAAAACCCGGCCTGGATCCTCATGATCCATCAAACTATCGCCCGATATCCTTGTTGCCATTCCTTTCAAAGATCCTGGAGGCACACGTTGCTAGCTGTCTCTCTAGTTTCGTTGAAACTACTGGATACCTAGAGCCCAATCAAGCTGGGTTTCGACCGGGGCATTCTACCGAGATGGTGACATTGGCGGTCCAGAATGTACTAAGATGCAACGCAGACAAGGACACTCACCAAGCACTAGTACTTCTTGACTTGTTGGCCGCGTTCGACACGGTCGACCACACCATCTTGGTCGACCGTGTCGAATAGGCGGGCCTTAGAGGCTCGGCATTGAGATGGCTGAAGTCATTTATCTCGGAACGTACCCAGGCAGTGAGATTAGGAACCTTTACAGCCCCTAAAATTAAAAACGAATGCGGAGTCCCTCAGGGCTCGTCCTTGTCCCCACTTTTATTTAATTTGTACTTACGACCCCTGCTGTTTTCATTAAAAAAGTTTAGAGCTTTAATTTTTAACTATGCAGATGATCTGCAACTGATCTTCCGTCTGGACTCCCCTGGTGCGGCCACCGAATTTCGGGAGGCCATGGTCCACATTCAGAGATGGATGAGCCTAAATCACCTGAAACTCAACCCAGGCAAAACTGAATTGATTTTGCCTGGGAAGAGTGAACTGTACTGGGGGCCACATTTTTGGCCTCCAGAAATGGGAAACCCTCCAGCTAAGTCCCAAACAGTAAAAAGCCTAGGAATCACTTTCAACAAAGATCTTTCGCTTTAAAGTCAGGTAGGGACCGTGGTATCTGCAAGCTTTTTCCAACTTCGTAAGATCAAGAAGATCGCCCACCTATTAACCCACCCTGCTCTGATTCAGGTCATCATTGCTCTTGTGCTGTCCCGTCTGGACTATTCCAATAGCTTGTATTTGGGTCTTCCAGCTGGGCAGCTCAAGAGACTTCAACTGGTCCAGAATCAAGCGGCCAGGCTGATTTGCAAGATTCCTAAGTGGCAGTCCATCAGGCCGGGATTGGCCAGTCTCCACTGGCTGCCAGTAGCGCAGAGAGCAACATTTAAAGCTGGATGCATTATCTTCAGGGCTCTACAAGGTAAGGGCCCTGGATTTATTAGCAGCCTGCTTGTTAGTTACACCCCCTCGCATGCTCTCCGCTCAGGTCAAAAGAACTTGTTAGTGGTGCCTCGGATCAGGAAACAACGCCAGGGAGGCGGATCTTTTCACTTCTTGGCCTCCTCCCTGTGGAACTCTCTGCCACTGAAGCTAAGGCTTCATGAAGACCTGCTGGCCTTCAGACAGGCTTTTAAAACGTGGCTCTTTAGGCAAGCTTACCCATAGTTAACTCCGTCTCTTTCTGCTATATGTTATGTTTTTGCTAATCTTCCTGCAGCGCCATGAAGCCTACGGGCGTACGTGCGCTTAATAAATTTAATTTAACATAACATAACATAACCTTAAGAGTCAATAAACCAGCAGCATCAGTCCAGAGGTTTGGGGGTGACCATGCAAACGCTCTGGCTGTGTCCTTTAAACTGGATTTACAATGAAGAAGTATTTTTCACTAACCGGTGACTGTCAGGTAATTCATCTGTCTCGAAAATGTTGATGGGCTGTTCATATCTCCCATGCGATCTGTTAAAACAAGGAACACTTGGGACTTGCAGCGCTCAATGTTCATAGACTAAATGCAAGGGATATTGAGAGTGCTGGCACTTTTATAGGAGTAATACTTGTCATATAGTAAACTGGAATAATGCTTGAAAATTGGAACTCTTTTATTCTGTATTCCTGTGTGAATTGTGAGTTTAGAGCCAGTTGATAGCCCCAGGAGCCGAACCCCATACTATTCAGTAACCACATTTGGAGTAAGTGCAATACGAATACGCCATCACTTACTTCTTTGTATTAGATGCCACCCTTGCCATGTTTCTTCTCTTTCTTGTTCTAGCTCTTGTCACTCATGGTCATGAATTGTCCAAAGTTGATTTCACTATTGGTTCGTTCTGATGTTTCCAGTGATCGATACTCTTTACAGCACTGATTTTTCTCAATTATGTCTCCAATGTGTGACGACAGAGAACAGACTGGCTGCATCAAGAGAGCCACTGACGGTGAATCTGGTTTAGTCTTTTGTAATCATGAATTCCAATGGCTTATGGGATCTGTAGTCTTTTTGTAACAACGTTTAACTTGACTTGGCAAAAAAAACAACCCTTGCCAGGCCCAAACCTTCGCTTTTTACACATATGTTACCCCTAAGGTAGGCTATGGACAACCAAGAGGGCAGGGAGCTATGTATTTAAAAGGCAGAGCATGCTTTTTTAAGTTTTGCATGTCCTGGTAGTGAAAAACACCCAAAGTCGTTTTTCACTACTGAATGCATTTCTCTACCATAGGATAACATTGGGATTATCTTAGTGCCTCTTGTAAGTGTAATTTACACCCTGGAAGAGATTAATATTTCGAGTTTGGTGTCTCTGAGACCACAATTTAAAACTCATGGTCTACTTAGATTTTAAATTGTAATTCTGACATGCCACTTTTAGAAAGAAGGCATTTTCCTACTTTTAAACCATAAGCAAAATATCATCTCGGAGGCTACTTGGGAATGCTGTGTAGCATTCTGCACCACAGGAACCATCTTCATATTGAATAAACATTTAATATTTTTTTATATAGCATTATTTTGTTTAACATTCTGCCATCACAAAATGTTGCAGTGAATTCCACGTTTATTCTTTGTTTACTTCATGCTAATAATTTGGACACATTGGTATACTCGAGGAGATTCTAGCCTCAGATGGCCCACAATTATTACAACTTTTTAGTGCTTTCGTTTGACAGTAGGTTTAATGCTCATGCATATTTTTTATATATTTTTCCATGTTTGTTTTTGAGAAACATTTAAAGACAACACAGTGCGCCTAAGATTCTCAGCATGCTTGAAGGGCTATGCAGTGCGTTTACATTTCACGGCTTGTTTTAATTTTGTGTGAGGTTTAAATGGTTCCACCTGTAGCTTTCACAATGGGTACCTTTGAACAATCAGCTTAAACACATGCACAACTTTGGTGGTGTCACTGATTTCAGAACAAGCTGTCTCGCTGCCTGTCTGGGTGTCAAGTAATTGGAGAATTAAAGCACATATCTTCAGCATTTCGGGGTGGGTTTTAGGTTCATGTTTGTTTTCAGATATTGGGCTAGTCAAGCACATGGTCTAACTCAGTTTCGGTGCAACAGTGTACATTTCAGTACTGTACTTTTTTGCGGTTTAGTCTTTTCGAGCAGATAATGGGGTTTAAAGTGAGCACAAAAGTAGTGACATCTTTGGTCTCAATATGATTTGTGTGTGATGTTGAAGCATTCACATGATATACTGTACGCTGCACATGGTTTTATTTTTATCACTCAACATGTTTAAGAATCATTTATGGTTGCTGATGGGTTGTTTTTAATTTAAAGTTACCACTGACGAAGGGCTCGTTGCCCGAAATGCTTTGGGAGAATATTTGTATGGTAAACCGAGATGAAATGTGATCTAACCTGCTGTTGGAAAAAGCCTGGATGGGCAATCCTTAAGCATTAAAAGTTTGGATTCATTTTGCCTCTGTGTAAACTTTGTATCAAGGAAAACTACTGGAATTAAAATGGATTGTAAAAAGGATTACAGGAATAAATATTGGACTGTTTTTTGCAACTATTGCCTACATAGCTGTACGGCTTGAAACCGGAGCAACGATGCACCAGACACTTTTTGATTTTCATATTTGTGCTAGTGGGACAGAGCATGCATCAAGCCTGCATGCAAAAAATGACAAAAATCTCATCATCTCATCACACAGAAAAGAGTTGAACATATGGAAGGGAAGGTGTGCAGTCTCCCTCTCGTTCTGATATTTTCCTACTTTAGCCATTTGGTGCCTGCTGCCTGTCTCTATTCACGTGTCTGGGGTGGGTGACAGATGGGGTTTGTGTATTTCCCCTTAGACAGCCACACACAATAGTTGGTGTCCTGACTGTGTCTCGGGAGCCGAGCGGACGGGATCCGCCTCGGCTCCCGACCTGTGTCTCCTACTAGGGGGATGCCGCTGTCGTTCAATCTGCGGACTGCGCCTGGGGCGGCGGACCTGCTGTCGGACACCCCGGAGTATGCCTGGCTCGAGGTGCGGGGCGGGTGGAGCAGTGGTGGCTGCTCTGGAGGGCGATTTCTGTTGACGCTGTGGACAGTGACCGCCATCTTGGCAGCAGCGGCGGGGAATGGCTGCAGTGGACCGCGCCTGAGGTGGTCGGCGTGACAAGCAGCCTTCGCCAGTTACTAGCCGGAGAACAGGGGGGACCCTGACCTGTGTGGGTCGCCAGGAGGGCATGGTCAATGGAGCGGTGTGTGTTCCGACGCGCGTGCTGTCTGGGAGTGCACCGGCGGGCTGCGGCGATCCTCCGTTGAGATCTGAGAGGAGAGCGCCCGTCGGGTGCTGGAGCGGAGCGCACACCAGCTGTGGTGGTGGGCCAGACTTGGAGGGCAGTTGTGGCTGGCCCAGGGCACTGGAGTAGTGCCCCCACACAGTGCCTGAGTTTGAGATGGCGGGCGGCGGCTGACATCGCAGCGGAGGCACCCTTGGGCTGAGTGATTACAGACTGAAGCGGATGCAACACGCAGCGCGGGGCCAGCGCCAGTGGTCGCCCTGAGGATTGACAAAGCACTACTAAGGGGGACACCAGAGGCTCAAAGGCAGATGACACGAGGTCTGCCTGATTCCAAAATGGCCGACACCCCACACGGTGAGCTCGACTCCATGTAGCACCAGAGTGCACATCTACAAGTAGGCTTAAGGCCGGACAGGGAACCTTCATTTTGGCCAGGGACTCTCCTATAAGATGCATCGGCGAGTCGGAAGACCATAGTTACAGACCCCGGTACGGGAAACACTTGAGGCACTGCATTTGTGGACCACAGACTTATGGACTTCCTCACTTTTCCTTCTGTCCTGCCTGCCATTTTGCTGCTGTTCTCGGCCGTTTTCCTCTGGTCCCCGGCCTGTCTTCTTGTCCATTCCTTCGTCTTTTATCCTTTTCCCTCGATTCCCCCTTGATATTCCTCAAATGTTTCTTCCCTTTTCTGCTTTGCCTTCTCTCCTTACCCTGGATACCCTCCCTTGACCACGTCCCCCCTTAGGGGAACTCTGCCTGAGGATATCTACTATGTGTGTATATATATGTATATAGGGATAACTCTAATCACTAGTATATGCAGTGGACCTTTGTACCATCTACCGTTCCTATGTGACTCTCAGAGTATATCCACTCGTATCTCTTCCCTATGTATATAGAGATAACTCTAATCACTAGTATATGCAGTAGACCTTTGTACCATCTACCGCTCCTATGTGACTCTTAGAGTATATCCAGTCATATTCCTTCCCTATGTATATAGAGATAACTCAATAGTATATGCAGTAGACCGTTGTGCTCTCTTCCATTTCTATGTGACTCTTAGAGTATATCCATTCGTATCCCTTCCCTATGTATATAGATAACATCACTAGTATATGAAGTTGACCTTTATACTATCTACCATTCCTATGTGACTCTTAGAGTATATCCACGTGTATATCCTCCCTGTGTGACTTTACATCTTGTACATTTGCAATTTCTTCCGTTTGTATCCTTTTTGTAACGCATGCAATCCTAAGTCCTTATGTTTTTCAACTGGTGCTTATGTAAAGCGCTCTGACACCTTCGGGTAAAGTTTGCGCTATAGAAAATCGCAGAAATAAATAAATAATAAATAAATTAGGTGTGACTTGATGGCCATCCTGAGAGATGGGAGGGTGGAGCTGCACAAAGCTTCACTTAAACCTGAATAGGAAGGGTCCTGTCACCACACAAAGGGCTGCATAATCCTCTGTAGTGAGTCTGGAGCTAGGGAGCGAATGGCAGGACCTCTGTGCATTCAAAAGGCTTGCTTGGAAGTCACTCCCACTACAAAGGCCCAACTGGGTATAAGTACTAGACCTCTGACACCACCAACTCAGTACTCTTCGGGACCTGTGAATACTCTGGCAAGTAGAAACCCTGCTGTGCAGCTCAAGGGCTCCCACACTGCTGGACTGATACGTTGATAGATTCCTTTCTTGCTGTGCTGTCCTGCTGCTTATTATTTTCCTGCCTGGGCGAGAAGGACTGGGCCTGCATCACTTGAACACAGAGTGACTCCAAGGTCTAGCTGGGTGGCCTGCTGAAATGAAGTTTCTTGGACAAAAAAGACTTCCATCCACCATGCTACTGCACCTGGAATCTGCCATCTGAGAGCCTACCCAGCGAAGTGCTGCCACCTCAGTCCTGGACCCTTAGGAAGTGGGCATAAGGTGTTTGTTCCAGCGGCCAAACATCCTCTATGCGGGAGCAGAACCAACGCATTGTCGCTGTTGCATGGAAGAGAACCGGCGAATGACCACTACTGCGTGAGTTAGAACCAATGCAGCAGACTGGCGGTGCTGCATCTTGGGACTAGTGAGTCATCGCTTTCGAAACCGCCACTGTGCACCGCTTTTCCTGATGCCAGATCCTCGCATCCCTTATTGACGGCAGCCTCCACGACGCTACAGGACCGCATCACAGCCTCATCGCTCATCGGAACAAACACATCCTGACACTGCCCTACTTATTGTAAGCCCTCTTCTCATCAACAACACAACAGGACCTAGCACCGCAACATCAATGCAACTCGTAACTTACACATCACTTCAACTACAAAACGCATCTGTCTTTCAGACTGACGCAATGCTCCACAACCAGGATTTAAAGGTACTTTGTGTCACAGGCCTAACTAGGTCCCTGTAGCTGGCCTGCGCACAATCGCGGTCGGCCTAAACTTTTGAGTTTGTCCCAGTCCGGCACAACCAGATATTCTAGGTTGGCACTTCTTACTTTTAAGCACTATTTTAAAGTTTATTCTTTACAAATAAATAACTACATTTCTACTTATTGGATCTTTGTCGATTTGGTCTTGTTTTCTTTATTAAATTCAGATTTATCTTTAATAACTGATGTGGCATCTTTTTGTGTGGTGTTTCAAGTGGTTTACTGTATGAATTGTTGCACTAATACTTTACACATTGCCTTTATCTTAAGACTGACTGCTCTATGGCAAGCTAACAGAGAGTGGGCAAAGGTTAATTTAGGGTTTGCCTGAAACTTACCCTGAGCAGGATTTGTGGATGCTGTTTGAAAAAGGTTTACACCCCAGTCAACCAACAACCCCATTTCTAACAGGATGGCAACGAGTTTATTTAGACAGTCAGAGGGGAAGAGAATGTACTGGTCACTTACATTGAAGCTGACATCTTTCACCTATGTGAGGAGTTTGGACTAGAGAGGGTGACTCCTTAGATTCCAGGCAACAAACCTGCAGCGAGCAGCCGAATGCCAAACATTCAAACCTCGAATGCATTTTCAGAACACTAACATATGCTTTGCAGTTTTCCCATTTCTGTGCTCCACATTTTAGTCAAGTATGCGTTCCTTCAAAGATTCTTTCACTACAAATACAGGTTTTTGTGCAACTGAATTCATATGCCAATTTGTGCATTTGACATCCTAAACCATGAGGTTAGACTCTAAGATAATGTTTGAAGTGTATTGTAACCTCAATGCACAGGCATTCATTAAAGAGGACATCTTCAGATTTCAAGGGAGAATAAGGCGTGTGATGCAAACATCTCAGTCCTGAGGGCCACAGACGTCTAGCTCAGTAAGACTCCATCCATCCACTCTTGGAGTATGGAATCCCAAAGAAAGCACTTCTTTCATTCACAGGGCACAGCACCTGCAGTTCTTTGTGACAACACCTGCACTTCTGTCATTCACAAGGGACGACACCTGCACTTTTTTTATCCACACTGGTCAGTACCGGCACTTCTATGATTCACAAGTGACAGCACCTGCACTTTTGTATTTCACAGGGGACGACACCTGCACTTCTTTCATTCACAGGGGACAGTACCTGCTCGTCTATAATTCACAAGTGACAGCACCTGCACTTCTGTCATTCACAGGGGATGACACCTGCACTTCTTTCATTCACAGGGGACAGCACCTGCACTTTCTAAATTCACAAGGGACAGCATATGCACTTCTTTCATTCACATGGGACAGTACCTGCATTTCTTTCATTCACAATCACAAGGGACAGCACCTGCACTTCTTTCATTCACAAGGGAGACACCTGCACTCCCTTCATTCACAGGGGACAGCACCTGTACTTTTTTTGTGACAGCACCTGCACTTCTTTCATTCACAAGGGACAGCACCGGCACTTCTTTGTGACAACACCTGCACTTCTTTCATTCACAAGGGACAGCACCGGCACTTCTTTGTGACAGCACCTGCACTTCTGTCATTCACAGGGGACGACACCTGCACTTCTTTCATTCACAGGGGACAGCACCTGCACTTCTTTCATTCACAAGGGACGGTACCTGCACTTCTTTCATTCACAAGGGACAGCACCTGCACTTCTTACATTCACAAGGGACAGCACCTGCACATCTTTCATTCACAAGGAACGGCACTTGCACTTCTTTTTTTTTTTGTGTCCTCATATTCGCCCTTGGTAACCATGTAGTGACAAAGAAGTATAGAAGATGACTGAGGCACTGGCCCAGGTAAACTGGGGGGGGATTTGGATGGTACCTGACAGCGTATCCCACAGTGCCACGCATCCCAACCATGTCCTCATCCAATGGAACCAACAGGGTTAAGTGAACTGCTATGTACAACCCATTTTATAGCCAGAGTCGCATATATTGGGTATGTAGAGCAAAAAGGGATCAAAAGAACAAATGATCCAACCAAGCAGCACAATCATAGGACTTGGGGAAAAAAAAAAAACCACGATGTTCTGGCCTATAGTTACCAGTTCAAAAGTAGCCAGAATCTCCTCTTGTGTTGGTTGCCTACTCTAGCCAGATCTAATTTGGACATCTGTAACATCGCTGCTCGCCAGTCTGTATAGAGAGGAGGAGTCTTGTCTTTCCAGCGTTTACAAATTTCTCTTCTAGCTAATAAACAGCTATAAAAGACCAGTTTTTTTACTTATACCTTCAATCTCGGGTATAATACCAAAGAAAACTAATGTGGGGCAAGGACTAACTTGTAGATCAATTGCTAGTGAGAGGGAGGCACGGATTTCGTTCCAAAAAGATGTTATATAGGGACACTAAAAGAACCTGTGTACATCTGATGCTGCTAATAAACCACATCTAGGGCATGCAACCTGAGCATTATTGGTGAACTTTGATAAACGTAGTGGAGGATAGTACGCTCTATGCAGTGTCATCAAGTGGTTCCGACGAAGCCAAGAAGGTTTTACAGTCTCCCCCAGAATCTTAAAAGATTTGAGCCACAAACCCTCTACATCAGTATTAGGTATATATGTTCCCCAAAGGGAGTGGGGAAGCAGGAATTCGCCATCAATCTCATCTAGTATAAGGTTATACCAAAATGTTATCTCTTTTTTAAATGGAGGTTTGTCCATCATATAGGATACTAAACTATGATCAGCACCTAATTTATGCCTAGCCCTTCCTAGACTGTAAGCTTGAGACCAACTCTGGATTTGAAGATATTTAAAACGTGAAAAGCGAGTTCCTATTATTGAGCTCAAGGTCTCCCATGAAAGTAATACTCCATCAACAAACAGGTCCCCCCAAGCTGAAATCCCAGCATCCCTAACTGGGAGGGCTAAACTGTCCAAAAGCCAAGATGGAGCACCTGGCGAGTCCCATAACGGGGCCCGACTCTGGTAGTAATCCAAATTAAGTGTACGTCTTAGGTTTGTCCATGTTCTAGCTAAGTCCCTCAGCACCTTTAACTTAACCTTCTTAAAGTATTTTGGGTCTCCAAATTTTAACAAAAAGTTTGTTGGCCCAATTTTTTCCCCTTTGAGAAGTGCTACCAATAATTTACCACTCCCTACGTTATTAGGGGTCTTTAAAAGCATCCTAATATGGGAAAATTGGAAAGCCCAGCTGTATATCTGAAGGTGTGGTGCTGCAAGGCCACCTTTTTCTTGACGCCATCTGATCTTCTTCCAGGATAACCTGGGCGTACGGCTATTCCAAATGAATCTATTTAATTCCGTTTGAAGTTTGGCAATCAAAAATGGATCAAAGAAAAGAGGAGTAGTGTTAAACAAAAACATAATCTTGGGTAAAATGGTCATTTTGACCAAATTAGATCTACCTATCAGGGAAATAGGAAGAGCTGACCATGATCTCAGCAATCTTCGAGCTTCCTTAGCCACTCGGGCAAAATTTAACGGGGCGATCTTATTAATATCCGTGTAGATATTTAACCCGAGATACCTGAGGGTAGCACTTGGCTGTACTCCTACAACCGGAGCAGGTTGATTCCAAATCATAATATTGGTTTTGGATGCATTCACTTCATAACCGGATATTGCCCCAAACTCTTCTGCAATAGATATGACCGTAGGGAAGGCTGAACTTAACTCAGATGAAAAGATAAGAACATCGTCCGCGTATAGTGCGACTTTCCGCTCCCAACCTTCAAAAATAAAAGGTTTTATATTAGTATTGTCACGAATTAGTTGAGCAAAAGGCTCGATATATAACTCAAATAAAAGTGGTGAGAGGGGACACCCTTGACGGGTTCCTCGTGTAATATCAAATGGCTCCGTGAGCTCCCCTTTAACCAGTAATGAAGCAGAAGGATTTTTATATAATAGTTTTACTGCTCGTCTAAAATTATCTCCCAGATTGAACCTTTTTAACACTTCTTCTAAATACACCCAGTTTACCCTGTCAAAGGCTTTGGTGGCATCCAGGGTGAAAACTGCTAGAGGAAGTGATGCTGAAGTGGCCATATCTATTGCACCAATGAGGTCATACGTCAGTTCATGCAGTTGCCTCTCTTTCACAAAACCTTTCTGATCCATATGCAAGATGTTATTTGCTACACCACTCAATCTATTCGCAAATACGGCTGCAAAGATTTTATAATCCGTACTAAGAATTGAGATTGGTCTATATGACCCACAATTAGATGCGGGTTTGCCAAGCTTTAAAATCAGGGTTATGGAGGCCCTGTCCCAAGAAGCAGGAGGTAGGGCACCTTCTAATAAGATGTTGTTGAACAGATTTGTTAGGTAGGGAAGAATAGTTGGACATATTACTTTGTATATTTCCGAGGGTAACCCATCTGGTCCTGCTGCTTTGCCTTTTTTACTTTTCGAGATGGCAAAGCTAACTTCCTCCGATGTGATAGGGCCATCTAAAATTCCCATTTGTTCAGGGGTTAGAGCCGGTAAAGCGATCCTAGATAGCCAGTCCCTTGCTTGAGTAGGTTGTACAAAACTATCTTCTTGATATATCTCACTGAAGAAACTCCTAAAAGCGCCACTAATTCCCTCATCTGTAGAGTGTAATATACCATCTTTACTGATGGCACTAATATTATTTCGGACCCTATCAGTCTTTGACTTCCAGGCAAGGAGCTTACCAGCACCTTCCCCATATTCGAAGTGGGCCAGTCTACTGGCCTCCCATCTCTCTAAGACCCGTGCACTCAAGACTGAGGAAAGATCTCCTTTTAGGACAGTTAATTTCTCTTGCATCCCAACAGGTGCAGACCCTATTGATGTTAAATTCCTGGTAATCTCTTCTTGAAGTTTTTCTATCTCCAATTCCAGAGAGGCAACTGCTTAATTAATTGTGTGCTTATATAGCGCAGGACTCACTCCCGAAGGGGTACCTCCGCGCTTCGACCGCTGCGAAACCCTTCCTGGCTTCCCTGAGAGATGGTCCCTTAATGGGTATCTCCAGGGTGAGACCAGGCATCCCCGGCGGTCTGGTGGGGCCATTAGTGAAGATGAGGCAAGCTAGTGCCCAGAGTTGCCGAGTGTGATCGCTGATCAGAGTGGGCACCGAGGCGAGAGAATTATCGAGTCCGCTGACCCTGGTCCGGAAACCTGCCGCGTCGGGAATCGAACCCTGGTCCCGGGCCGTCCTCTGCTCTCGGGTCTGCCGCCTCTAACCAGTGAGCCACACTACTTCACTATAAATCTTATTTTTATATGCTGATATATTAGTTATATAGCCCCTTAGGGTTGTTTTGAATGCGTCCCATGTTATTCCAGGTGACGCAGACCCCTGGTTAAACTCCCAAAAGAGATTAACTTCCTGATTTAATGCCTCTGAGATGTCCGAAGAGAAAAGTATTGATCTATCGAACGACCAATATTTTAACGAGGGCCTGGATGGAACCTCAAGCTCAAGCAAGATGGCAGTGTGGTCTGAGAGATGGAAAGGTAAATGAGAAACTGAATTTACGTATTTAACTAAATTTTGATTAATCAGAATGAAGTCTATCCGAGACTGGTGATGAAATTTATAATTTTTAAAAGTGACCCCCTTCTGAGACCCATGTAGAGTCCTCCATATGTCGATATAGTTCAAAGTTTTCATATTATTTAATAAAAACGTCCTAGTCTTGGATAAAGTTATAGCCCCATTAGTAGATGACTTATCTAATAATGGATCTAGAACAATATTAAAGTCGCCTGCCAGGATAACCGGCTCTGAAAATGCATATAGTTCTGCGAAGAGAGATACCAATACTGATGGATCGTCTTGGTTTGGACCATAGTAACCTACTATGGTGAATGGTGAGCCCGAAATAATAACAGAAGCTATTGCCCATCGACCATACGGATCTACCTGTTTAGTGACTAGCCTAGCCTTGATAGATTTTTTAAAAAGAATGGCCACTCCTCTAATGTGTGAGGTTTGAGATGTTATAACTCCAAAATCTATCCATCTATTCTTGCTCAACAGATTTTGCATTTCCGTTTCTGCAAGATGTGTCTCCTGGAGCACTAATACCTGTGCAGCCGACTCTCGTAGATATTGCATAATATTATTTCTTCTCGGTGAGGTGCGAAGACCATTAGTGTTCCAGGACAAAATACGTAGATTATGCATTACAGCAAGAAAGAAATATTCTATAACTCAAAAACCAATACTGCCAAACTCCAAAGAGAAAACTATAAATCGATCGACTCCTTTTGTTTTTTACTAGAAAGTGCTGTAAAGGACATTTAAGAGGGCTTTTTTTGCTTGCCCCCCCCCCAACCCTCCACCCACCCCATGCCCCCCACCCACGGGAAACTCTCACACAATCTATCTGGAAACCCAGAAAGATAGCACTCCGCTGTGGACCCCTGCAGATATCAACCAACTACCAATTATATGAGGAAATAAACAAGAAGAAAAGAAATAAGGGCAGGAAAGAAAAAAGACCTAAATGGGACTAAAAAAATATTATGATTTCCTAAACTAAAGCCCACAAATGAGTATATATCACCTAGTTTAACAGGATTAAACAAGAAGAATATATATATATATTCTTTGTTATTTTATATATGTATATCTTTTTTTGGGGGTTTTTCCCCCTTTTTTTTTTTTTTTTTCTTCTTTTCTCCTTTTTTCCTTTCTCTCCTTTTTTTTTTGATATTTATTTAAACACTTGCCCGCCACCTATTATTCAATACTAAAGAACTCATATTTCTTTTATGTGTCTAGCTACGGAGTATCAGCCATCTAGCAAGTTTTTAACCTAGGCTAACAAACCTAGGCTAAAGAAAATATTATTAGAGCTAATTGTAAATTTGTGAATTTGTCGAATTTATAAAAAAAAAGAAAAAAAAACTAGGATACAGTGAGGTAACCTAAAGAAAAAACAGATAGAGGGAAAGGGAGAGTACTACTTAGGAGACTCTGACCCCCTGCCCATACTCAGCAAAAAATCATCTGCAGCCTGTACTGATCTTATGTTATGCATAGTGTTCTTGTACATAACTCTTAATGCCGCAGGGAAGACTAATTGAGCGACGGCTCCTTGACTCCTGAAAGCTTCCAACCTTTTGCCAAGCACTTCTTTCATTCACAGGGGGCAGCACCAGCACTTTTTTCATTCACAGGGGACAGCACCAGCACTTCTTACATTCACAAGGGAAAGCACCTGCACTTCTTACATTCACAAGGGAAAGCACCTGTACTTCTTTCATTCACAACGGACAGCACCTGCACTTCTTTCATTCACAACGAACAGCACCTGCACTTCTTTCATTCACATGGGACAGTACCTGCACTCCTTTCATTCACAAGGGACACACCTGCACTTCTTATCTTCACAAGGGAAAGCACCTACACTTCTTTCATTAACAACGGACAGCACCTGCACTTCTTTCATTCACAGGGGACAGCACCTGCACTTCTTTCATTCACAAGGGAGCCACCATTACTTCTTTTATTCACAACTCTGGCCGAACTGGAGGAGAAGCAGAAGACACCAAATTGCTCTCTGGAGAGCTTTAAGTTGGTCACCATTGAGGAGGTCCTAAAAGGCTTAGTCGTGGGAAAATCAGGGTCTCCCAATGATTCATGCCCCCCAAAAATCATGGCTCTCCTAGCCAAGAAATGTGCCACAGCAATTTGTGACATCTTCAATTGCTCTATATCTACAGGTATAATTCCATCCCCCTGAAAAGAAGCAGTGGTCCGCCCTATTCTTACGAAACCTACAGCGGACCCCGCAACCGTTAGCAATTATCGGTCTATTTCCCTTTTATCTCTCTTGGGGAAACCCCTGGAAAATATCATAAACCATCAACTTTGTTCCTATTTGGAACAGAATGAAATCCTGGATCCTTCACAGTCCGGCTTTCGCCCAGGCTTTAGTACAGAAACCGCCATTCTGGAGGTTACCGACTCATTAATACAGACTATAGACTCGGCCGGTTCCGCGATACTGATTCTTTTGGATCTCTGCCCAGCTTTTGACACTATCTTTCATACTAAGCTAGCGGAGAGACTATCTGATTGCTGCAACAAAGGAACAGCCTTAAAATGGCTACACTTTTGGTCGGGAGAGAACACAAATGATTACCATAGGTCCCTATTCCTCGGCCAAAATGCCCTTAGAGAAGGGGGTACCACAGGGTTCCTGTCTGAGTCCTACCCTCTTTAATATATACATGGCCCCTCTGGCTCAGATTGTGGAACAGCTGGGCTTTGAAATCATCTCATATGCATATGATACTCAGCTTATGTTCACTATTAGGAAATGTCCAGAGTTAGAAAAAACACGCTTCGCCAATGGTATGAAGCTGATCTCAGACTGGATGACTGGGAATTACCTTCAATTGAATCCAGGGAAGACGGAGATCATGTTAATGGGAAAAGCTCTGGACATCTGGTCAGATGACTGGTGGCCAGACCAATTGGGTTCTGCTCCCCCCAAACTTTCCGTAAGGAACTTAGGAATAAAAATTGACCGCTCCCTGTCCATGAAAGACCATATTGCAACCACGACCAGCACATGCTATTATGGTCTCTGACTCCTTTGGAAAATATTTCTGTTTATACCTACCTCATAATCGTAGGACTTTAGTTCACACAATGGTAACTAGTCGTTTAGACTATGGCAATGCCCTGCCGGCAGAAGTGGGTATGCTGGCCAAATTACAGATATCTCAGAACACAGCCGCAAGGATGATCTTAAATCGCTCGGCAGGCTCTTCGTCAACCCTGTTGCTTAGAGAACTGCACTGGCTCAATGTGAAAAAAAGATCTTTTTTCAAAATCTGCTACCTAACCCACAACGCTCTTAACGATAAAGGCCCCAGCTACTTGCAACTTAAACTGATTAAATACTGCCCCTGTAGGTGGCTTAGATCCAGTACACAGGGACTGTTACAAGTTGCTTGAATCTGTCTCACCCGGACAGGAGGGAGAGCCTTTTCCTATCTGGCCCCCAGATATTGGAACCAGCTCCCACAGGCTCTACGAGCCATCTCGAGTTATGGCACTTTTAGGAAACATCTGAAAGCTTTCCTATTCTAAGTAACGCCTGGGTCTGGCTCCACTCTAGCAGACGTCCAGTCTCTAGTCAGCGCCGAGATGGCCCAGGGTGATTTGAGAGCTTAATACTTAAGCTAACCTTAACCTAACAAGGGACAGCACCTGCACTTCTTTCATTCACAAGGGACAGCACCTGCACTTCTTTGTGACAGCACCTTCACTTCTTTCATTCACAAGGGGCAGCGCCTGTACTTCTTTCATTCACAGGGGACAGCACCTGCACTTCTTCCATTCACAAGGGACATCACCTACACTTCTTTGTGACAGCACCTGCAAATCTTTCATTCACAGGGGACAGAACCTGCACTTCTTTCATTCACAAGGGACAGCACCTGCACTTCTTTCATTTACAGGGGACAGCACCTGCACTTCTGTTATTCACAGGGGACAGCACCTGCACTTCTTTGTGACAGTACCTCCACTTCTTTCATAGCACCTGCACTTCTTTCATTCACAAGGACCAGCGCCTGCACTTCTTTCATTCACAAGACAGCACCTGCACTTTTTTCATTCACAGGGAATAGCACTTGCAATTCTTTCATTCACAGGGGACAGCTTCTGTACGTCTTTCATTCCTAAGGTACAGCACCTGCACCTCTTCCTTTCACAAGGGACGGCACCTGCACTTCTTTTATTCACAGGGGACAGCACCTGCACTTCTTCCATTCACAAGGGACAGCACCTGCACTTCTTTCATTCACAAGGGACAGCACCTGCACTTCTTTCATTCACAAGGGACACCACCAGCACTACATTCATTCACAAGGGCCAGCACCTGCACTCTTTCATTCACAAGGGACAGAACCTGCACTTCCTTCATTCACATGGTAGACACCTGCACTTCTTTCATTCACAAGGGACAGAACCTGCACTTCCTTCATTCACATGGGAGACACCTGCACTTCTTTCATTCAGAAGGGACAAAACCTGCACTTCTTTCATTCACAAGGGACAGCACCTGCACCTCTTCCTATCACAAGGGACGGCACCTGCACTTCTCAGTATTGGTTGGTGTAAGCGTTTCGATACCTTGTCTTTAATTAACTCTTTCACACAATCATTGACAGTAGCAACATAAGCATTTTATTCACGCATCAAAAGAATAAATCGTTCAGAAAACTTGGTAGCAAATAACAAAGCTTATCGGGCGTAGTCTTTGGAGTTCAGGAAAGCAGTTCTCGGACTCTCTCCTCCTTGGTCATTCTTCCTCGCAAGTCACTCGTACCGGCGTTTCCCAAAAGGCAAACAGAAGAACACTACCGTCATGACCTGTATAGATTCTTAAAGCGCTATGCATGCACCCGTCACCAATACTTTGGGGGTCACCGAGGTTAGGGATAATTCCCAAGTAGGAGGAAGGGTCGGTGTAACGAGGAAAGGTGAAGGGAAGGAAAGAGTGTTCGCATGCAGCGTGCACCACTTTATTTATGCCTCAAGCCCAACAGTCATGTGCCCTCCATCCTCCTCCTCCACTGTTCTCCCCACGTCACTTGCCTGGGGCTACGGTCCCCGGTGACCGTAGCAGTGGGTATCGCGGTGTCCTGTTGCTCGGAGGGACAGCCGGATACGAGCGCGGTGTGTGTTGGGGAAACCTCCTGTAGGTCAGCTCTGCCGCTCCATCGATTCGTCGACTCCGTGTTTCCACTGTCTAGACTCTTCACTCCGTCTACACGGGCTCCGTCGTCCGATGCTCCGTCCTGCGTAGTTTCGCCTCCTCTCCTGCCGCTGTCCGTCGCAGCTGCGCCTCCTCTGGATCTCCAATCACCAGATGGCCCACAGCTGAGCCAACGGCTCCCTTTTAACTCCTATCCGGGCTTCTGTTCCTCTCGTGCTCCGTAGACTAGACCGCTTGATGCCTCTGGTTGAGGTGGACCACTGGACACCATCTTGAGGTTCCCAGTAGCCTGGGTGATAGGATGCTCTCTATCACAGTAGGATACCTGTAATGGGAGAGTACGGCACTTCTGAGCAGCAAGCAGGTATGTTGGAGAATGAGTACCCGCAGTTCTGTAGTTCCCTTTAAACCACTGCCAATAGAGGCAGGTACCTGATAGCATCAGAAACCTGGCTCTGCACTTTGAAGAATGAATGTCATGGACAGAGGTGGAGACCAGTAAAAAGAAAAGAGCAAATGTTGTGAAGGAAATGACCCAACTAGGGCCACTCTGGTCACTCTCGACCTCCTGTAAACTTCAAAGAATGAAGAGTTAATGACACAATAGAGAATAGAAGCAAACTAGTTTATTCACAAAGTACCCTGCACTGGAGTCCAATCTGACCATCCTCCTATGATGGCTGACGAGGGACTGCCTCTTACAGTCATAAAGTTACATTATGTATGTTGCGGAGTCCACAAAGACCCGCCTATTATGGAAAAACACTGGTAGCCGTCATAATACAATGGGGGTACAGAACATACGTTTCGATTCCACAGCCTGGCACAAGTTATTTACTGCCCAAGGTCGTCTATCGTATCCTCCCCAATAGACAGGTGAAGGCCTCTATGTAACAGAAAAGGCATGCATTAACAAGCAGGATTCAACCTATGAGAAACAAAACTTACCAAGGACCATTTCTGGTAAAGGTTTCAAGTAAATGTTTGGATTATAATACAAAATGGCGTCTTCGAAAGTTAAAATGGTGGAACAGATGTCAACCTACCTAACGTAACATCTGTGCTTATTAATTGCATATGCATACAGCAAGAATATATTACGAAATAGCTACTTAAATGCTAACATAATATCAGGTAAAATACGAGTAATATGGGAGTAATACTTTTCAACTCTAACAGACCCCCCTTTTAGCATTTATTAGCTAACACGGACATCTTTATTCTTGCTATCAGGTAAAAGTCGTTACAAATATAAAAGTAGAGACAATAGATGAATACAAGCCATAACATGTTAAGTACGAATATATGTATATATGCATAGCAAACGAGTGAAAGTAAATGACACTAAACATCAGTAGTTTGAGTAACATGAGGAACAGAACCGGCAAGAGAAGTAGTTGAACCAAAAACACTCATCTATTTGCATAATAGTATCAAGCTCCTTAGAAGCATTATAGTTGAATTAATATCATGAACTGAAATCCTTTTGGGAGAGAAATAAGTAGCACAGTATGAACAGCATAAGGGAAGGCACCGACTCAAGACACAGGAACAAATGAAAAGAACAATTAAATATATCACCTTTTCAAGAATCCAACCCCAACCACCAAATAAAGACCAACTCAAATAACCGCTCTCCATTCCTCGAACATTTTACAAAATGTCTAAAATATGCTGAGTGATGTTCCTTTCCTTATTCGTGATACCGACCACACACTGCTCTCCTATTATTGCGCAAGCACCACCGCTCTTAGCTAGAATAAAATCGGCCGATAATCTTGTTTGCTCAGAGCATATGCACATACTGAAAGCTCAGTCCTGGGCACACGTAATAAGGTTATAACAATGGTTGAAATGTCTCGTATTGTACGAATATCTGTGGTCGACACCAGTATAATATGCAAATGTATTTAATAATACAACAAAGAAAAACAACTAGCCAACAGGTGTTTCGTCACATAAGGGTAGTAACCTGTGACTTCTTCAGGGCTGGGGAAGATACCAAACATATAGTAAAATAATAGAAAATCATAGAATTAGTTGTTGCAAAAACCAAGATAAACACAACAATGGGGAAATGTATATCGAGACCACCAATAGCACGTGGAACCCCTAGGAAGAAAAGTGGACAGACAAATGTAAATGTGACTTAGTATGGAGACAGGCCCCGTGGCGTAAAAATCGTGACTGCACAAGAGAGAGCAAAAGAACCATTGTGGAATGATAATGAGAAACAATACTAACAAGTGGTGAATATTGGTGTTGGGGTGACATCAAAAGGTGGGAACATGAAATGCAATGTAAATAAATATATTTGAGCAAAATTACATGTTAATTCTTAACACAAACACACTAATTGCAACATTCTATATGTAGTACAATGGAGAAAATGAGAGGAGAGACTCTTGAACATTACACATAATCAATGGCAAGCTGAGTAGGGGAACAGATATAATGGGAACCAACATTTATAGGGAAGAGACAAGTCATGCACAATAGCTCTAAAAGGGAATTGAAGCACATGAGCCCAGAAGGGGGAGCCTGCCATATACGCAACTGACAGAAGTCCAGCCTTGTAAAATGATAGTCGCGAACATATGTGTCCCTACACCATACGTGTGAGAGTACTAACGTTGAAGGGAGGAGTTAATCAATACCTGTGTGGCAGTGCAGACATTCATACACTTCCATTCATAGTTGAAAGAAGAAGAGTTTCAACCCTATGACGGGTCCCACAAATGCCTAAAGAGCAAACAGTTCACTACTGGAAGGTCTTAAACATCAGTTGTTTGTGATGTCACTGCCTCTCAGGGGCCGTTCCCAGGGGTGATGTGTTGGTCTACGCACGTTTCAGTGGCAACACCACCTTCTTCAGGACCAATACTTGTTATAAAATGAATCTCAAACAACAAACCAAAATGGGTTAATCTGTAGCTACCAAGCCAGTGGAGAAATAATTTCAAGTCCGACAAGTCGAACAGCCTTCGTGCAGCCTTTAGCAATGCCTCCAAATATTGGAACGGCATACTGTTTGTGCAGGGAAGCGAATTATTATCCTATAACAGGCCTTTTCGTGTCATTTCTTTTGCACAAATAGGAGTAGACTCAAATGGCTGTATGTGTTGCGCATCCTCTCGCCAAGGTTCTATCCGTAAAAAAACGTTACCAGCTCCACTGTGTTTATTACCACGGACAGACGTCGGCAAAACTCCTACTAATGGGCTCTGTTCTGGTCCGGCATGCCGGTTTGAGCATGCCAGACCGGAACAGAGCCCATTAGTCCCTTTTAATTTTTGTGTGAGTGATGCAAGAGAGGAATAGAGATCTAGACAAAATTAGCTTTTCTATTGCTTAATACACCGTAAATGTGAAATACTTTGGGGCTTGGGAGCTGGATAAAGAACAACATCAGGAAACAAATGCAAATTTAAAGCACATTTTATTTATTCACTAAAAACTGTTTAAAATGTAATTTCCAAGTTCTATATATCTGTTTAAAAATGTTTACACTTTCAGCCATTTCCGAGTTTAGTTACAAACTGATAGTGGGAAAAACACATGATGTATAAAAACTGATACCAAAACCTTTTTACATTATTTTATGTTTCTTGTTTTTAAATCAGACCGTCGACTTTTCATGTGAAAATTATTATAAGGGCCTGACATCACTTCTTGTGACGCACTACATCTGACGTCATTGTGATTTGCATATGATAATGGGCTCCTTCACTATTTTCCTTACTTGTGCCCTGTTTATTGGCATGACATGGGTCTATAGCTATTAAAAATAAATATACAAATTCACAGGTATTCAGCCCGTTTTTTCTGGTGATGTCACACATTGACATGTATTCGGCTGCTTCTTCTATTTTTAGGTGAATAAAGATCACTTGCTGCCCCCCCCTTCCATTTCTCTCTTTTTCTCCCCCTTTCTTTGTTTCTATCGCTCTCTTTATCTCTCACCCTCTCTGTCTCCCACACACTCCTGTTAGCTTTAGCTTCATGAATGTCACTTTCACTTCTGGCATTCATACAACAAATCCTTCAGAACATTTGAGACCAAGGGACAATCAGTGTGGAAGACGAGTTACTGGGAGTGCAACTGATTGCCCTAAGACATATATGCTTTTAATGTGAGATTTCACTATTTCACCACATTATTCTGCTGCTTACAGTGGCTCAATTCTGGTAAAAAGTAGAGTATGGCAAGTCAGCAAATGAATAGAGAGAGCCAAGCTTGAGAGGAGCCACAGGTCACACTGTGTTATAAGGCCTGAGGCACAAGCTGATCCATCAACTGATAACAGTGTGTAAAAGGTGCAGCAAACTTTACTTAAAAACAAGGTATATGCTCTTTTATATCTAAAAATAGGTTATTTCTTGAACACCGTTGCTTCGCTTTAGTTCATTACATATACTGCAGTGGCATTTGTTAATAGTAATACATACATTTTATCAATGAAGCTTCCATCTCCAGAGCCCTGACAACATGTCCACTCTGGATGCGTTGGGTTTACAGGTTTTAATCCGGCAAATTAGCTGAAATTACCGTTGTTAGTCCCAGTATTGTTCAGTGTTGCTTTTACAGGTAGTGTGATCAGATGCAATTGAATGTTTTTCTTTATATCTCTTCTTCACCAAATAAAAATCAAGAATGTTTCTTTTCTTTCACTCCACAATTTGCTCGTCTACCATTGTGTATCCTGATACATCATGTTGCTTTGCTATGTTTACAGAAGTGAACAATCACTGAACACAAACACTTTTATAATTCTGCACATACTGTTATCTGCTTTTCTTCTTTACCGCTAGTCCAGTCTTCTATAATCTGGTATTTCAATGTCCTACATAATTTGAATTTAATCTTTTTCCGTAATTCATTCCTCTCATAATACTTGCACTGTTCAGCTCTTGTCTATGTTCTCCGATGGGTCAATATTATTTTTGATGTTCTTAAAATCTTTTCGGAGTCTCTGCATCTCTAGGATTATTTCCTTTCACTTAAATGAATCAGTGTATTCACAGAGGGTTGTGTGGGATTGAACATTGATAAAAGCCCTTCACACTTTCAGTGCCCTTCTATGTTTTCCCTGTGTGTGTTTGCTGATGGCTTTGTAGCTCTGATAATCGACTAACACTCTTCCCACATTCATAGAACTTGAATTCGTTTTCCCCTTTGTGAGTTCGTTGATGATACCTTAATGCTGAAGAGAAGTGAAAACTACTGTCACATTCACTACAATTATAGGGTTTTTCCCCTGTGTGCATTCGCTGATATGTTTGGAGGTTTGATAAGTGACTAAAGCACTTTGCACATTCACTGCACTTGAATTGCTATTCCCCTGTGTGTGTTCGCTGATGAATCTTTAATGTTGAGTAACGACTAAAAATGCTTTCACATTCATTGCAATGATATGGTTTTTCCCCTGTGTGAGTTCGATTATGTGTTTCTAGATTTTCTAATTTACTAAAGCTCTTCCCACATTCACAGCATTTAAATGGCTTTTCTCCTGTGTGTTCGCTGATGATTTTGTTGGTGTGAAGACTTACTGAAGCACTTTGCACATTCACTGCACTTGAATGGTTTTTCTCCTGTGTGTGTTCGCTGATGATTCCTTAATATTGAAGAGAAGCGAAAACTACTATCACATTTACTGCAATGATAGGGTTTTTCCCCTGTGTGTGTCCGCTGATGTGCTTGGAGGTTTGATAATCGACTAAAGCTCTTCCCACATTCACTGCACTTGAATGCTTTTTCTCCTGTGTGAGTTCGCTGATGATTCCTTAATGCTGAAGAGCTGCGAAAACTACTGTCACATTCACTACAATGATAGGGTTTTTCCCCAGTGTGTGTTCGCTGATTACTATTTAGGTCTGATAACTGACTAAAGCACTTTGCACATTCACTGCACTTGAATGGTTTTTCCCCTGTGTGTGTTCGTTGATGACTTTGAAGGTGTGATAATCGACTAAAGCTCTTCATACATTCACTGCACTTGAATGGTTTTTCCCCTGTGTGTGTTCGTTGATGTCTTTGTAGGTCTGATAAGTGAATAAAGCTTTTCACACATTCACTGCACTTCAATGGCTTTTCCCTTGCGTGGGTTTGCTGATGTCTTTAAAGGCTTGATAACTCACTAAAGCACTTTGCACATTCACTGCACTTGAATGGTTTTTCCCTCATGTATGTTCGCTGATGACTTTTTAGTTCTGATAACTGACGAAAGCACTTTGCACATTCACTGCACTTGAATGGTTTTTCCCCTCGGTGTGTCTGATTATGAATGTGTGATAACCGACTAAAGCTCTTTGCACATTCACTGCACTTGAATGGTTTTTCCCCTGTGTGTATTCGCTGATGACTTTGAAGGCTTGATAACTGACTAAAGCTCTTCCCACATTCAATGCAATGGTATGGCTTTTCCCCTCTGTGTTTTCGATGGTGTCTTTGTAGTTCTGATAACCTACTAAAGCTCTTGACACATTCACTGCACTTGAATGGCTTTTATCCTGTGTGTGTTCGCTGGTGTCTTTGTAGTTCTGATAACCTACTAAAGCTCTTGACACATTCACTGCACTTGAATGGTTTTTGTCCTGTGTACGTGTGCTGATGAAGCTTGAGTGGTGATGACAAACTAAAGCTCTTGCTGCATGTGTATGATTCTTCTTTCATGGTTAGTGTCTGTGGGTCGGGTATATATTTATCTACATCCCATGACTGTATTTCCTGATGGGTCAACATGGCTGATTAAGCACACACACTTTATATGCGTGCAGTATTTTGCACATTTGATTTCTGTTTTAACAATAAATGCAATAGCCACCAAATATTTGCCACACTCCTAATACGTAGAAGGTGTCTTTATAGCCGATTGTGCCTTTAGATTGGATTATGGCTATGCACGCTTGAGGGTAAAGATGTATCTTCCTTCTGACCGGTGCAAATTAGGATAGTCTATTGTATTGTAGATAGAAGAACTCCTCTTTCCTTTACCTGTCAGTTGTCTGGCTCCACTCTGTTGTGCTCTTCTCTGGTTACTGTTGTTTGTCCAGAAAGAGTTTACAATACACCTAGAGCACGGAATGATGGCTTGTCATCATATTAGAAAACAGAGCACTGCGGTAATCTCACCATACAGATCCCATGATCAAAGTTGGTATTGGACACTTGTTTATACGGGAGGCGGTTTGTTATTGTTGTTGCCTTAATTTTCCTAAGGTCATTTCTTCGTCCTGTGGCGTGGCGGTGCACAGCTCAGCCTCTTATAATCACTGAACTGCCCTTGATGCTTCATCCGGGATCTGTCAGTTTGTGTGCAGGTTCATCTGTCGCCGACTGCGCTGATGTTTTGCTGAATACTGTAGCTCATTATTTCTGCTATTATTGAAGATTTATAGCATTAGCTTCATTATAGATGGCCATTTCTTACAGTCGATGCTTGTTTTCTGTTGGATGTAAAGATATTGAAAATTACTATATTGAAACATATTGGAATTATAATTCACAATGTTAACTGGTTGTAAAAGACATTTTGGGGAAATTTACCAAATCTACACACAATGCAGCGCAACGCCCCCCCCCCCCCCCCCCCCCCCCCCATGAGGCTGCGCTGCTCAACAGGGAGGGAGCAGGAAAGCGCCATATTTTCAAAGATATGGCTCTCTCCTTCCCTTTCACTTGCGCCAGCACTGATTACAGCAGCCCTGCGCCATGCACGCACCAGAGCGCTAGGGTGTTTGTGTGTGTGAGTCCAGCATAGGTTTTGTACAGGAAGGACACCCTTCCTGTACAAAATACTATGCCTAGACATGAAGGAAACCTTTTCCAACTTTGTATGCATGTTGCACAGTGCACCATGCATGCAAAGTCAGAAAAGGAAGGAGAAATGAAAGCATTTCTCCTTCCAAGCACCTAGTTTAAAAGGGCGCAGTTTTCTCACGCTAAACCCAATCTACTGTATTTGGTAAATTGGGTTTAGCGTGAGAAACAATGGGTGTTTGCAAGGGAATGCCCAGGCACCACCCTTGACAGGCCCCATGGTGCAAAGTAACGCGAAGCAGTGCTATGCGATGCTTCACATTACTTTTATATTTTTTGCTGGAAAGAAAATTAGGAAAAAAAGATTTTGTACTGTTTTGTGCCACTTTTGTGGCGCAAACACGACGCAAAATCTTAGTAAATCACCCCCTTCTTCTTTACTGCCTTTGAAACTTAGTAGGGAATATTTCATCATACACAAATATTTAACTAAAAGTTCTGGTAATCAGGTGACATCTTATTAATGTCTGAAAACGAGGTGATTTAACAGTGTTCACAGAGTAACTTAGCAAAGTAAGGGTGCTCGAAGCACCCAAGTGCTTAAGGTTTTGCTTAAGATAGATGCATACGGTCAAGATTTCATTAAAACAACAATAGAGTTTAGAAAAAGAGATGGATCAGGCGGGGCTGCAAAATTTTCAGTAACTCTTTATGAAGTATACAACGAAAGTAACTCCATTCACACACTTCTCATTTCTTTCCTATCCACTTAAGATCATCTCAAATACTAACTCCTGTCTTTACCTTGCTGTTCATAAGTCACCTTTGACACTTTCAACAGCTCCCATTGGTTCAAGCATTCCTGGTTTCTTCTAACCTGGAAGATTGTAACATTATTGTGGGTTGAGGGGGGTTTCCTATCACCATAACATCTGTCCATCTCCCTGAAACTAGTGCAGATAACAGCACCCGGTTCTGGCCCTGAAAGACAACTTTAAAAAGCAAGTCATTCGTTTTTTCTAAAGTATATAAAGTTCTGTAAGATGCAGCTCCTTCGGGGGTTTTTGTGTAAAACAGAGCGAGGGGTTTACTGTAAGGCCCGTACTTTACATTGTAAGCGCAGATAAGGCAAACAAACATTGATTCATATAATTTAATATTCAACGATATCAGTCATTTAGAACTTATAGAGAATCCATCACAACCACTAATTTACCTGACATATCCCCGCATCAGATGTGTGCATATTACTCTTTTTTCCCCTTTTTCCACTATTACATGGCATCTGGCATGATGTTGTCCATTTGGGGTTCAGGATGCCAATTTGTGACTGGATCGGCATTTGGCATCGCGGGAGGAGGTGTCAGTTATCCACAGGTGATGCAACATTTCTACCTTTCCATATTTCTCATATTCAAGTTTACTAATTTCTTGTCCTGCGACCCCCCTACTGCCCTCTGACTGCGCACTCACTCTGTGGGGTTCATAAGAAGTCAGATAACAGCCTGATAGTCACAAGGCCATGGATCTCACTTCTTCTACAACACTTATTGCCGACTTAGGGCCTAGTTTAGAGTTTTTCCAACAGATTATTGCCTCAAAACTAGGAGTTGATGAAGAATTCCACTCTGCTGGCGTAGCTCGTGATGCAGAACTGAGGTTTTTTCTCAAGTGGTTCGCCAACGGTAAGGTGACGAGTGCTTGTGGGAAAATATAACGTGCTAGACTTCCTGCTGGTAATAGTTCTCACTGCGGGAGGTCACGGCAGGTCGCGACCACTCGAGGGTAGAACTCTGTCAATCTCGTTGATGAAGCTACCACTCGATTAGAATGTCAATTAGAGAGGCAGAGGCAGCAGCGGCCTCTGGCACGAAGGAAAGTGCTGTTCGTGCTGATTTTACAGTGCGGGAAAAACTCCTGGCACTAAAAATCAGTGAGAGCAGCGCAGCTTAACAAACTCTGCCACTAGCGGTGTCCAGTGTGGCTAGCTGGGCTTGAAGGATCTTGTAGTTTGTGGGTCTCTCACTGCTTTGAGGTCACAGTCAGGCATAACTTCTGTCAGCCGTGCCTTTTACAGATCTTCCTTCCAGGCAGTGCTTCTGCCAGCGGTGCCTTGTGCGGATCTTCCTTCCAGACAAGGGCTTCTTTCCTCAATGATTAGTTCAAAGGTCGGGAGAGGTAGAACTGGTCTATGTCATCTTCTTTATTGGAGTTCAACTGGTCAAGCCACAGAGCTCGAGTTCTGAGATGAATGAGAGTCTGGATTTTCTGAGCTCCGTAGAGCATTGAGACAGTTCTACCGCATCTAACACATACTACAAGACTCCACTGTATCTGAACATCCCCTGGCAAATGCTAACTAGAGAATAAACATCCTGCCTGCACCAGCAGAGTGCAGCAAGCTTTTGAAGCACCCCAAGGTACATTGACTTTCTCTATCTGTCGTAATTGAAGATGTTAATTCTTGATAAATCATCCTGCGCAGACACAAGCCCTTAAGTCTGTATTGCATGAAGCTGGGTGTTTCTCACGCAAAATAGGGCCCTCCACAAATTGCTGACATTTTCTTAAACCCCCTGAAGAGCCCTGGCAACACACAGACCACCCATACCCTCTCAGGGATCACCCATCCATCTGCCAGGATCAAGACTCAGATATTTCAACCTTCTCTGTTACCGTCTTTGGAACAGCCCGTCTCTGAGATTCATGGAAGCTCCACACTCAGTGAGCTCAGAGTTGCCTTGCAAAACCATCTCATGAGAGTGGAAGAAAAGAACATTAAGTGACACGCACTGCACAGAAGTGTAAATATATCTACCGTTATTGTTCCATGTACTATTGTCCTAATGCTGATGTTTTGACATGAATTTTTTGCCGTCTATCACAGCAGCTTCAACGTTTAAAATTCTACCCAATAGTTTGTTTTCCATCATACCTACTTACCTATGTACTGTTTCTGACCTTACAACATCTCTGGCAGACATGTTGTGCTGTCTGTTGCCACATAAATAGGAAGTAGATTGTTATTGCAGGAAGTGTCCTTGCAGTCAGATGCACTTGATTGGGATAAAAGGTACCATGTTTGGTAGAAAAGCTGCAACTATTAGAATAATAACATACCAAAAGCCACGCATACAGTGCAATAACACAGACCAGGTACTAGAAAAACGTGATGCAAACAATGCAATAACACAAGCCAGGCATTGGCAGAATATGACACAATCAGTGCAATAACACAGGCCAGGTACTAGGAAAACGGGACTCAAACAATGCAATATCACAGGCCAGACACAAGTAGAATCTGATGCAAACAATTTAATAACACAGGCCAGGCACTAGGAGATTCTGATGCAAACAATGCAGTAACACAAGCCAGGCACTGGGTGAATCTGAGGCAAACAATGCAATAACACAGGCCAGGCACTAGGAAAACGGAACGCAAACAATGCAATATCACAGACCAGGCATTAGGAGAATCCGACGCAAACAATTTAATAACACAGGCCAGGCACTAGGTGAATCTGATGCAAACAATGCAATAACACAGGCCAGGCACTAGGGGAGCAAGCTATCTTATCACCAGCAAGGGACACCACAAGCTCTGTGCAGCACCCTGGTGGCACAGGAGTTCCATGGTCCACGTCCGAAACGCTGCTAGTGCCATCAGCCCATCCAGGTGCTCAACCTCAGTGTGAGGACTGCCTGGCCCAGCATCCCTTGATGTCACCGCGCTTATAGTGCTGCCTCTCCCCCTGCAGCACGGGACGTGCGCAGGCGAAGCCCGGGCCAAGGGCTGTCCCGTCCTTGCCCTCATTGCCAGGAAGAGGCAGGGCTACCCCCTTTCCACTGGTATTAGGCATCTTGCCTACTCAGATTTACTGGACATTCAAGAACTGTCGTGGACTAGTCAAGGTACTGTTAACGCGGGTATCTCCCAGCATTGCCCAAACTACTCTCTTTGATTCTAAATAATTACGCTCTCTCTCCTGAGGGGTTTGTGGGGCCGGTATAAGGATGCCTGAGGGTTCTCATTGTCCACGGGGCCAAGAGGCCTGTTCATTGCTGATTGTGTAGACAGGTTGCTTTAGACTTAACTTGCACTATAGAGGTAGCATGGGGAAAAGGAAAACTATGGCGGGCAGTGGGGGAGGGGCGGGAGGGATAGTAAAGGGAAAAAGGCTAGGAAGATACAGAAACATTCAGGGAGTAATTGTGTACTGGATAGGATAGACACCCGCATTACCGAGTGCGAGGACATATTAGTGACAGATACAACCACCTATGTAACAAATACTAAATCCCCACAACGCTCTACCCAACCAGCTAGTTTAAACAACCCTACTACGGCCCGCCAATTAGCTATTCCAGCTATGTTTCATAACCCAGTAAAACAAGTTTTGCCATAGCCAATGGGTCACGTCTTTGGGACCTTATGTTTTTAGCCAGAACTTTTGGCTATGTTGTAGAGCATTGTGGCTGCTGTGAATTCTGTTGAAAAGTTATAATAAAAAGTGTTAAGCATTTTTGTTACGTTTATACAAACGAAGACAACATTATATACAACTGAAAAACCTGATAAAAAAAGATTTTAACATAAAAAATGTCTTCTACTTTTTTTGTACTTGCACTGCTGGCAACTTTTTCCTGCCTGTTCTCATGCTTGCTTGTTATAATTTTTTTTGTTATGGGAAAGCGGGACATAAATAACGGGGGAGTGTAGGTTGGAAAACAATAATTTAATTAGAACACGAGCAGCAGACGGACACTAGGGGACAATCAACAGATGCCAGATTCCAAGGGCAGACTGACGGGATGATTAGGTGATGCGCTGATACAAAATGGTGGTGGTGAATGATGATTAGTGCTCAGGTGGTGACAATATATGGTGTGGATTGGAGGTACGTTGTGGATTGTGGAGTTGAAACATGTTGTTTGGTGTGTAATTAGGCAGTGTGTTTTGGAAATGTGGAGTTGAAATGTGTGGCCTGGAACTATGGTGTTGAGTGAAATTATGCTTAGGAAAATTGTGTCATGGTGTGGAGTGCATTTATGTTGATTGGTGGTATGTGGTATAGAGTGCATTTATGTGGAGTGTATTTATGATGCATTGAGTACAGTGCAATTATATGGTGTGTAATTATCTGGCACTGAGTAGTATTATATGGAGTGTATTTATGTTGCGTTGAGTAGAGTGTTATTATGTCGTGTAATTATGTGGCACTGAGTGGTATTATATGGAGTGTATTTATGTTGCATTGAGTAGTGTTATTATGTGGCGTGTAATTATGTGGCACTGAGTGGTAATATGTGGAGTGTATTTATGTTGCATTGAGTAGAGTGCAATTATGTGGCTTGTAATTATGTGGTACTGAGTTGTATGTGGAGTGTATTATGTTGCATTGAGTAGTGTAATTATGGGCCTGTAATTATGTGGCACTGAGTGGTATTATGGGGAGTGTATGTTGTATTCAGTGGAGTGTAATTTTGTGGCATTAATTGGAGTGTATGTTGCATTGAGTGCGGTGATTATGTAGCATATAATTATGTGGCACTGAGTGGTATTGTTTGGAGTGCATGTTGCATTCAGTAGTGTAATTATGTGGTGTGTAATTATGTGGCACTGAGTGGTATTATGGGGAGTGTATGTTTTATTCAGTAGAGTGTAATTATGTGGCGTGTAATTATGTGGCACCGAGTGGTAATATTTGGAGTGTATGTTGCATTGAGTGCAGTGTAATTATGTAGCAAATACTTATGTGGCACTAAGTGGTATTGTGTGAAGTGTATGTTGCATTCAGTAAAGTGTAATTAGGTGGCATATTTTTTAGAGCCGTCATCCCTATTAAGTTTGTCAAGGAAAAATCTAAAAGTCCTATGCATATCACATCTGAGGGAACTTCGAATATCTCAGGAAATCACTAAGATCTCCAATATCCAGATCTTAAGTGTTCAATCTTCCTTAAGCATCCAACCCTACCTGAAATATTATTTGATCGCTCACGAAAAATATCTCCTGACCCGGTTTCTCTTTAATACATTTTTTCGTATTGTTTCTTTTCCGAAAAAACAAGACTGGTCAAAATCCATCACCAAGTGCCCATGTGACAATACCGCGGAACAATCCACAATCCATGTTACCCTTTTTTGCAGATTTTATGATTTACCTCGAAAGCGTTGGATTATTCCCCTATTGTTATCAATGGGTTTGAGATCTTGTCGTCCCGCTTTTCATGCTTTGCAACTTTTAGATTCTGAATTTGTTGCTAAACGTGTAGCTGGTTTTCTTGAATCTTGATTAAAATATCGGTGTAACTATGATTAACTTACCTTTTAAATGCACTTGCACTTTATTAACATTCTGTTTAATAACTTGCCACCCCGCTCTTTACGCTTTGCAACTTTTAGATTTTGAATCTATTGTTAAATGTGTAGCTGGTTTTCTTAAAACTTGTACAAAATATCGGTGTGATTATGATTAACTTGACTTTTAAATGCACATGCACTTTATTAACATTGTGTCTAATAACTCTGTCTGTTTTTAACTTAAAAATGTATCTTGTTTATGTAAATTCTGTCTTTTCGTATAACTCGTTTTGCCGTCCCACTTGTATATACTGTTCATTGCAATGTACTTTTTATAGTTCCTAAAAAATTTTGGAAACCGAATAAAAGATATTTGACTGACTGAGGTGGCGTGCAATTATGTGGCACTGAGTGGTATTTGGAGTGTATGTTGCATTGAGTGCAGTGTAATTATGTATCAAATAATTATGTGGGACTGTGTGGTATAAAGTGGAGTGTATGTATGTTGCATTGAGTGGAGTGTAAGTATGTGGTGTGTAATTATATGGCACTGAGTGGTATTATGTGCCATGTAATTATGTGGCAGTGAGTGGTATTATGGGGAGTGTATGTTGTATTCAGTAGAGTAAATATGTGGCGTGTAATTATGTGGCATTGAGCGGTAATATTTGGAGTGTATGTTGCATTAAGTGCAGTGTAATTATGTAGCATATAATTATGTGGCACTGAGTGGTATTGTGTGGAGTGTATGTTAAATTCAGTAGAGTATAATTATGTGGCATTGAGTGGTATTATTTGGAGTGTGTGTGGCATTGAGTACAGTGTAGTTATGTAGCAAATCGTTATGTGGTACTGAGTGGTATTGTGTGGGGTGTATGTTGCATTTAGTAGAGTGTAATTATGTGGTGTGTAATTATGTGGCACTGAGTGGTATTATTTGGAGTGTATGTTGCATTCAGTAGAGTGTAATTATGTGGTGTGGAATTATGTTGCATTGAGTGGAGTGTAAGTATGTTGTATGTAATTAATGATACTCTTCTGGAGCCCAAACCTAAACAAACCTCTGAAAAGATGGTATGTGTCACTACTTTTTCAAGCGTCTCCAACTGTGTCAAACAAAGTATTAAAAAGAACTGGCACATATTGAATTCAGGCCTACTCGACTGGGAAACTCCCCTCTTCGCTTTCAAGAAAAGCAATAATTTGAAAGATCAGCTGGTGAGGGCAGCCTTACCCCTTGCAAGTACGAAAAAACACCACACTCCATGACCATTGGCCATTTCCCCCTGTTCGAGGTCACTATAAGTGTGCGTCTTGTGTTGTATGCGATTTCTCAATTGATTGTAAAGAGTTTGTATATTAAGAAGTGAAAAATGAATTGCGAACCTTTACTAATTGCAATAGTTGTAACATCATTTATGCCATTTTTTGTCCCTGCGACTTAATATATGTGGGCCAGACCAAACAGAAAATTAAACTGCGAATATCTCAACATCGCAGTCGGATCCGGTGCAAAACACCAAATGCTCCTCTGGTTGAACATTTTGTCAATAAAGGACATACGGAAAATGAAATCCGCTGGACTGTGATCACTCAAGTCATCATCCCACCCAGGGGCAGTGACCTGACCCGTATGCTCAACAGAGAGGAACTAAAATGGATATTAAAATCGGACAGTCTGAACTCTGGATTGAACCTGCAGGAGGAATGGACTGCTCTAATTTGAAATCTGCTTCACACTCTTGAAATCACAGTCTGCTACGGCAACCTTGTGCCTTTCATTGTGTTCTTCTGTGACCCCCTTGGTAAAATGTAATCACTTGCACTAAACACTATGCACCTCCTTTTTAATAACACCTCGTCCAAGATGGCCGCCGCGGCATGCACCCGTCGTCTATGTCTATGCCCTTAAAGGCGTCACTATCACAGGCCAATCAGCTCCTTTTCACCCACTCTTCACTCCCCCGATCCATTGCCCGAGTACGCCAGGGAACACATCGGAAGACCGACTAAACCGGTAAGTTATTAGCAACCTGCAGCTCCTCTACCCCGAAAGAGAGATATATGCAAGTTTCTTATGTCCCGTTTTTCCCGATAGGTACTACCCTGGCGCCGCCCGATTACGCTAATGTAACGCGGCAACTCGCGGCTGATTCCGGTAAGGAGCTGTGCATGGCCGCGATCACCAGGTCTCTGCCCTGTTCATTTTCTTAAATTAATTTAAGTATTGCCTTCCCTCCGTAAGGCTGCTGTTTCAGACACGGGCTAATCCTCCCTGCCAATCTAGTACCAGTGCGCTGCCCTGGTAAGCCTATCCGTCCAGCCTACATTGGCACTTGACGCACCGTGCGAACCATTTTTAAAGTTTCCCCAAGATAGGCACTTTTCGTGTATGTTCACCCCCGATAGTCACATAAACGTTCCTCGTATCACCACGCTCATGACTGTGAGATCGCTCACGCTTCCTCGGAATAGGCACAAATTGCGATTGCTCACTTTTAATTACCACGCATTGACACGTCCTTGGACGTTGAAGCATGTTCGCACTCGGCTGCCGGCAGCTCGGTCATATTAAACATATGCTCCCAGCCTGATCCCCACCTCGGCACAGCCCCTGCCTTCCGCCCATCTGAAAGCATGTTCGAACTCACCACCTGAAATTGCGAGGCAATTCACCTCTAAAGCACGTTCGAACTCACTCGCCTTGTGGTAATACCACTTGAAATCGCGAGGCATTTCACCTCTAAAGCGTTCGGATGCACGTTTCACTTCCAGTCACTTGATTAGACATAATGAATATTTTGTTTCTAAAATGTACATATTTTCTCCTTATTTCCTTTCCTTTTTCAGTCAATTTGAGGTTTTATAACGCTAAGGCAACTATTGATTGTCCTGATGATGGTCCCCATGACCTAATAGGGGGACCGAAACGCCGCCGACCTGTCTAGCACCCCATACAAAACTTGATTTCTATGTATTGTATTGTAATGGTGCTTTTTGACACTTCTGTATAATTTGAATTTAAACATAAAAACGTTTGCTTGCCTTAAAAAACCCTTCTATGTATCTCACCCCGTTAGTGTTGGGCACAGGCTTGTGCACCACACAGGTGTATTGTGGAAGGTATTCTCACTTTATGGATTAACTGTTTATAGAGTAAACTTGAATGACCTCTGTCCGGCAGGACATGTCACTCCAAATATAGATTTGATTTTGTCTATATTTCTTGCTTCATATATTTTTGAATGCATGGGACCACTGTTGTTCTAAAAAGCATATAATAATGTGGCACTGAGTGATATTATGTGGAGTGTATTTATGTTGCATTGAGTGGAGTGTAAGTATGTTGTATGTAATTAAGTGTCACTGAGTGGTATAATTTGGAGTGTATGTTGCATTGAGTGCAGTGTAATTATGCAGCATATAATTATGTGGCACTCAGTGGTATTGTGTGGAGTGTATGTTTTATTCAGTAGAGTATGTGGCGTGTAATTATGTGGCATGTAATCATGTGGCACTAAGCGGTATTATTTGGAGTGAATGTTGCATTTAGTGCAGTGTAATTATGTAGCATATCATTATGTGGTAATTATTATGACACCCCAAAGCCGACTCCATCTATGCATGCACCCAGGATCTGGGGACAACACCCTTAATTCTGCTCCAGTTTAGCATAGTGCAGAACACAAGTCACCTTAAAAAACATAACACTACATCACAATGCAGTAACAATAGACTTCTGTTCCCTAAACCCAGACACCCCTCCGATCACTCATGGACTTTCCTTTACCTTTCCCCTTGTATAGTGCTCAGCTGCCTGTAGGGTAGGTTTGCGCTCTACAGATACCACATATGTACATAAATATTGTACCAAAGCCAATCAGGGAGGTTCAGTGCTAAGTATGTCAGACAATGAGTGCATTTCACTTGTGCGAGCATTGTGCGCAGCCTCTCGTCGGGTGGATGGGGTGACCAATTCTCTGTGTTGTTGGGTTTATTTCATTTACTGAACTGACTGTGTTCTTACAGAATACTAACTCTGGTGTGTGACTCCTTCTGCAGCACAGTGACTGAATCGAATCATTTGACTCCATTTACAGTGAATTCAAACCAAATGCCTCTAATTAGTAAACGTGAGAACTAGAGAGAGAGAGGGGGGCTTACTTCAAATAAAGGACAAGATATGGGAAGAGATAATAGAACATTATAAGGAACACAGAAGAGCAGGTTTAAGGAACAGGGTGGAAGAAAGGGTGAAACCGGGGTAAGATAGATCGCCCCTTGAGCATCAGTTTCAGGAGCAAACTCAGAAATTTTGGAAGCTGCAGCGACCCGCGAGTGATGTGCGCGCTCGTGTGAAATCTGACACAAAACAGATGGCATACTGCCTCCGCTGCTCGTAACTGCAAGCCGTAAGCCTTTTCACACGCTTCCAGAGCGATTCCAAGAGGTTGTTTTCCTAGAGCAGCGCATGCGCACGTGGTTTCAAAGGTCAAAGCACATCCACTGTGTCATGGTTGACAGGGTACCAGTGGATAGTTTAAAAACCAACAGCGTCAGTCCCAAAACCGGGAGTGATCCAGTAAGAATACTCCTACATTTATTCCCCTTTGCACATCACTGTTTGATACTTTAATTTAAGTAGGGAACAACATGAGATATCCCTGAACATAATGGTGCGTATTACTCGGATGATCAAATAAGCTGTGAAGGTGTGCTTGAAGCAACATTTTCTGTCACACTCTATTGACTTTGAAAATAGTGAATAAGAAACACAGTAAGTCAAACTCTAGGAAGAAAACAAAGGATGTGACTGGCACCAGAATTTTAGCTAAAAAGAGAAAGGAATGAAGCACCTTGGCTGCCACCAGGGCCTGATCTAATTCCATGCTCTTGGCTTATGGGCAACATCAGAGGAAGACGCTCCCAAAATACTTGATGCCCTAATGATATCCGGACAATCACTTCCAAGTTTGTCAATCCAGCAAGCAGGACAGGAGGAAAGGGCAAGCAAAAATCACCCTCCACCAGCCAAAGTGATAAGGGCAAATTAGTAAAAGAATGATTGGCCACCAGAGGATGAACGCCGACTCACTGTCCTGCCACATTTCCATTGACAGAAGGCTGCGGATAGCCTCTTCCACATCAGCACTTCAGACACTGTCCTGTTGTGTTTGTTTTCTTATGAGACTCTGGCTTAGGTTTCCCTTTTAGTGAATTACATTTCAAAAGGTTCAGCTATTTATTTAGTACGCTATAAAAACCCACTAATAAAGTAAAAATCGGTATCAAGCAAATACTCCCTTATAATGTATCCCTACACTTCAAATACACAATTTTAATGGATTTAAAGTACAGAAAAGTGAAAGTTGTAGATGTTTGAAGTGGGGCACTTTCCTTTTTAGGTCTCACTTACCAGACATTGCTGGTGCGAGTCTATTGCGAGTGGTGCGTGTGCGCTGGTGTGAAAAGTGACACAAAATAGATGGCACACTGCACGCCGCCGCTCGTGACCGAAACCCGTAGGCCTTTTCTCACGCACAAGGGCGAGAAAAGCCCACAGCAATTCCAAAAGGTTGTTTTGCTAGAGCAGTGCATGGGCTGCTCTAGGCTTGACCTAAAAAGGGGGCCCAGACATAGGCTGTGAGGGAAACCTAGATGCTGATAGCCAATCCTCAAATAAGTCATCTGGGAGTGACCTACAGAAGACAGAGTCGGAAATCCCGTACACTAATAGGTTTCTACCACTGGTGGAGTTGTTGGAGGAGGACACCGAAAGGGGGCCTAGGTGTCAACCCCCTCATCAAAAACAGCATCCTGAGACATGAAACCGAGAGCCAGATTGTAGATCTACTAATGTTCCCCAAGAAATACTTAGCCTCATTAATACTCTCAGACTAGAGGACGAGGATATGAGAACCATGCTTGAGGTCTTACTTCCCTGGTAAATCAGCTATTGAATAAGGACTCTTCCTGTCTCTCTCGCCCTGTACCCACTGACTCTACATCTCATCAGGTGGTTTATCCAGAGTGGGAGATACCCACTGTAGGTAAGGCTCCCAAGTTGGCATCTTTTTGCAAGCTAGCCCCCCCGCAGCCATGCAACGTATAGTGGTTCCAGCACCCTCCAGGACCGAGTAATTAGCTTTGTAATTTGCGAAGACATCTCAAGGGCTTCCAGACTTACCTCCCGAACCCAATCACTAGATTGTATTGAGCTTACACTGAATGAGGTCGATGTTGCGGAAAATCTTCTTTCACTGGAATATCGTACTTGTTCCCAGAAGGTTCCTCGATCCAATTCAGACGGTTCTTACCAAGCAGTGTGTGCCACCAAACACTAAAAAAACACACTGCCTGGGGGCGTGGCCAAGATGGAGTAAGACGCACTTTCGAGTCCCTCCGGCGCCCGACCAGCTTAGCGTTGTATAGCATCGCCCACGGGGTGCTGACCGGCCTCCAGATACCAGCAGGGGCCACTGACATCGAGTGGTGCGGTCCGGCGCTGCCGGCGGGGCTGCGGGAGACCGGAGAACGCCATTGGGGGAGAGTCGACTCCCAGCCTCGTAAGCACCGGCCTCGCGTGCAGAGGGGGCCGGCCCGTGAGCACGGAGGCGCCCGACGCCGGCTAGGCGTGGTGTCGCGGAGCCGCGGGTCTCTCCTGCCCTCCCTAACGCATGCCAGTACTGCGGCACAACATCGAAGCATTGAAGGCGGTATAGGACGCTCTGTTGCAGCCGACCAAGGGGACTTGGTGACCGCGTGGAGAGGGCAACTCGGGCTGTCGTCGGAGCTGAGAGAGGCTGGGAGAGGCCATTAGTGGAGTGTACCGAAGGAGCTGATTACAGCCGCTGATGGAGGGGGACGACCCTACCGCAACGGAGAGCGACTTGGTGCTCTCTGAAGTACTGACCGCAGCGTGAAGCGGCTGGGGTCGAGGGAACAAGCCCTGCACTGTGGGCACCGGCCCGGCGAGTGGGCGGATCTAGGCCTTGAGGCCGCCGCGGAGCTCCACGGTAAGAAGACTGCCACGACCGCGGGGTCTCCTGGCTGGATTGCATGCCGTCTGGGGCCGAGGTACGGCCTGTGGTTCCCTGGGGGAGCCGGGAGACAGGTGCTGGTGGGTCTGGAGACCAGAGACACGACGAAGCCAACGGAGGTGGTACGGCCTACTTCGCCTTGCGGACTGAAAGGCTGGCCTGATCTGTTCCCTCGGCTGCAGCCGTGCCATAGCCTTGAGAGGAGTGCGGAGGAGCATTGCCGGAGCCGGGGGGTCCGGACTGGTGGCCCCGATCTACAATAGCGGAGGACCCGGGATCGGGTTGTTTGACGAAAGTGTCACTGCATTGGCTCTGGAAGGCGCCTTCTGGCGGGAAGCTTTTATGACTCCATCTTGGCTGGGCAGGCATTGGCTGTGGCGCAGATACGCGGGGGACAGAGACTGAATACCTGGTGAGGTCTTGCGCTGCACCTGAGCACTCCTTGTCCCTGGAGAGTGTACAATAGCCCTGGTTCCGCGCCACAGCCGGAACTTCAAGATGTCCACCACGCTTTGCAAGGGAAGGCCGGGAAAGGACGGCACCTCCAAGTCTTCGCAGCAGCCATCTTCCCCCGGGGCCAGTGGTTCATCCAGGCAATCGGATGATGAAGCACCCGCCACCAAGGCCTTCATGACTGAGCTGTTCACCTCTATCAAAGAGGACATTTCTGAGCTTCGCGCCCAGTTGGCGTCAGATCTCCGGGAGCTGCGGAGAGAGGTAGATGGAATTGGTGAACGTGTAGCGACGCTGGAAGATCACGACTTGAGTGTAACAAATGATGTGCACCAACTACAACAGGACATTCTTCGTCTTACTGAACAGAATTTGGACCTGCAGGCCCACGCAGAGGACTTAGAGAATCGTTCCCGGAGGAACAACATTCGCATGAGGGCGGTCCCATGGGACGGAGAAGCTGGAGACCTGCGAGGTTATGTCCAAGCCTTGTTCTTACAGATCTTAGACGAAGAGGATGTGCAGGAAATTAAAATGGATAGGGTGCACAGAGTCGGTCTGCCTCGAAGAGGAGGGGGCCCCCCTCCAGACATCCTTGTTTGTGTGCATGACTTTCAGGTGAAGGAGTGTATCCTGCGGAAGGCTAGAGCCATCTCCTCCTTGCAATTCAGGGACCACCGTCCGTAGCTCTACCAGGACTTGGCGGCATCGACACTCCAGAAGAGGAGAGAATTCCGCCCGGTAACTTCCTTTTTGCAGGAACGCAACATCTCGTACTCCTGGGGCACCCCTTCCGCATCATATTCAGATGGCAGAATAGGCTGGCGCAAAGTCGCTCCCTGCAGGTGGCGAAGGATCTTCTGGGCCTGGAGGACGTTCCTCCCTCCCAAGCGACACATCCCTCCCCATCGAGGAGACGACACCGATCCTCCTCATGGCATAGAATTGGTTCATCCCCGAACCGGGGGTGGCCGGATCGTGCTGCTAGCTTGCAAGAAAGGGGTAATGCGGTGGCATCGGTGGCCTCGGCTACAATAGCAGATTCTCAACAAAGCTCTGGAGCAGCGTGATCCCCGATACTATGATGGTTGGGCGCCAGGGGGACTCTGGCCCTAAGGTCCCGGGGTACTATTGTACTTTTGGAGAAGACACCCCGGACCGTGGCCCTGGGGGTCCCTGAATTGGTGCCCCCACCCCGATTCCAGTCCGGTGAGAACCTTGTGAACTGTGGCCCATTGGAACTGCTGAGTACTTTGTTCAGGTTCAGTGCCTTGAGTTATGTTTTCTTGTTTTTTTTTGTTTGCAGGGGGGTGGGAGGTGGGGAGTTTTGGGGGTCGGGGACACAGTGGGAGTGTTGGGGTTGGGGTCGGGGGGAGGGGGGAGAGTGGTGATGACCGAAAACTGTATGTGTGAGGTATTGTTGGCGCTAGTGGTGTGCTCCATTGCAGTCACTATCTTGAGCCGTACTGAGGATTATACAATTTTTGATGTTTGCATGGGTGGGAGATGTTTGGAGTGCTGGGGCGGGGTGTGTACTGTTCCCCGTGGACGGAGGGTGCTTGGGACATTGTTCTTGGTGTCTCTATCCGATTGCTCTCAGTATACAGTGCTCAGCGGGTCATCTTGTTTGATTGGCTCTGGTTGGTCCGATGATGGGGAGTTGCTGGAGGGAGGGGGAGATCTAGGGTCTGGTGGAGGTTGTTGGGAGATGGGTCTGGTCCAGGGGTGTGTAGAGTGGTGGTTGGTGGGGGCCGGGGACTGGGCTCTGATCATCTTAATATGCACACAGAGCGGAGTCTCACGCCATCATTATGCCTGTTAGTATAGGTACCTGGAATGTGAAGGGTCTCAATTCCCCACAGAAGCGCCAGAAGCTCTGGAAGTACCTATCAGATCACCATCTTGATGTGGTTGCCCTCCAGGAAACCCACTTGGCTAGGAAAGATGAACTGAGACTCCGGCATAGACATTTCCCCCTTATTTATAGGGCGTCAGCATCCACCAAGCATAGGGGGGTGGCCCTCCTGTTCCGGGCCTCTCTCCACTTTCAGCCTATGGGGGTGAGTAGTGATAAGGAGGGTCCTTGGCTATGGTGAAGGGGTCATTATATGGCTGCCAATGTACGTTTGTGGTGGTTTATGCTCCTAATGCTGGACAGAATGTTTTTTTACAAGGCCTGATGGACAAGATGGGGGACTTTGTAAAAGGGCACCTGTTACTATTGGGGGACTTCAACATGGTGTGGGACAGGGATATGGCTAGCTCGGGGGCGCGCAGGGAAGATGCTGGGGTTTTTTCGGAAGAAACGCAGCGACAAATAGGCGAATTGGGATTGGTGGACAGCTGGCGCTTCTTACACCCTCAGACCAAGGATTATACATTTTTTTCTCATTTCCATCGCTCGTACTCTCGTATAGATCATATTTTTATTAGCCAGGCCCTCAGGGGGGATGTCCGAATGGCTAGTGTTTTTCCACTCTCAGTGTCTGATCATAGCCTAGTGGTGCTTGGGTTACACTGGTCCGTGGGGGGGGACGGTTGGCAGAAGTGGTACTTCCCAGCAGCGTTGGTACAGGATGAGGTGTCTTGCAAGGAGCTGCGAAGGGCTTTAGGAGAGTTTTTCGCTCTTAACCCGCCCTCCGATACATCAGTATATACCACATGGGATGCGTGCAAGGCCTCAATACGGGGTACATGCCTCGCCCTCAATGCGAATCTTAACAAGCTTCGGCGGAAGGAAAGGGAGGCCCTGGAGGCGGAGCTTGCTACTTTAGAACAGGCGCACAAGTCAAACCCTTCTAGGGTGACCCTCCGTCCACTTACGGCGGTGCGAGGGAAACTGAGAGCCCACTACAACAACCGGGTTGAGTTTACCCTCCTGCGTCTTCGACGCGTCTCCTACTCCCAGGGGAACAAGGTGGAACGTCACCTGGCCCGGCAGCTTCGAGATAAGCGTGAGAAGGATTACATTGGGGGCATACAGGACCACACAGGTTCTGTTAGGCACAGAGATGCAGACAAGGCAGCCCTCTTTGGCCGCTTTTATGCAGATCTTTATTCGAGCGATGCCCTTGATCCAGAGGCCCAGTCTGCGTTCTTGGGTGGTCTCCCTATCCCACAGGTCTCCAGGGAATGGAATGACTTGCTGTCTTCCCCCATCACTAGGGAGGAGGTATTGGACGCCATTAAGGTTCTGAAACTCCACAAGGCCCCGGGCCCTGACGGTTACACGGCCCAGTTTTACAAGACATTCGCGTCGGACATCTGCGATTACCTGGTTTCCCTTTTTAACGCAATGGCGTCTGAGGGAAGAACCTCTGACACTATGGCTGAGGCTCTGATTACCGTCCTCCCCAAACCGGGGAAGGATCTTACCAAATGCGCATCTTATCGCCCGATAGCGCTCCTCAATCTAGACGCTAAGTTGTATTCATCTATACTTGCTGGCAGGTTACAGGATTTGATGCCGGCCCTGGTCCACCCGGACCAGTCCGGGTTTATAAAAGGTCGACAAACTCACGACAACTTGAGGCGCGTGATCCATCTGATCGAGAAGGCTAATAGATTTCGCATACCGGCGGTGTTAGTAGGGCTCGACGCGGAAAAAGCTTTTGATCGCGTTGACTGGGGCTTTTTACATCGCACACTGGAAGCCTTCGGGTTTTCACCCCAATTCATAAGAATGCTTGAGGCTAATTATAACAACCCCACCTCTCGGGTACTGATTAATGGACATAGGTCCGGGAGTTTCCACCATTCCCGCGGAACGCGTCAGGGTTGCCCGCTCTCACCATTTCTATTTGCTTTAAGCATCGAACCGTTGGCCCTAGCGATTCGGGAGAACGAACAGATCTTGGGCCTCCCCTTCTCAGGTGAACAACACAAGATTTCGCTCTTCGCGGACGATGTGTTACTTTCGGTTCGGGATCCGGCGCTATCGTTACCCCATGTCCATACAGTGCTCTCTGATTTTGAGGCGGTGGCAGGATTCAGAGTCAACTTCGACAAATCGTATATTCTGAACCTGACTCTACCTCCCGAAGAGGTGCACCGGATTCGAGCGCTTACTCCACTCTCATGGTCGACTTCATCCCTGTTACATCTGGGTGTGAGACTGACCTCTACCCTGGGCACACTGTTTCCGGCCAACTTTCCCCCGATGCTGGCGGCAATATGTACGTAGCTGGAGAGATGGAAACCGAAGTACATCTCGTATTTGTGTAGGATTCACGCGCCTAAAATGGTTCTCCTACCTAGACTCCTATATCTCTTCCTGGCACTGCCCATTTCAGTAGGGATGGACTATTTCCGTCGGCTTAAGACCCTGATGTTGAAATTTGTGTGGCAAGGCGGCCGGGCGCGACTTTCATATGCGGTTCTTCGACGTCCACGGGTGGAAGGGGGGGTGGGGTTCCCGGACATGCACTTGTATTATAAGGCTGCCCAATTAAGAGTGCTGGTGGAATGGTCCCAACAGCTCTCAGAGAAGCACTGGCTCCACATGGATCGGAGTGTGGCCGGAAAATCCATTTGGGGGACCTGGCCTGGAAACCTAAGGCGGACCGGCACAGAAGCGCGTATATTAGCACCCCCACCAGCACGGTGTTGAAGGTCTGGGACACGGTCAGTGGCGACGACCGGTGGACCACCTTCCCGTCCCCATTTACTCCTATCCATTTCAACCCGGCCTTTCCTCCGGCCCTGACAGATGGACCCTTTGGTGTCTGGAGAGAGGGTGGTTATAGGGCCCTCACTCATCTGTTTCACGGTACGGCGCCTCTTACCTTCCATAATTGTATGCGGGATTATGGTGTCCTGCCCACTGAGCGCTTTCGTCACCTCCAGCTCCTACACTGGGCGACGTCACCTGGGGTGGTGGATGCCGCTACTAGACCATTGACGAAGTTTGAAGCCTTTATTCTTCGCACGTCCACCATGAAGGGGACGATCTCCTTCATCTATGGGTTGTTACTAGACACCACGGTGTCCCCCCGACCTCGATACATGGACCACTGGGAGACTGCATTGGGGAGGGACATTTCTGACAGCGAATGGAGGAGCCTCTGTCGTGATGTAGCGGCACATAATCATTCCACAGATCTTAGAGAGGCTCATATGAAGCTTATATTTGATTGGTATCTGTATCCATCCAAGCTACACCGGATATTCCCGACGGCCTCAGATAAGTGCTGGCGAGGCTGCGGTATGCTGGGTGACTTCCGCCACATCTGGTGGGACTGCCCCACCATCCGGCCATTCTGGTCCGAGATCCTATCCTACATCAAGGATGTGATGGACTATCCAATTCTGGATTCAATGGAGTATGTCCTGTTGGGGCTTAGAGACCCGCAGTTTGAACATCAAACTAGAGCCGATAAACGCATTATATGGCTGTGCCTAGGGGCGGCCAAATTGACTTTGGCAGCCGCTTGGAAAAGCCCGACAGCTCAAGCCATTTCTTTATGGCATGCACGGCTATGGCGACTACTGAGTATGGAGAGACTGTCGGATATCTTTCTGGGGAATTTTAAAAACTTCATGTTCAACTGGGGACCCTTGGTTAGGTTTCTGTCTCGAGGTTTGCCATCTGCAGTTTGCTCCTCAGCTCTTCGTGCACTACATCTCTTCCAAATTTAATCACCTGCTTATATGACAATGTTCTGAATGCATGATGGTCGCCACCACTAGGGAAAGGGTGGGCGGGGTGGAGGGGAAGTGGGGTGGGTGGGGTGTTGGGTTGGGGTTGTTGATCTACTTTTGGTTGCGACACGAATCACATTTGAAGACGGACTGCACGGCCTTCCTATATGATTGTGATCATGATTGGGACACCTCTTACTCCTGAGAACTTCGAACTGTTTGCTGAGATATGGGTGCTCCCCCCAATCGATGGAGATTGGCGAACAATAACACTTGCATTGCATCTGACTACGCTAGTTGCCGTCCCCCCTGATGTAATTCTGGTCTTTTTCTTTGCAGCAATGTTCTCTAGCACCCCCTGTGTGGGGATTTATGGTGGAATGTCGCCTGTCCTTTTATTTTCATCCTCCTTCTTTCTCTCGCCTTCTTTTCCTCCCTTTTTTCTACTTAAAACCTTGCAAAATAAAAATTTTATAAAAAAAAAAACACTGCCTGGGTTAAGAGGCTTTTTCTCTCTTGAGGCTAATAACTGACTGCTTTGTAATACCCAGAACAAACTAGATGGTCTTTTTGCTCCCCATATGATTAAGGAATGCCCTCTCTTACCCTTAGCTGGTACTCAACTTCCTTGTCTTCATCCAGGAAGGGAGGCTACTGCCTCTCGGGAAGCACCCTCCTTACCTGTTGGAGTATCGGGCCCAAATGATGTACTTATTGATGTTACAAGCGGACAGTGGCTACATTCACCTGCTACCCATGGGACGTCCATGTTATCCTGGAATGTAGCAGGATTGAAGATAAAGACCGTCTCCCCTGATTGGTTCGCTTCTATTGATCAGTTTGATGTCTGTTGTTTTCAAGAAAACTGGGCAGTAGTCCCCCTATTCTGCTTAGGTTACTTAAATGATTATACCCCTGCAACATGTGTGGGTAAGGGTCGACCCTCAGAGGGATTGGTAATCTAGGTGCGCCAAGCTGGCGGTTTTAATATGGAGGTCCTTGAAACACAGAGTAATGATATCGGTGTGATCAGGTTGAAGTGGGGCCAACAAGGGGTTGTGGACGTTTCTAGCGCTTATGCCAATCAATCAATCAATCATTGCATTTATATAGCGCACTACTCACCCGGAGGGTCTCAAGGCGCTTCGGGAGGGGGGGTCCGCTACTGCTCGAACAGCCAGGTCTTGAGCTGCTTCCTGAAGGCGAGGTGGTCTTGGGTCAGGCGGAGGTGGGTCAGGAGGGAGTTCCAAGTCTTGGCGGCCAGGTGGGAGAAGGATCTTCCTCCTGTTGTGGCTCTTCGGATGCGGGGGACGGCGGCGAGGGCTTGGCTGGTCGATCTGAGGTGGCGTGTGGGAGCGTGGGGGAGTGGGGGCTCAAAGTGGAAGAAGTCGGACGTTATAGCGGCTTTGGCCGACTTATTAGATCTACACTCCCGTGGTTCAAACATGCTGATCGCGGGAGATTTTAATGTGACTTTTGAGCCCCTCACTCTTGAACATTGTTGTAGGAAGGGGTCATCTGACTGCATGGTTGCACCCACTTTTTTCCTGGTGTTTTGCTGGTTTTCAACTTAGTTTGGCTGGGATCCTGCTATTCAGGACCCCAGTCTATCTGTTTTGTTTTCTCCCTAAAATGGATTCCATGTACAATAGGGAACACTCCAGTTTGGTTACTGGGGTACCCTTGTGAGTCCCTAGTATATGGTACAATAGGTACTAAGGGCATAGGTACCGCAGAGGCCTACCAGAGGCTGCAGCATGTATTATGCCACCCCTGGGAAGCCTTCCAAAATTACACCACAGGACTGGTGGCGCAGCCTGGGTATGGTGGTGCATGCACCCTGTACTGAGATATAGGTTACCTATATCTACCTTAAATCACTTCACATAAAGACCTATCAGTCACTCCTATGGCAGTCCTTATCAATCCTGAAGGCAGGGTGCTGGGTTTCATGTGAGAGGGTGCCTATGCATGAGCAGAGCACCTCTGTAGCCTCGGAACCTATTCTCTGGGGCTGTTCTGTGATGCAGCCTGACCATATACTCTTAAGTGCATTATATCCTCGCGGTAAATGCTAACTTTGGGATGGGTGCACGGAAACATGTTGTGTTTGGTGTCAAACACTTTGGAATCCTACCCCCCCGCCAGTCCTGGCGGTGGGGGTAGAATTCAACCATTCTAGAGGGAGAGACATGTACACACCGGTCTACCCGGTAACCAGTTTAAAGATCCCTGACATCACAAAATGGATGCTGCAGCCACAGACACGAGTTCGGCCTCCTGCTGCTGGATGAAACTCTGGCAAGGGAGGCATGGACAATAGGTTTCCTGTCAAAGGGAGGTGTAACCACCTCCCAGAGAGGCTTTTGTGTATTGGGGCTGGGTGTCCCTATGCATAGTCCAGTTCAAACTGGTGGCACTGGGCTATGAGCCCCTGCTCTGGCAAGAAACTGGACAAAGGAAATGGGTGTAGCCACCCCTCTTTTCAAACCCTCCCTTAGGTGGGTCCCCAGAGTTAGTCCAAGCCCTTTCTTACGTATAAGTAAGGAACCCCTGGCAGAGGACTTTAGATATCCCTTGACAAAACTCTGCAACTGAATCCTGGAACTTCAACGCTCTACTCAAGGCTAGAGAACTGAAGAAATCTCCCTTTGGGTCAAGGAGTGATTCCCCTGCTTGGCAGGCCCCAACAAAGCATTTGCCAGTCTGCATCTCCGAAGCTCCCGACAGACTCTGAAGTATCTGCAGCCCAGGAAGAGGATTTCCAAACTTCTCAGAGGTCGACCCGAGTCCCCTGCATAGCTGGGACCTGCAGCCGACGTGAATGACGTGGAACGGGAACGCATGGACACCGTGCACATTTGCATGTGCACTGACTTCTCGACATCTCTTGAAGTCGTGCTTTAGGCTACTTGTAGCCCTAGCACCGATCACCATCTGCACTAAAGATTGTGGGCCCACACTCCATGAGTGTTCCGTGGGCCCGCTTCTTGAATTTCCACTCGAGGCTCCTAGTCCGTTGACTGGTGGGTCCCTATGAAGTCAACTCTGATTTTCCTTGGGCTTCTCTGATTGCTTTAGATGTGCCCTGACTCCCCACCAACTAGTGAGTCCCTCGGACCTTGCTGGCCCGCACCGAAGCATCTTTCTCCTTTCTGCATGGGTTGCTGTTGCCAAGGCTTGTTGGGTCCAATTTGGGCACCGATACAGCAGCTCTTGACATCCTTCGTGGGACAGCACAAATCTAGCTCCTGGTTGTCGTCGACGCCTCCTGGTCCTCATGGCTAAAAAGTCAAGCTTCACCTCCTTCACCTGAAATAACCCAACATCGGTGGGCATCTGCCTATCGTGCCCCTGGTCACTGGCTAGTGACCCAGACTCTTTCCCCTCTGCTTTCAGGTTCTTCTCATCTTACATCCAGGCTTGGATCACTGTGGACACTTTCCACTTCAACTGCAGTAGCACTTTGCAGCAGATCGCCATTGGAACAGTGACGATTCCCGACACCTAAAGATACCTATGCACCCGGCTTCCCTGGGTGAGGTAACTCGAGTAATCCATTGCTCCTGTGGGTGTTGGCTTTAGAACCACTTAAGTCTAAAGGGATTTGCTCAAAGTCCTCCTCTAAGTGTTCCTTTTCTTTAAATTTCCAACCGCGACATTACCTATTGAAGTTAACGGCGATCCGTGGCTGTGTTCAGACACTGCACGTGTCCCCTGTGGGTCCCCTGCGTCACTACCTTGGGTGGTTCCTGGTGGCCCCAGCACTTCTACAGGCTCCAGGCCTTGCGTCTATCAAAGTTGTGGTTCTTATACCACTTTATTGATATATGGTTTGGTACGCCCCTAGGGCTCAACATATGTGTTAATTTACTGTGTACTATTAAGTTTTCTGTATGTACTTTTGCCTCTAGCCTCATAAAGAGACTAGAGGGATGTGTTTAGAATAAATACATATATGTTATATATATTCCTTGTGTGGTTCTCCTTTCATTTGGTCATTCACGAGATTATAGACTGGTAAAACAAGCTGCTTTACATTCCTCCAAGACTTAGCCTGAAGGCTGCTCTCCATAGCTACCACAAGGATAGCTTTCAATAAAGGTTGTCTGTAACCTATCATCAATAAGGGTTGTTTGGATTGGTGCAAGGTGCAAGAATAGTGGACAGAATATGCCAGGCCAACTTCTCACATATTAATTCAAGTCTTGATAAAGCAGGCACGACAAAGTGCACAGCATTGGCGCCCTTCTTCTTTGTATTTGCAGCAGCGTGCCATGCGCCCTTCCACTTTAATAATGCCTGTCGCTTATTTGAAATGCAGCCCACACAGCATTCGCGGGACGCTGCTTGTTTGTATTTGCAGCGCCATGCAGGATTTCTCTTTGGGAGCGGCTGCCGCCCCGCACAGCATGCATGTCCTGCAAGTGCTGTGTGGGGTGGCGGCTGTTCTTGAAGTGGGAACATGTAGGGCCCTCTGCAAATGCAAACAAGCGGGCACCCATGCCCAATTAATGGATAACTTATCCTACGCCTTCGTCAGGACCTTAAGTATTGCTACTGCTCTCCGTCGGTACATCTGGCGGTTCCAAAAGACGCCTGGGGCTTTTGGAACTGCCAGAGGTACCAATGGAGAGAGTGGTGCCTCCTATGTCCTGATCCGTGGCCAGGTGATGCGAGGTCTTGTCCTCTCAAAAGACGGTAAATTGTTATTTACAGAGGAACTATTATCCTTATTTACAGGTAAAGAGATTGTATCAGTTCCAACTCTTTACACATGTTATATATTGTGTATTTATAACACTCACTTGCGGTAGCAATACTTATGGTCCTAACGAAGGCATAGGACAAGTTATCCGTTAATTGCTGAAACATGTTGACCCTTCACATCTAGACAGTTTTTGTTTAAGACTGTCGTTTTGTACTGTTTTTATGTCTTGATCTCTGAGAGGCGCGAATAAATAATGTTGCTTCCCATTGGTCAATTTTAACTCACATCACATACACACTACTGCACTGCATTCACGATTCCCACATAATCGAGTACTCGCATCTAGAGCATACAGAGTGTTTATCACGATAGTTCAAAACATCTGCAAGCTATCCTTTCCTGAAGCAAGGGTTGTAAATGTGGGTGTACTTGTAAAGCGAACTGCGACTCCATGGAGTATCCTGGCGCTGAAGACCGCTGGGGAACCTGTCCTGGTTTTCCCTGTAAGATTGTCCCTTTCTTGGTATCTCCAAGGTGAAACCAGGCATCCCCGGCGTCTGTGGGGGGCCGTTGTAGAGATGAGGCAAGCTTAATGCCCAGAGTTACCGAGTGTGTTCCCTGGTTAGGGTAGGCACGGAGGCGAGAATTATCGAGTCTGTTTTGACCCTGGTCCACGACCCTGCCGCGTCGGGAATTGAACCCTGGTCCCGGGCCGTTCTCTGCTTACGGGTCTGCCGCCTCTAACCAGTGAGCCACACCACTCTAGGGTTGCAGCCCTTAGTGCCACTATTGGGCATTAGGAGGAGACCCAGATGATGAAGCATGTCACCACTGGTTGTAGAAACCAGATTAGTCCAGTTGCTAGTTTCTTACGTTTATCTTGCTTATCAGACCCGTGGATATTTGTGTTGTTTAGAAAACAACCCTAGGCCAGACAATGGAAGAGGCATGGCCTCTGAAAGGGGGGCGAATAATAGAGCACAGGGTCTGCATATGATTTAAAACCAGCCCAGACTGATTATTAATACCAACAAAGAAAACACCCACCCTGCAAACAACCTCCTTTAACAGGCACTTTCCATTCATTTGATAAGTAAAACAACATATAATGCACCCGTGTTTAAGTGTTTCTCTCTCTTTATTTCATAATAATACTGAATGGGATTTCTTTTCAATTGGACTTGGGAGTGCAGTGTATTTGTCTCGTGGCTTGGGGAGTCAAGTTAAATAAATCACTATACTAATCATCAATAGTTAAATAAATAATGTAATTCATTCAACAGCTTGTGTTTTGCTTCATATGAGTAATCAACAGATTGTGCGTTTACGATACCCCAAAACAAAGTATAATTATCATATAAAAGTTATACCCCCTTTTATTAGGGCACACAATAAAAGTTCCCGAATAAAAAAGGCAGGATTTCGTTTTGTTTAGAAGCTACGTTATGAAATCAACAAGTCCGTTTTATTTAGCTGTCAGATGCGTTCACCCAGTACTTCATTATCTGTGGACATGACTGTGAGAAGTTGGCCTGGTATATGATGTCCACAGTTCTGTGGGCACCTTGTATCAGTCCAAACACTCCCTTATGGTGATGGTTGTAAAGTCAACCTTATAGACCAGCTATCCTACTGGAAGCATGGACAAAGCAGTCTAAGGCTAAAACTTCAGAGGGCATGTGAAGCCAGCTGTTTTACCATATATTTTGCCATATGTAACCTTTTGAATATCAAATGAAAGGACACCACACAGGTTATATATAAAATATATATGTATTTATTACTAACACAACCCCTCTGGACTCTTTATGAGGTCAGAGGACACAGCACATAACAAGTTACTCAATTATCATACAATAAGTTGCACAAAATACAGTACTTACAGCTATTGTCAGTATTTTCAAATGTCGAGAAGAATTTTTGAAGAGTTGACAACGTTTGTAGAAATCTGAAATATAATGTTTAACATTTAAAATTAAGTCTGAAATTATTTTTATAAATGCTATCTTCTATTGTGTTTTAACTTATACTTACTTGTTTCCACGAAAAGAGTTGTATTTTTTGGCTCTAGTTGCTTCTTGAGGAAAAAGGTCAGAGTGACAGCATTTATCGTCTGCTCTCTCTGGTAGTTGAATAACTACTGATTTCAAAATGTTGTCTTACTTGTATTTATAGGTTTTTGTGAGTGTCATCATAATTTTCGATTAAAGCATCGTTTAAATGTGTATTTTTTTCTTATTTGTTTGATCTGGAAACGTATAATTTAAATTAACTATTTAAAAGAGAGTGTTTTATGCTTCAAATTGCGTTTAGTCCTCCATTTTGTTTTGATTGGCTTGGTGTTTGCTTCATGAAAAGAGTTGTAGGACTAATTTTTTCCTTTGTTTCTAAAATGGCGGCTATGTTTATGCTTTGGTAATTTTTTTCGGCAGAGTTTCCTTTATGTGTTTCCTTTATATTATTGTAATATTAATATCTTTCGAAAATCAATTTCTGAAGATTTATCAAACTGTTTATTATATTTGAAAAATGTGTTTAATACTTGTATTAATTTTAATACTCGAGTACCTTTTGTAGATATGCTCGTTATTTAAAAAAAATGTTATTAAATCATTTCCGTGTTGTAATACACTTCCTCAACCAAAATCATTTTATATTTGGATATCCCAATCTAGGATGTATTTTTGTATATTTAAAAAATATATATATTTTGTTATGTTGTCTGATACTCGAGTATTTATTTTAATACTGGAGTATTAATTGTTAAAATTAAAATGATATTTTTAATAATTATTGTTCAGTTTCTTACTACATTTTAATACACTTCCCCACCCAAAACCCCTATTTTCCCTGCATCCCGTCCCAGGAGTTATTTTACAAAATTAAAATATATTTATTATTAATTTTATACGCGTTGTAATGGTATGCAGTATATTTTTTTCGTTGTAATGCTAGTTTTTAATTATAATTATTACTTTGAGTTGTAATGGTATGCGTTGTAAAAACTTTCGTTGTAATGGTAGTTGCGTTGTAATAAATGTGTTGTAATGGTATGCGTTGTAAAAGTATGTGTTGTAGTGTCATACATCCGTCAGATAGTCACTCCACCACGACGTTAAGTATCAATCCCGCTTAACACGAATCAACAGAAAGTTATAATTAAAATCTGTACCTGAAGGTCGTTATAGAAGTGGTATGATGTAGGGCCACTTGTTAGAGGGGGGCCCAGACCAGCCTCCTCCGGGCTTTGACGGGCAAAGACGGGCCTGCCCTTGGCACCCGCGCCGTGGGATCCCCCAGAGAGTTTTATGGACATGGTGGCTGGCTGGCTGGCGCTTCTCTTCACGCGAGATCGCACTGCCCTGTGGGAGATGGAGTCCAGGCAGTCCGTGGTCCGTGTTCAGGAACAGAGTAGAAATAATACGGAGTCCTGTGGTGGTGCCACAATATCCCAACAGGGCCCAGGCAGCAGCACAAACAGCAGAGCAGCAATGCGGGCAAGTAAGGATGTGATCATATCAGTAAGAGCCCCAAGAGGACGTCTATTTTTATATTGACCCTGGGTGCGGACTGTAGAAGCTTCAAGAAGGGCACCTCTGCCCAGAAGAGGACCTTATCTTCTTGCATCATCTTGTGCATCAAAAAGGAACTGAATGAGAGAATCTGCGCTCAGTCCCCCAGAGCAGAGTCCCCCGCATCAGTACTTGTCAGGGGTGTTCCTGTGGCTGAGATTTACTGTGCAGTGACATGGGCTTATCCTCCACACCTTCACTAAGCGTTATTGCATGGATTCAGAGGAGCGGAGGGATGGCCAGTTCAGACGTTCAGTGCTTCAGGGTCTTTAACAGCATTATTTATGACTCTTGGTGTGGTTCCAGAATCATGGAAGTCTTCCATAACTGTGGCGATTCACAAGAAAGGGGTGGAGAGAGGACCCCTCCAACTATCGGCTAATTTCCCAATTAGGCAACATCAGGAAAATCTTTGGGAAACTATTACAGTCTTGACTCAAGACCTGGACAGAGGAGGAGAATATTGCCTCTAGCCCTCAGGCTGTAGCCTGAAAAGGCCAAAGTAGAATCGAACAGGCTCTGAGGTTGTAAATGATCTGTATGAAGTTTGTGTCCCTGGAAACTACCCGCTCTACTTAGTCTTAAAAGACCTAAAAACAGCATTCGATTCTGTCGTCGCTCCGTCCTTCTGAGTCTTCTACAGGAAGGAGGATCCCAAGCAACTATTTGAGTATCCGAAAGGATCTGCAGCGGCAATCATTCCAGAGTAAGATTTGGTGTAAAAGAAGAATGCACAGAGAAGTTTGAAATAAACATTGGCGTTGGGCAGGGTTGCGTACTTGCCCCAGCTTTATTCAACATTCATATCAGTGGAACTGATTCTCTCTGGAATCTTCGTCTTGATGTTCCGATATTGGCAAAGGAAAATATTTCGATCCCGCTGGTTGCAGATGATGCAGTTATATTAGCGCGTACTGAAAAATCAATGCATCAGCTTTTGGAAGGCTTCGAGCTATTCTGTAAAGTACAGAAGTTACTTTTATTTTATTTATTTTAGCAACTTGTAAAGCGCCTGGTGACCCGAGGGCATCCCCGCGCTATAAAGATTAAATCCTGCTGAGGGGGGTAAGGGCGAAGGGTTTATTTAGGAAACAGGAGGGTTTTAAGTTTTTTCCTGAACGTCAGGTAATTGGGCTCTAGTCTGAGGGAGCGTGGGAGGGAGTTCCAACCAGTGGACGCTTTTACAGAGAAACGTCGGCCTCCGGTACGTGTCCTCTTGAATTTGGGGATATTGGCCAGGTGCTCGTTCTCAGACCGTAGAGCTCTCGGTGCTATGTAAGGGGTGACCAAAGCCGCTGAGAATCGCAGGTCCCGATCCATTGATTAGTTTATGGGCCGTGCACATGGCTTTAAATTCCACCCTTTGGCGGACTGGGAGCCAGTGCAGAGCCTTAATAGCGGGTTTGGCGGATACTCTGGGAGGTACGCTCATGATTAGGCTAGCTGCTGCATTCTGGGCTCTTTGCAGTCTCGCTAAGGTAGCTTCCGGCGCACCCAGGTAGACCATATTGCTATAGTCTAACCGCGACATTATGAGGCCCTGAACTAGTAGTTTCCTGGACACGGGCGGTAGGAGGGGGAAGATTTTGCGGATAGTCCGCAGAAGCCCAAGACAGGTCCCGGCCGTTTTGGCCGCTTGGGTCTTCATTGAGAGGTCGGGTTCTAGCCAGACTCCGAGGGTCTTGATTTCGTGTTTCGGGGTGGGGATTTCCCCAAACACGTCTGGCCAGATCGCCGGGGGGATGGTCGCCCATTGTTTGCCCATGAGCATCACTTCGGTTTTGGAACCGTTGAGTTTCAATGACGATTCGCACATTCACCCGTGAATTTCGGTGAGACAGTTTGGTAATTTGTCTGGGTGGTCGTCTAGTTGGGATAGGGAGACGACCAATTGTGTGTCGTCAGCGTAGCTCACGATTTTTATCCCGAATGGTGATACCACATCTTCCAAAGGGGCCATATACACGTTAAAAAGCGTGGGGCTCAGGGAGGAGCCCTGAGGAACCCCGCTGGTAAGTGGAAGTGTGGACGAGTGGTATTCACCGTCCCAGACCTGGAACGTGCGTCCGGTGAGAAAGGACTCTATCCAGCTGAGTGCCATCCCGGTGAGCCCTGCTGTCGCCAACCGATGGAGGAGGACACGGTGGTTGACCGTGTCGAAGGCGGCACTCAGATCAAGGAGGATCACTGCCACTGATCCTCCTGAGTCTAGAATGCGCCTTGCTTCCTCGATGACGGCAAGAAGGGCGGTGTCTGTACCGTGTCCCGGACGGAACCCGGTTTGGGATTGCCGTAATCAATAAAGAGAAAAATATATGATAATTATTCCTAAATCAAAGGTATTGTTGACATTCAGGATTAATGGTAAACCAACTAAGCGACTTAAAACATGACTACCTCTGCATACGAATGGATGACCATTTATATTGGAAAGCTCATATGGCGAAGGCGGAAACAAACTTGACGCCACTATTCTACATTTTGATAACTCAAGCAGCAAGAGACCAATAAAACTAGCACTGATGCATTCAAGAAAAATGCACGTGTGGCCTGCCCTTATGGTGCTGAACTGTGGGATTTTACGAAAGTTCAGGCTCTTCTTAAACTGGGAAACATCTTCTTGTAACATGTACTAAACCTGGGTCCCGGTACCCCAATGACAGTATTAAGAGCTGAGCTGGGGTTCACCGGAGGATCTCACCCCGTAAGATAATGGATGCGAATGTGGTCAAATCTATCCTTTGCATCATATAGTATGGTTCCGCAGGAACTGCGCCGATGCAGGATTACAATAATTTACTCCGGTTCAAGCATGCTGAGAACATTCTAACATACACTAGTTGAGTAGAGAAATAGAATCATCTGGAACTGATGAATAAGGCAACACTAGAACTGGTTAAAAAAAATATTGTGCATTCATGTGGAGCAAGCAAGAAGCAAGGAAAGGCATCCTTCCGACTAATTACCAGAAAGTAAAATGTGAACCGCGCCTGGAGCAGTTCATGGACTTGCTGTTCCCTGTTGAGAAAATGGCTTTATATCTCATGTTCAGATTAGGAACTCTTCAGGTGCGGACCTTAACTAAAATATGGGTATAGCCCCTGGAGGCGGATCTGACACATGTCCCCGTACATAAGGGGGCCCTGAGTCATTTATGCATTTTAAGCTGCTGGGTTATATGTCGCATAAAATCCGAAGGTACTACCTACGTCCACTTTTTCCAACACGTAATCTGAGATGCAGCAGTGCAGTACTTTTCTTATGTTATAGAACTGATCGTATGGAGATTTGCCAGGCAGTTGCTTCGTATATGCAGACCTGCTATAGACAGCAGCGAAGGAAGTGGGTTCAAACCATAAACCAACTGTAGTGATGGTTTTGAAATTTTCCGTTTATCTCTGGGGGCTGTGCTCGTCCTTTGACATATTTGCCTTCATAACATGAAATATTTAACAACAAGGGGTGGTGATGGACAGAGTCTCTGAATTAAGCAGAATACTCTCACCCACTCAAGAGAACAGGGCTATATCCAACACCGTTTGTTAGCTCACTGCACCATCCCAGCTCAGAACCTGGCTATATGCAAATTAGTCTGTTCCTGTCCCAGTGCAAGATGGGAACAGGGCAAACCAAACTACTAAGCCAATTCTTACACTGGGAAGGAAACAAGCTTCCGGGGACCGGTTTCTAGCATTTCAGCCGTCGTCGGCCTGGCTTGCTTGAATCCTGATGGTGCAATGAGCAAGGGACTCATGTCTGAGTATACCCTTCCACGCTTAGGGTGGACAAAATATTTAACAACAAGGGGTGGTGATGGACAGAGTCTCTGAATTAAGCAGAATACTCTCACCCACTCAAGAGATCAGGGCTAGACCCAACACCGTTTTTTAGCTCACTGCACCATCCCAGCTCAGAACCTGGCTATATGCAAATTAGTCTGTTCCTGTCCCAGTGCATGATGGGAACAGGGCAAACCAAACTACTAAGCCAATTCTTACACTGGGAAGGAAACAAGCTTCCGGGGACCGGTTTCTGGCATTTTAGCCGTCGTCGGCCCGGCTTGCTTGAATCCTGATGGTGCAATGAGCAAGGGACTCACGTCGGAGTATACCCTTCCATGCTTAGGGTGGACAAAATATTTAACAACAAGGGGTGGTGATGGACAGACTCTCTGAATTAAGCAGAATACTCTCACCCACTCAAGAGATCAGGGCTAGATCCAACACCGTTTTTTAGCTCACTGCACCATCCCAGCTCAGAACCTGGCTATATGCAAAATAGTCTGTTCCTGTCCCAGTGCATGATGGGAACAGGGCAAACCAAACTACTAAGCCAATTCTTACATTGGGAAGGAAACAAGCTTCCGGGGTAGCTTGTTTCCTTCCCAGTGAAAGAATTGGCTTGGTAGTTTGGTTTGCCCTGTTCCCATGATACACTGGGCCAGGGACAGACTAATTTGCATGTAGCCAGGTTCTGAGCTGGGATGGTGCAGTGAGCTAAAAAACGGTGTTGGATTAAGCCCTGATCTCTTCACTGGGTGAGAGTATTCTGCTTAATTCAGAAACTCTGTCCATCACCACCCCCTGTTGTTTAATTCATAACATGAAAGGCACTGGAGAACCTTATGGACTGGAAAGAGTATCAAGAGGTATTGTTGCACATTTCTTCTTGTACCTGCACTTTAGAAAATGCTTGCTTAGGTGTTGGCCGTCTATTGGCGCATATCTGAGGGTTTAATTTCCACCTGGCTGTCAGCAAAACTGTAATTATTTGGACAATCCTCGTTTTTTTAACACACTAGGTAACGTCTGCGCAGCAGGCTTGTGCTCTTCTTTTATTTCTGATGTTTATAAGACAGCTGTCAGGCTTGCTAGGGGTTTACTTGCTCTGAGTAGGCAACAAGCAGACGGAGATACCGGTATCTGCCCCTATGTTAGCTGGTACGCTTTGTAAGATCTAATGACCGCTCTATCTAATTGATTGGTTTTAAAAGTGATGTACGTCATCCATTTGCACTAGCATTTTACGTCAGATCATGGATTATGCGCAAAGTGTAGTATTTGTATGAACTGGGCTTAAGTCGTTTTAAATCAACAAGAATTGTGATTGTTTTAATATCTGCTGTAAATAACGCTGACAATAAACCTTTGCTATCAAGTACCACACCTGCAGGAATGCTCAGTGGGTTGTGCGAAGCTAGATTTAACATGGTCGTCTGTGGAAGTGTGTCCCTCCAGAAATCAGAGTACATCATACGGTGGGGCTCAAGAAAGTTTTATATAAGTATCACAGATGCAGAGACCCTTTCCATCATCAAGCTAAGACCAACGGACAAATGTCTCTATTCCAGCTCACGGCCTAGCAACTATCCCCACAGTCCAGAATATCATGACACAGGACGTCACACCTTCTCCCCCCTTACATATAGGGAGGAGTCACTTTAGTCTGGTGCTCAATTACATGTGTAGATGTGTCTGGTGGTGCCTGATAACTGAAAGGCACACATTTGTTTACATACAATTTCAAATATGTCTGATTTATTATTCCTATTACCGCGCTTTCAACCTTGAGAAGGCCCATCCTAGACCAGTGTGTGGACAAAACACATGCCGACAAATCAAGGACAAAGGTATTGGAACACGGTCTAGGGACACTGACAACAAATCCTACATCAAACCTGACGTTTAACTGATGGAGCGCAAAGAGCGATATAAAGCGATATACTGAGAAAAAGTAACCTTGAGAATTGCTGCAAGCTAAAGTAAATTTTAAAAAACTAATAAAAGTACTACATATCCACAGCTGTGAGACCTGGAAGTCGATTATTTCTCAATATAGCCCTAGTTTATGATTACCTTAAAGTGCTCACAATATCATCCGCGCTAGAAGAGATGGGAGCCTGGGATGTCTGGTCACAGAAGCTCATTTACATACAAAGGGGGTGACAACCTGTTCACAACGCACAGCACAGCTTGTTTACGTAAAATGCTTGTACACAGAACAGGGTAAAGTCTTGTGTCTCTTTTTTTCATTTTCTTTAATATATCCTGCACCTCGCTCTCTTCTTCTCTTTCTCTCATTTCATTCATCATAAATTACTCAAATTCACTATTGCTTTATCAGCACGGCACAATTGGGGGGTAGCCACAGTTTGAAGGGGTCCCCCCACTATTATCTAGAAACTTGACTCAGTTCCATCTAGCTCCTTAGCCTGCGACTGTTTGTTTGTGTGAGTGGCGCAAGAGAGGAACAGAGAACTTGACAAAATTAGCCCTTCTTTTGCTTAATACACAGTAAATGTGAACCACTTTGGGGCTTAGGGGCTGGATAAAGAATAACATCAGGAAACAAACGCAAATTAAAAGCACATTTCATTTATTTGCTGAAAATTGTTTAAAAATGTAATTTCAAAGTTTCACATATCTGTTTAAAAATATGTACACTTTCAGTCATTTCCGAGTTTAGTTACAAACTAATAGTGGGAAAAACACATGATGTATATAAACTGAAACCGTATTTTTACATTATTTTATGTTTCTTGTTTTGTGTTTTTAAAACTGGCCGTCAACCTTTCACGTGAAAATTAGTATAAGGGCCTGACATCACTTCTTGTGATGTCACTATATGTGACGTCACTGTAATTTGCATATGATAATGGGCTCCTTTACTATTTTCCTTACTTGTGCGCTGTTTATTGGCATGACATGGGTCTATAGGTATTAAAAATAAACATATAAATTCACAGGTGTTCAGACCATTTCGCTGGTGATGTGACACATTGACATGTATTTGGCTGCTTCTTCTATTTTTAGGTGAGTACATATAACGTGCTGTTCCCCCTCCTTCCATTTCTCTCTATTTCTCGCCCCTTTCTTTGTCTCTCTCACTCTCTTTATCTCTCACCCTCTCTATCTCCCACACACTCCTGTTGCCCACACAGACCGGCTTTAGGGCTCATAGCTCCACCCTCGACAACATCTTAGCCCTTTCCTACCTTGCGAAGAAGGCCAATACGAGGAACAAGCCGCCCCTGTTCTGCTGTTTCATAGACTACTCCACAGCCTTTGGCCGGCTCTGGGCAAAACTTGATTCCCGGGGGCTTCCACAGGCGCTGCTAAAAGCCATAAAAGCTCTCTATGAGGGTACCTGGGTCAAGGTGAAGCTAAATCCTACAATAACAACTTCTAGAATTGACACCAACTCTGGCCTTAAGCAGAGTTGCGTCTTGGCCACCATGCTTTTTAATTTGTATACTGCGGACATGGGGACAGCTCTGAAAGATGCCAACTTAGTACCCCCAAAATTGGGGAAGCTTGCTTTGGGAACGCTCCAGTATGCAGACGACACGGTGATCATGGACCACACTAGGGTGGGGCTCCAAAGAGCCTTAAGTAGCTTGGCCTCATATAATAAGGCAAATGACTTACGGATCAACGTGTGCAAGACTAAAATCGTGATTTATGGCAAATACCCCCATAAAAAAGAAGCTTCATGGACTCTGGGGGAGCACCGTTTCGTCACTGCCCCATCCTACAACTATCTGGGCACCTGGGTCTCTGAGAGTGCCACTGCAGTTAAACACCTGAAGGAGCTTAAACCAAAAACTGACAAAACCATTTTGTCGCTAAGACGCCTAAGTCATCGCTTGGACAGTCCCTCAAATTGAATTGCCACGTTTTTTGCTAAATTTTAGATGTCTGTGTTGAACATTAATGCTTATGTTTTTTTAGGTATTGTTTTATTGTAAAATTGTGATGTTGTTTTATATTAATTTCTGATTGAATATTTCTGTATTGTCAAATTTGATTTTATATTTGAACAACTATTAAAATGATATATGAACCTTTTTTAATTTTCTTGTTAAGAATTCCTTTATTGTAACTACACCTAATTTAAATGGTTTGATTTTATGCACATATTGTTTTTTCCCTGAACCAAAAACTCTTCTGGGGGTCCTTGTTACTTACATTATAGAACACGCAATTGAAGCATTGAAAATCGAGAGGAGTTTGCCCCTGCACGAAATTCCATTCTCAGCCTGGGCTCAAGCTGTTAAGCGCCAAGTCCAGATCATTTCTTTTGGGCTTGACCTTCCATCTCTTTGGCAAAACCCACTAACTCTGGCCCTGGACAAATCATATATTCCAGGTAAACCCCAACCTTACCTGCAAGAACCAGTATCCACTTACGCGAGAAAGAAAATTTTGTACTTTCGCCTTCTGACCCTCAGGATCGTGGACTTTAACCCTAAATGGGCCCATACGGATGGCAACATAGCCTGTCGTCTCTGCAACTACCGCAGAGAATCCTGGCTACACTTGTTGTGTTGCTGCACAAATTTGGTCAATGACCGCCATCGTTTGTTGCTTCCGATTTTACGGAACACGGACTATAGAACTTGCAGAGAGGCTTCGAACTGGTGCCTCTCTGTCTCCACGACCTGTTTGATAGCCAGAGTTGGGAAATTCATACACCAGGTAAAAATGGCACTCGACTCCCACCTAACGGCTGTGCCTGCAAAGTAACTGGAATCCTTCGGCCCCGTCATCTAACCTGGGCTGGTGTAAAGCTCCACGAGGAATCCATCTATCGCCAACCACCCTTGGTGCACGAATTGACTTTACCGAACTTTCATGTGCCTCCCCTTATCAGTTGGGAAACATTGGTGCAACCTATACTCCACTCCTTTTAAAAGAATTCTGTTTTGGACAACTAAACAGTACTAATATGTTAGTATTTTAACTTAAAGTGATATTTACTTTTATGAGTGTATCGGACACGTGGGGGGGGGATGGGACGTTCATCAAGTTATTTATCTTATACTGTAAAGATTTTAAGTAATCATGCAGTTCATTAATAAATTGACAATTGTCCTGTTAGCGTTAGCTTCATGAATGTCACTGCCACTTCTGGCATTCATACGACAAATCCTTTAGAACATTTGAGGACAAGGGACAATCAAGTGTGGAAGACTAGTTGCTGGGAGTGCAACTGATTGTCCTGGCACATATATACTTTTGATGTGGGATTTCGCTATATCACCACATTCTTCAAACAGAGTCTACTGCTTACAATGGCTCAATTCTGGTAAAAAGTAGAGTTTGGGAAGTCACAAACTGAATAGGGAGAGCCAAGTCGGAGAGGAGCCACGGGTCACACTTAGTTATAAGGCCCCAGGCACAAGCTGATCCATCAACCGATAACAGAGTGTAAAAGATGCAGCAAACATTACTTAAAAAAACTTATATGCTCTTTTATATCTAAAAACAGGTTATTTCTTGAACACCTGTGCTTCACTTTAGTTCATCACATATACTACTGCGGCATTTGTTAATAGTAATATCTACATTTTACCAATGAAGTTTCCCATCTCCAGAGCCCTGACAACGTGTTTACTCTGGGTATGTTTGGTTTATAGGTTTTATCACTAATCCGACAAGTTAGCTGAAAATATCGTTGCTAGTCCCAGTATTGTTCAGTGTTGCTTTTACAGATAGTGTGATCAGGTGCGATTGAATGTTGTTCTTTGTATCTCTTCTTCACCAAATAAAAATCAACAATTTTTCTTTTCTTTTAGTCCACATTGTGATAGCCTCCCACTGTGTATCCTGGTACATCATGTCGCTTTGCTATGTGTACAGAAGTGAACAATCACTGGAAACAAACACTTTTATAATTCTGCAAATACTGTTATCTGTTTTCCTTCTTTACTGCTAGTCTGGTCTTCTATCATCTGGCATTTCAATGTCCCACATAATTTGAATTTAATTTTTTTCCGTAATTCATTCCTCTCACAATAACTGCACTGTTCTGCTCTTGTCTTTGTCCTCAGATGGGTCAATATTATTTTGATGTTCTTAAGTTGTTTCCAGAGTCTCTGTGTTCGCTGGTGTGTTTGGAGGTTTGATAAGTGACTAAAGCTCTTCCTACATTTACTGCCGTTGAATAGTTTTTCCCAAGTGTGTGTTCGCTGATGACTTTGAAGGTGTGATAACTGACTAAAGCACTTTGCACATTCACAGCACTTCAATGGTTTTTCTCCTGTGTGTGTTCGCTGATGAATCCTTAATACTGAAGAGTCGCGAAAACTACTTTCGCATTCACTACAATGATAGGGTTTTCCCCCTGTGTGTGTTAGCTGATGTGTTTGGAGGCTTGATAAGTGACTAAAGCTCCTCCCACATTCACTGCAGTTGAATGGTTTTTCCCCTGTGTGAGTTCTCTGATGAATCCTTAATGCTGAAGAGCCGCGAAAAGTACTGTCACATTCACTACAGTGTTAGGGTTTTTCCCGTGTGTGTTCGCTGATGATTTTGTAGCACTGAAAATTGACTAAAGCTCTTTAGACATTCATTGCACTTGAATGGTTTTTCTCCTGCGTGAGTTAGCTGATGATACCTTAATGCTGAAGAGCTGCGAAAACTACTGCCACATTCACTACAATGATAGGGTTTTTCCCCTGTGTGTGTTCGCTGATGATACCGTAATGCTGAAGAGCTGCGAAAGCTACTGTCACATTCACTACAATGATAGGGTTTTTCCCCTGTGTGTGTTCGCTGATGGCTTTGTAGATGTGACAATCGGCTAAAGCTCTTTGGACATTCACTGCACTGTAATGTTTTTTTTCCTGTGTGAGTTCGCTGATGATACCTTAGTGCTGAAGAGCCATGAAAACTACTGTCACATTCACTACAATGATAGGGTTTCTCCCCTGTGTGTGTTCGCTGATGTGTTTGAAGGTTTGATAAGTGACTAAAACTCTTCCCACATTCACTGCAATTGAAAAGTTTTTCCCCTGTGTGTGTTCGCTGATGTCTTTGTAGCACTGATGATTGACTAAAGCTCTTGACACATTCATTGCACTTGAATGGTTTTTCTCCTGTGTGAGTTCGCTGATGAATCCTTAATGCTGAAGAGCCGCGAAAACTACTGTCACATTCACTACAATGATAGGGTTTCTCCCCTGTGTGTGTTCGCTGATGTGTTTGGAGGTTTGATAAGTGACCAAAGCTCTTCCCACATTCACTGCAGTTGAATGGTTTCTCCCCTGTGTGAGTTCGCTGATGACCTTGTAGTACTGATAATTTACTAAAGCTCTTTAGACATTCATTGCACTTGAATGGTTTTTCTCCTGTGTGAGTTCGCTCATGATACCTTAATGCTGAAGAGACGTGAAAACTACGGTCACATTCAGTACAATGATAGGGTTTTTCCCCCGTGTGTGTTCGCTGATGACTTTTTAGGTCTGATAACCGAATAAAGCACTTTGCACATTCACTGCACTTGAATGGTTTCTCCCCTGTGTGTGTTCGCTGATGACCTTGTAGTACTGATAATTTACTAAAGCTCTTTAGACATGCATTGCACTTGAATGGTTTTTCTCCTGTGTGAGTTCGCTGATGATACCTTAATACTGAAGAGCTGTGAAAACTACTGTCACATTCACTACAATGATAGGGTTTTTCCCCTGTGTGTGTTCGCTGATGACTTTTTAGGTCTGATAACCGACTAAAGCACTTTGCACATTCACTGCACTTGAATGGATTTTCCCCTGTGTGTGTTCGCTGATGAATCCTTAATGTTGAGTAACGACTAAAAATGCTTTCACATTCATTGCAATGGTATGGTTTTTCCCCTGTGTGTGTTCGCTGATGTGTTTGTAGATTTTCTAATCGATTACAGCTCATCCCACATTCACTGCACTGGTATGGTTTTTCCTCAGAGTGTGTTCGCTGATGTCTTTGTAGGTGATCTAATCGACTAAAGCTCTTCCCACATTCACTGCATTTAAATGGCTTTTCTCCTGTGTGTGTCCGCAGATGATTTTGTAGGTGTGATGACTTACTGAAGCACTTTGCACATTCACTGCACTTGAATTTCTTTTCTCCTATGTGGTTCCACAGATGGCTTTGTAGGTGTGACGAGAAAGTAAAACACTTTGCACATTCACTGCACTTGAATGGTTTTTCCCTTGTGTGTGTTTGTTGATGTCTTCGTAGGTTTGATAATTGACTAAAGCTCTTCACACATTCACTGCACTTGAATGGCTTTTCCCTTGTGTGTGTTTGCTGATGTGTTTGGAGGTTTGATAACCGACTAAAGCTCTTGACACATTCACTGCACTTGAATGGTTTATCTCCTGTGTGCGTTCGCTGATGAATCCTTAATGCTGAAGAGTAACTAAAACTACTGTCACATTCACTACAATGATAGGGTTTTTCCCCCGTGTGTGTTCGCTGATGACTTTGTAGCTTTGATAATCGACTAAAGCACTTCACACATTCACTGCATTTAAATGACTTTTTCCCTGTGTGTGTTTGATTATGTCTTTGAAGGTGTGATAACTGACTAAAGCACTTTACACATTCACTGCACTTGAATGGTTTTTGTCCTGTGTACGTGTGCTGATGAAGCTTGAGTTGTGATGACAAACTAAAGCTCTTGCTGCAGGTGTATGATTCTTCTTTCTTAGTTAGTGTCTGTGGGTCGGGAATATATTCATCTACATCCCATGACTGTATTTCCTGATGGGCCAACATGGCTGTTAAAGCACTTGTGTTTTTCTCACACACTTTATATGTGTGCAGTATTTTGCAAGTTTGAATTCTGTTTTAACAATAAAATACAATAGCCACCAAACATTTGCCACACACCTAATACGTAGAATGTCTCTTTGTAGGGGATTGTGCCTTTGGATTGGATTATGGCTGTCCCCGCTTGCAGGTAAAGATATATCTTCCTTCTGGCCGGTGCAAATTTTCACAGTCTGTTGTATTGTAGATAGAAGAGCTCCTCTTTCCATTGCCCGTCAGTTGTCTGGCTCAGCTCTGTAGTGCTTTTCGCTTGTTACTGTGGTTTGGCCAGAAAGAGCTTACAATTCACCTAGAGCACGGAATGATGGCTTGTCTTCATTTTAGAAAACAGAGCACTGCGGTATTCACATCATACCGATACATTGATCAAAGTTAGTATTTGACACTTGTTTAAACAGGAGGTGGTTTGTTATTGTTGTTGCCTTAATTTTCCTAAGGTAATTTATTTGTCTTTTGGCGTGGAGGTGCACAGCTCAGCGTCTTACAATCACTGAAATGCCCTTGATGCTTCATCCGGGATCTGTCAGTTTGTGTGCAGGTTCCTCTGTCGCCGACTGCTCTGATGTTTTCCTGAATACTGTAGCTCAATATTTCTGCTATTATTGAAGATTTACAGCATTCACTTCATTATTGATGGTCAATTCATACATTCAAGGCTTGTTTTCTGTTGGATGTAAAGATATTTAAAATTACTAAATTGAAACAAAATGGAATGAGAATTCAAAATATTTAACTGGTTGTAAACGAAATTTCTGGGGAGATTTACCAAATCTTCACGCAATTCGGCGCAGGCCTCCCCCTGCGAGGCTGCGCTGCGTGACAGGGAGGGAGCAGGAGAGCACCATATTTTCAAAGATATGGCTCTCTCCTTCCCTTAGCACCAGAGCGCTAGGGTGTTTGTGTGTGTGAGTCCAGCATAGGCTTTGTACAGGAAGGACAGTTTTCTCATGCTAAACCCAATCTACTGTATTTGGTAAATTGGGTTTAGCGTGAGAAAAAATGGGTGGTTGCACGGGAACGCCCATGCATCACCCTTGACAGGCCCCATGGTGCAAAGTAACGCGAAGCAGTGCAATGTGATGCTTCACATTACTTTTACGTTATTTGCTGGAAAGAAAATTAGGAAAAAAAGATTTTGCACTGTTTTGTGCCACTTTTGTGACGCACACACAACGCAAAATCTTAGTAAATCACCCCCTTCTTCTTTACTGCCTTTGAAACTTAGTAGGGAATATTTCATCACACACAGATATTTAACTAAATGTTCTGGTGATCAGGTGAAATCTTATTAATGTCACAAAACGAGGTGATTTAATAGTGTTCACAGAGTAACTTAGCAAAGTAAGGGTGCTCGGAGCACCCAAGTGCTTAAGGTTTTGCTTAAGATAGATGCATAAGGTCAAGATTTAATTCAAACAACAATAGAGTTTAGAAAAAGAGATGGATCAGGCGGGCTGCAAAATTTCCAGTAACTCTTTGCGAAGTATACAACGAAAGTAACTCCATTCACACACTTCTCATTTCTTTCCTATTCACTTAAGATCATCTCAAATACCAACTCCTCTCTTTACCTTGCTGTTCATAGGTCACCTTTGACACTTTCAACAGCTCCCTTGGTTCAAGCATTTTTGGTTTCGTCTAACCTGGAAGACTGAAACATTATTGTGATTTGAGGGGGTTTCCTATCTCCATAACATCTGTCCATCTCCCTGAAACTAGTGCAGCTTACAGCACCCGGTTCTGGCACTGAAAGACAACTTTAAAAAGCAAGTCATTAGTAGATAAAGTTCTGTAAGATGCAGCACCTTCGGGGGGTTTTGTGTAAAACAGAGCGAGGGGTTCACTGTAAGGCCCGTCCTTTACATTATAAGTGCAGATAAGGCAAACAAACATTGATTCATATAATTTAATATTCAACTATATCAGTCATTTAGTACTTATAGAGAATCCATCACAACCACTAATTTACCTGACATATCCCCGCATCAGATGTGTTGATATTACTCTTTTTCCCCCTTTTCCACCATTACATGGCATCTGGCATGATGTTGTCCGTTTGGGGTTCAGGATGCCACTTTGTGACTGGATCGGCATTTGGCAGAGCGGAAGGAGGTGTCAGTTATCTACGGGTGATGTGACATTTCTACCTTTCCATATTTCTCATATTCAAGTTTACTAATTTCTTGTCCTGCGACCCCCCTACTACCCTCTGACTGCTCTCTCACTCTGTGGGGTTCATAAGAAGTCAGATAGCCTGATAGTCACAAGGCCATGGATCTCACTTCTTCTACAACACTTATTGCCGACTTAGGGCCTAGTTTAGAGTTTTTCCAACAGATTATTGCCTCAAAACTAGGAGTTGGTGAAGAATTCCACTCTGCCGGCGTAGCTCGTGATGCACCAACGGTAAGGTGGCGAGCGCTTGTGAGAAAATATAACGTGCTAGACCTCCTGCTGGTAATAGTTCTCATTGCGGGAGGTCACGGCAGGTTGCGACCACTCGAGGGTAGAACTCTGTCATTCTCGTTGATGAAGCTGCCACTCGATTAGAATGTCAATTAGAGAGGCAGAGGCAGCAGCGCCCTCTGACACGAAGGGTAGTGCTGTTCGTGCTGATTTTACAGTGCGGGACAAACTCCTGGCACTAAAAATCAGTGAGAGCAGCGCAGCTTAAATAACTCTGCCACTAGCGGAAGTCAGCGGAGTACGGCAGAGTTTTCCTGGCGCTTCGTGGAGTTCGGCAGGGTAAAACTTTGTGAACTACACAAAGGTCTAATCAAAACGTGACACATATCCTGTCTGCCTTATTATAATTGCCACAAGATGTTATGCATTTTTAATGGGGCGGGCAGGATACCTGTGACATTTGTGATGGAATAAAGCATCCGCTGAAATCTAAATCAGGCATTTGATGTACATGGTGTCCAGTGTGGCTAGCTGGGCTTGAACGATCTTGTGGTTTGTGGGTCTCTCACTGCTTTAAGGTCACAGTCAGGCAGAACCGTGCCTTGTTCAGATCTTCCTTTCTAGGCAGGACTTCTGTCAACTGCGCCTTGTGTGGATCTTCCTTCCAGGCGGGACTTCTGTCAGCTGTGCCTTGTGGAGCTCTTCCTTCCAGACAAGGGCTTCATTCCTCAATGATCAGTTCAAAGGTCAGGAGAGGTGGAACTGGTCTAGGTCATCTTCTTTATTGGAGTTCAACTGGTCAAGCCACAGAGCTCGAGCTCTGAGATGAAGGAGAATCTGGATTTTCTGAGCTCCGTAGAACATTAAAACAGTTCTACCGCATCTAACACATACTACAAGACTCCAAGGTTTAATTCAACCACTGTAGAATCCAGCGCAAACAATGCAATATCACATGCCAGGCATTAGGTGAACCCGACGGAAACAATGCAATAACACAGGCCAGGCACAAGGAGCATCTAATGCAAACAATATAATAACACAGGCCAGGCACTAGGAGATTCTGATGCAAACAATGAAGTAACACAAGCCAGGCAGTAGGTGAATCTGATGCAAACAATGCAATATCACAGGCCAGGCATTAGGTGAATCTGACGCAAACAATGCAATAACACAGGCCAGGCACAAGGAGAATCTAATGCCAACAATGTAATAACACAGGCCAGGCACTAGGTGAATCTGATGCAAACAATGCAATAACACAGGCCAGGCACTAGGGGAGCAAGCTATCTTATCACCAGCAAGGGACACCACAAGCTCCCAGGGTCCATGTAGGAAACGCCGCTAGCGCCATCAGCCCATTCAGGCGCTCAACCTCAGTGTGAGGACTGCCTGCCCCAGCATCCCTTGATTTCACCGCAGGCGCAGCGGTGAGGGGGAGGTGCTTGTTGTCACCACGCTTATAGTGCTGCCTCTCCCCCCGGGACACACGCAGGAGATGCCCGGGCCAAGGGCTGTCCCGTCCTTGGCCTCATTGCCAGGAAGAGGCAGGGCAGGGCTACCCCCTTTCCACTGGCATTAGGCATCTTGCCTACTCAGATTTACTGGACATTCAAGAACTGTCATGGACTAGTCAAGGTACTGTTACCGCGGTAATCTCCCAGCATTGCCCAAACTACTCTCTTTGATTCTAAATAATTACGCTCTCTCTCCTGAGGGGTTTGTGGGGCCGGTATAAGGGTGGCCTGAGGGTTCTCATTGTCCACTGGCCCAGAGGCCTGTTCATTACTGATTGTGTAGACAGCTTGCTTTAGACTTAACTTGCACTATAGAGGTAGCATAGGGAAAAGGAAAACTATGGAGGGCAGTGGGGGAGGGGCGGGGAGGGATAGTAAAGGGAAAAAGGCTGGGAAGATACAGAAACATGGAGGGAGTAATTGTGTACGGGATAGGATAGACACCTGTATTAGCAAGTGCGAGGACATATTAGTGACAGATACAACCACCCACGTAGCAAATACTAAATCCCCACAACGCTCTACCCAACCAGCTAGTTTAAACAACCCTACTACGACCCGCCAATTAGCTATTCGAGCTATGTTTCATAACCCACTAAAACAAGCGTTGGCATAGCCAATGGGCCTCGCCTTTGGGACCTTATGTGTTTAGCCATAGCTTTTGGCTATGTTGTAGAGCATTGTGGCTGCTGTTAATTTTGTTGAAAACTTATAATAAAAAGTATTAAGCATTTTTGTTACGTTTATACAAACAAAGACAACATTATATACAACTGAAAAACCTGATAAAAAAAAGATTTGAACATAACTTTTTTTGTAATTGCACTGCTGGCAACTTTTTCCTGCCTGTTCTCATTCTTGTTGGTTATAAAAAAAGCGGGACATAAATAACGGGGGAGTGTAGGTTGGAAAACAGTAATTTAATTAGAACACGAGCAGCGGACGGACACTAGGGCAGAATCAACAGATGCCAGATTCCAAGGGAGACTGCTGTGATGATTAGGTGGTGCGCTGATACAAAATGGTGGTGGTGAATGATGATTAGTGCTCAGGTGGTGACAATATATGGTGTGGATTGGAGGTACGTTGTGGATTGTGGAGTTGAAACATGTTGTTTGGTGTGTAATTATGCAGTGTGTTTTGGAAATGTGGAGTTAAAATGTGTGGCCTGGAACTGTGGTGTTGAGTGAAATTATGCTTAGTAAAATTGTGTCATGGTGTGGAGTGCATTTATGTTGATTGGTGGTATGTGGTATAGAGTGCATTTATGTGGAGTGTATTTATGATGCATTGAGTACAGTGCAATTATTTGGTGTGTAATTATCTGGCACTGAGTGGTATTATATGGAGTGTATTTATGTTGCATTGAGTAGAGTGTTATTATGTCGTGTAATTATGTGGCACTGAGTGGTATTATATGGAGTGTATTTATGTTGCATTGAGTAGAGTGTTATTATGTGGCGTGTAATTATGTGGCACTGAGTGGTAATATGTGGAGTGTATTTATGTTGCATTGAGTAGAGTGCAATTAAGTGGCTTGCAATTATGTGGTACTGAGTGGTATGTGGAGTGTATTTATGTTACATTGAGTAGTGTAATTATGGGCGTGCAATTATGTGGCACTGAGTGGTATTATGGGGAGTGTACGTTGTATTCAGTGGAGTGTAATTTTGTGGCATTAATTGGAGTGTATGTTGCATTGAGGGCAGTGTAATTATGTAGCATATAATTATGTGGCACTGAGTGGTATTGTTTGGAGTGCATGTCGCATTCAGTAGTGTAATTATGTGGTGTGTAATTATGTGGCACTGAGTAGTATTATTTGAAGCACATGTTGCATTGAGTGCAATTTAATTTTGTAGCATATAAGTATGTGGCACTGTGTGGTATTATGTGGAGTGTATTAATGTTGCATTGAGTAGAGTATAAGTATGAGGCGTGTAATTATGGCACTGAGAGGTATTATGTGGAGTGTATTTATGTTGCATAGAGTAGAGCGTAATTATGTGGCGTGTAATTATGTGGCACTGAGTGGTATTTGGAGTGTATGTTGCATTGAGTGCAGTGTAGTTATGTAGCAAATACTTATGTGGCACTGAGTGGTATTGTGTGAAGTGTATGTTGCATTCAGTAAAGTGTAATTAGGTGGTGTGTAATTATGTGGCACTGAGTGGTATTTGGAGTGTATGTTGCATTGAGTGCAGTGTAATTATGTATCAAAATATTATGTGGCACTGTGTGGTATTATGTGGAGTGTATGTATGTTGCATTGAGTGGAGTGTAAGTATGTTGTGTGTAATTAAGTGGCACTGAGTGGTATTATTTGGAGTGTATGTTGCATTGAGTGAAATGTTATTATGTAGCATATAATTATGTGGCCCTGAGTGGTATTGTGTGGAGTGTATGTTGAATTCAGTAGAGTGTGATTATGTGGTGAGTAATTATGTGGCACTAAGTGGTATTTGGAGTGTATGTTGCATTGAGTGCAGTGTAATTTTGTAGCATATAAATATGTGGCACTGAGTGGTATTGTGTGGAGTGTATGTTCTATTCAGTAGAGTGTAATTATGTGGCGTGTAATTATGTGGCATGCAATCATGTGGCACTAAGTGCTATTATTTGGAGTGTATGTTGCATTTAGTGCAGTGTAATTATGTAGAATATAATTATGTGGTAATTATCGTGATACCCCAAAAGCGGACTCCATCCATCCATGCACCCGGGATCTGGGGACAACACCCTTAATTCTGCTCAAGTTTAGCATAGTGCAGAACACAAGTCACCTTAAAAATAACACTACATCACAATGCAGTAACAATAGACTTCTGTTCCCTGAACCTTGACACCCCTCCGATCACTCATGGACTTTCCTTTACCTTTGCCCGTGTATAGTGCTCAGCTGCCTTTAGGGTAGGTTTGCGCTCAACAGATACCACATATGTACATAAATATTGTACCAAAGCCAATCAGGGAGGTTCAGTGCTAAATATGTCAGCAATGAATGCATTTCACTTGCATGAGCATTGTGCGCAGCCTCTCGTCGGGTGGATGGGGTGACCAATTCTCTGTGTTGTTGGGTTTATTTCATTTACTGAACTGACTGTGTTCTTACAGAATACAAACTCTGGTGTGTGACTCCTTCTGCGGCACAGTGACTGAATCAAATCATTTGACTCGATTTACAGTGAATTCAAACCAAATGCGTCTAATTAGTAAACGTGTGAACTAGAGAGAGAGGGGGCTTAGTTCGAATAAAGGACAAGAGATGGGAAGAGATAATAGAACATTATAAGGAACACAGAAGAGCAGGTTTAAGGAACAGTGTGGAAGAAAGGGTGAAACCGGGGTAAGAATGATCGCCCCTTAAGCATCAGTTTCAGGAACAAACTCAGAACTTTTAAAAGCTGCAGCGTCCCGTGAGTGGTGCACGCGCTTGTGTGAAATCTGACACAAAACAGATAGCATACTGCCTCCGCTGCTCGTAACCGCAAGCCGTAAGCCTTTTCACACGCTTCCAGAGCAATTCCATGAGGTCGTTTTCCTAGAGCAACGCATGCACACATGGTTTCAAAGGTCATGGTTGACAGGGTACCAGTGGATAGTTTAAAAACCAACAGCGTCAGTCCCAAAACCGGGAGTGATCCAGTAAGATAACTCCTACATTTATTTCCCTTTTCCCATCACTGTTTGAAACTTTAATTTAAGTAGGGAACAACATGAGATAACCCTGAACATAATGGTGCACATTTCTCTGATGATCAAACAACCTGTGAAGGCGTGCTTGAAGCAACTTTTTCTGTCATACTCTACTGACTTTGAAAATAGTGAATAAGAAACACCTTAAGTCAAACTCTAGAAAGAAAACAAAGGATGTGACTGGCACCAGAATTTTAGCTAAAAAGAGAACGGAATGAAGCACATTGGCTGCCACCAGGGCCTGATCTCATTCCATGCTCTTGGCTCATGGGCAACATCAGAGGAAGAAGCTCCGAAATACTTGATGGCCTAATGATGCCCGGACAATCACTTCCAAGTTTATCAATCCAGCAGGCAGGACAGGAGGAAAGGGCAAGCAAAAATCACCCTCCACCAGCCAAAGGGATAATCCCCATATAGGTATGGGCAAATTAGTAAACAAATTATTGGCCACCAGAGGATGAACGCCGACTCACTGTCCTGCCCCATTTCCATTCACAGAAGGCTGCGGATAGCCTCTTCCATCAGCACTTCAGGCACTATCCTGTTGTGTTTGTTTTCTTCTGAGACTCTGGCTCAGGTTGCCCTTTTAGTGAATTACATTTCAAAAGGTTCAGCTATTTATTTAGTACGCTATAAAAAACCACTAATAAAGTAAAAATCGGTATCAACCAAATACTCCCTTACAATGTATCCCTACACTTCAAATATACAATTTTAATGGATTTAAAGTACAGAAAAGTGAAAGTTGTAGATGTTTGAAGGGGGCACTTTCCATTTTAGGTCTCACTTACCAGACATTGCTGTTGCGAGTCTATTGCAAGTGGTGCGCGTGCGCTGTGTGAAATCAGACACAAAACAGATGGCACACTGCGCGCCGCCGCAAGTCGTAGGCCTTTTCTCACGCACAAGCATGTGAAAAGTCCACAGCAATTCCAAAAGGTCGTTTTCCTAGAGCAACACATCCGCTGCTCTAGGCTTGACCTAAAAAGGGGGCCCAGACATAGGTGGTGAGGGAAACCTAGATGCTGGAAGCGATAGCCAATCCTCAAATAAGTCATCTGGGAGTGACATAAAGAAGACAGGGTCGGAAATCCCGTACACTAATAGGTTTCTACCACTGGTGGAGTTGCTGGAGGAGGACACCGAAACGGGGGCTAGGTGTCACCCCCCTCATCAAACACAGCATCCCGAGACATGAAACCGAGAGCCAGATTGTAGATCTTCCAATGTTCCCCAAGAAATACTTAGCCACAGTAATACTCTCTGACTAGAGGTCAAGGATATGAGAACCATGATTGAGGGTCTTACTTCCCTGGTAAATCAGATATTGAATATGGTCCCTTCCTGTCCTTCTCGCCCTGTACCCACTGACTCTACATCTCATCAGGTGGTTTATCCAGAGCAGGAGATACCCACTGTAGGTAAAGCTCCCAAGTTGGCATCTTTTTGCAAGCTAGCCCCCTCAACCATATTGTGGTTCCAGCACCCTCCAGGACCGAGCGCCCAATAGCCCCTAGTCATGCCCAATACATGCAAATTGCAGTAGTATACCCCCAAAGTTGGCACACCCACTGGTCACTGGACCCACCGAACCACCCCCATCACAGCGCTTTACACAAAACCATAACGCACGACTGCCAGCGCAGTCTAATATCCTTTTTCCTCCCAAAATTTACATGATTAACGTACCCAAATATGACCCAAGCAAGGGCCATGAAAATAATGATTCCCTGACCAACAAGGTCATACACTGGATACGCCATGTTAGCGGCTGTCACTCTGTAATTCGCGAAGGCATCTCAAGGGCTTCTAGGTTTACCTCCCGAACCTAATCACTAGATTGTATCGAGCTTACACTGAATGAGATTGATGTTGCAGAAAATCTTCTTTCCCTGGAATATCGTACTTTCCCCCAGAAAGTTCCTTGATCCCATTCAGACGGTTCTTACAGAACAAGTACGTGCCACTAAACACTAGAAAATACACTTTCTAGGTTAAGAGGTTTTTCCTCTCTTGAGGCTAATGATTGACTGCTTTGTAATACCCAGAACAAACTAGATGGCCTTTTTGCTCCCCATATGATTAAGAAATCCCCTCTCTTACCCTTAGCTGGTACTCAACTCCCTTGTCTTCATCCAGGACGTGAGGCTACTGCCTCTCGGGAAGCACCCTCCTTACCTGTAGGAGTATCGGGCCCAAATGATGTACTTATTGATGTTACAAGCGGACTGCGGCTACGTTCACCTGCTGCCCATGGGACATTCATGTTATCCTGGAATGTAGCAGGATTGAAGATGAAGACCGTCTTCCCTGATTGGTTCACTTTTATTGATCAGTTTGATGTCTGTTGTTTTCAAGAAACCTGGGCAATAGACCCCAGATACTGCTTAGGTTGCTTAAGTTACTATACCCCTGCAACATGTGGGAGTAAGGGTCGACCCTCAGGTGAATTGGTAATCTGGGTGCGCCAAGTTGGCGGTTTTAATGTTGGGTCCTTGAAACACAGAGTAATGATATCGGTGCGATCAGGTTGAAGTGGGGCCACCAAGGGGCTGTGGACGTTTCTAACGTTTATGCCAGGGGCACAAAGGGGAAAAAGTCTAAAGTTATAGCGGCTTTAGAAAACTTATTAGATCTACCGTGGTTCAAACATTCTGATTGCGGGGGATTTTAATGTGACTTTTGAGCCCCTCACTCTTGAACATTATTGTAGGAAGGTGTCATCTGACTGCATGGTTTCCCCCACTTTTTTCCTGGTGTTTTGCTGGTTTTCGACTTAGTTTGGCTGGGATCCTGCTATTCAGGACCCCAGCCTATCTGTCTTCTCCCTAAAATTGATTCCATGTACAATAGGTACACTCCAGTTTGGTTACTGTGGTACCCTTGTGAGTCCCTAGTACATAGTAGACTAGGTACTAAGGGAATAGGTACCCCAGAGGCATACCAGGGGCTGCAGCATGTATTATGCCACCCCTGAGAAGCCTTCCAAAATGACATGCACCCCTTACTGAGATATAGGTTACCTATATCTACCTTAAATCACTATACATAGAGACCTATCAGTCACCCCTATGTCAGGCCTTATCAATCTTGAAGGCAGGGTGCTTGGTTTCATGTGAGAGGGTGCCCATGTATGAGCAGAGCCCCTCTGCAGCTTTCGGAACCATTCTCTGGGGCTGTTCTGTGATGCAGCCTGACCATATACTCTGCATTATATCCTCGCGGTAAATGCTAACTTTGGGATGGTTGTACGGAAACATGTTGTGTTTGGTGTCAAACACTTTGGAATCCTACCCCCCTCCAGTCCTGGTGGCGGGGGTAGAATTCCACCCTTCTTGAGGGAGAGACATTTACACACCGGTCTACCCGGTAACCAGTTTAGAGAGCTCTGGCATCCCAAAATGGATGCTGCAGCCACAGACACAAGTCTGGCCTCTTGCTGCTGACCGAAACTTCGGCAGGGGAGGCCTGGACAATAGGTTTCCTGTCACAGGGAGGCGTAACCACCTCCCAGACAGGCTTTAGTGTATTGGGGCTGGGTGGTTACACTCCAGGAGTGCTTTGAAGTCTGCACTGGGGGCACATTTGGTGTCCATGTGCACAATTCATAGGTATTACATTTTACAAAGTAAGTTACAATAGAAACATTCATATTACAATAAATAGTTTAAAAGGCATATTAAACATTAGCAGCTTTGTGAATATTAAAAATTTAGCTAAAACTAAGGTCATCTCGTAGCCTTTGATCTGATTATCCAAGCCCAGCTCAGAAATTTGGCAACCCCACACACTACGCTTGCGCTAGTGTCAGCCTTCAATATTCTAAGTGCTGAGGAATGGTCCCTAGTTCCGAGCAATAAACACATGGGTTTTAGCCATTTCTGTCTGGGTTTTACATAGGCTGGGCATACAAAAAAGACGTGAGCGATACTTTCAGTGACACCTTCACAAATTGGGCAGTCAGGTGAAGTTTGGTACAGGGGCTTCCACTTACAGGTATAATCACGGAGGGGGAGGTTTCCCAACCTGAACTGAATGAATAGGGATCTGTCTCTTGGTTTCTTGATAAAATCCAAGTAAGGCTCCAAGCGAGGCTTAGGTTTGTGCTGTTTAAACGCTTCAGTCAACCTTCCTTGGTTTGGGTCCCTTAGGTCTTGCTCATCAACCCAATTCCAGTAAACTTGCTTAGTTTTGGCCTTAGATAAAGCAACTCCGAGCTCCCAATCAATTGGCAAGCCAGTTTCATGCAGAAGCTTCTTTATATTGCGGATCCAGTTAATTTTATGTGAACCATTAAGATTCATGACCTCTTGCAAACCATCTAGGTACTTTGAGAGCTCTGTGGTCCGCTATAACCTAGCCCAGTATAAAAGAGGCCGTAACCTGGCTAGGTCCTGTATGGAGCGGCGACCCAGATCACTCACTAATGGTTTAACACCTTGGCTGCTAAGGGTTTTCCCCTCCTGTGCTGAGTGGCTTTGAAAGCCATTGTTCATGACGAGCTCAGCTCGTCATCAGCACAGCTCCACTGTGCCTCACGACGAGCTGAGCTCGTCATGAGCATGGAAGGGGTTAATGGGGGTGCCCCTTGGAAGGGATACCAGCTCCCTAAGGAACTTATTCTCAGAGGTGGTCAGGCCGTTGATGCAATCGAAACCCCACAACTCTGCACCATAAAGGGCGCTGCCCACGGCTTTTGCAGCATAAATATCCAGGGCAGGAGCATTGGGCTTGGAGATGGACATACGATGTTGTCGCCCTAATGCACCTACCACCCTTTTATGATTTAAAACCATTTTATCAATGTGAGGCTGCCACTTTAAGATTTGTGAAATTCTAATTCCCAGGTAGTCAAATTCTTTTACACGCTCCAGGGATTCTCCATCAAGGGAGAGGGTGGATCTGGAAGACTTACTTGGGTTAAAGTAAAGGAGCTTAGTTTTCGAGGTGTTTATGACAAGGCCCCTAAGCTTACAAAACAAACAGAAGCGATTCAACAACTTTTGCAGACCCACAGGGGTTTTTGAGACCAACAACGGTGGTCTGCAAAGAGTAGGGTGGGCACTTTATCACCCGCCAGAACCGGAGCATCTGCGTCTATTTCAAGCAAAAAAGAGACCACACCATTCACAAATAATGAAAAAAGTGTTGGGGCTAACACGCAGCCCTGGCGTACCCCTCGTGTTCACAGGAATTCTATCAGTTTTTTGCCCTTGGGATCCCCATCTAATACGGGCATAAGTGCCATCGTGCATGCGGGCCAAAAGATTTAAGATTGGTAGGGAGATCCCCATCTCATCCAAGATTAACCACAGGCGGTCTCGGGGGACCAGGTCAATACTTTAAGTCAATAATGCCAAATAAAGACCGCCTTTGCCAATTTTAACTACCTTCCAGTGAAGGAGTAACAACCTAAATGCTTGATCCACCGTACCTGTGCATGCCCAGAAGCCTGCCTGAAAAGGAGAGATGATGGTATTCTCCTCTACCCACAAGAGGATCCTCTCCAGGAGAACCCTGCCAACCAATTTCTGCCCAGCGTCTATAAGACTAATTGGGCGATAGTTGGCAGGATCCTCGCTAGGGCCGTTCTTGTAGATAGGGATCACCTCAGCCGCCTTCCATGAATTAGGAACAGGTGAACCTGCTAGCAGTGCATTTATCAAAGTAGTAAAATAAGTTGCCCAACCGTCAGGATTGGCTTTAAAAAGGTCACCTGGCACACCGTCCTGTCCTGGGGCTTTAGCAGATACTATTTTAGCTATTGCCGTAAGGACCTCTTTTTTGGCAACTCTAGTGGGTATGAGCTGCCGGGAACCAACATCCAGAGCACCGCTCAAATGCCCTGGGACTCCGGGCAGCTCATTCCCACCATAGAGTTTAGCAAAATGTTCAAACCATTCACTATCTGTAATATGATTTGGAATGTGGTTCGAGTCGCAGCCAGTCGATTTTCTGACTAATGCCCAGAATAAATTACCATTCTTAGTTTGGCTTGCATCTCTGAGGTTTACCCAATGGGATTCTTCCCAAGCCCTTCTGGCGGCTATTATAGCCTGTCTATAGTACAGTCTGGCCAACCGGACAGATACTGGATTAGAAGATTTGATGGCAATAATTAGATTGTTTTTCCTCCTTCTACAGTTACTATCAAACCAATTCTGGGCTGTTTTGATAGTTGCCAGACTCTTTTTGGCTGGGACCGTAAACAACTTACCAATCTGATCCATAGTGGCAGTATAGATGACTTCTACCTCTGCTGGCCCAGCCGCCTCATTGCATACTACAGATAGCCTTAGTGACTGCTCATCAAGAATTCCATCCAGCGCGCTCAGTCTAGGTTCATCCAGACAGAACTTAGGCCACTTAAGAAATCTATTACAGTTGGATGGTATACTTTGCTTGGTTATGTAAGTATGTATGTATGTATGTATGTATAAATGGTTTTGTAGCGCGCACTGTTACTGGTGAGTATCCTGGCGCGAAGGGAGAAGCGAAGGCAGATGAGCAGGGATCCATTTAGAAACTGCTACTGAAAAGGTGGGTTTTTAAATTCTTTTTAAATTGGGCTACTGTTTGACTGGAGCGCAGATGAAAGGGGAGAGCATTCCAGGCGCGGGCAGCAACGACAACAACGGAGTGTCCCCCTAGTCTGGTTCGCTTGAATCGGGGAAGGGTCATTTTAAATAGAGAAGATGAACGGAGAGCTCTTGTGGGGCCATACAGTGTGAATCTTTTCCTTAAATAGGCTGGTCCTTGGTCATGGATCGCTCTGAAAGCAAGTTCCAGGGTTTTAAAGAGGATACCTTGCGGAACTGGAAGCCAGTGGAGGTCAGACATGTGGGACCGGACACTCTTCCATCTGGGGACGTTACAGAGAAGACGAACAGCGGCATTCTGAATGACCAACAGACGTTTGGTCAGATAGGCTGGGATGCCGCTGAACAGGGAGTTCGCGTAGTCCAGTCTTGCTAGGATGAGTGCTCGGGCAACCGTCTCCCTCGCTTCTCTAGGGAGTAATGGAAAGAATTTCCTGAGCATTCTCAAGGTGGAAAAACACGTTCCGGTCAGTTTTTTTATATGGTCCTCAAATTTTAGATCCTCTCCGAACCAAAACCCAAGATTTTTCGCAGGGCCACCCATTTCCTTAGGGCATGGGATGTTCGGGGGCCACAGCGCGTTTTTGAAACTTGGGGGGAAAGATCCAAAAAAGAGGACCTCTGACTTGTCTTCATTACATTTTAATTGGGCCAGCGTAAGCCATCGGAAAACTGAGGAAAGGCAGAGGTGGACCTTAGCTGTGTCTAGATGATTGTCAGGCCAGGTAAAGAGAAGCTGCGTGTCATCCGCATATCCTATAATCTTAGCCCCATACTGTTCCGCAAGATACACCAGAGGGGTAATATAAATGTTGAACAACAGGGGGCTAAGAGTGGAACCCTGTGGGACCCCCGTGAGGAGTGGTTTTGGTTCCGAGGCATGAGGTGGCATCCAGACCTGTTGCGTCCTTCCCGAAAGAAATGAGGACACCCAGGCCAGGGCATTGCCGCCAATGCCGATGGCCGATAACCTGGCGATGAGGAGAGCATGGGGGATGGTATCGAAGGCGGCACAGAGATCCAATAGGATTAGGACTGCTCTGCCGCCCCCGTCCAGACACTCCCGGATCGACTCCGTCATCTCTACCAGGGCCGTTTCAGTGCTGTAAGCGGCCCTGAATCCCGATTGGGCTGGGTGCAGGACATTGGATGACTCTACAAATTTATCTAGTTGTCCAAAGACTACTTTCTCGCAGATTTTGGTTAAGGCAGGGAGAAGAGAAATAGGCCGGTAGTTACCGGGAACCGAGGCATCCAGGCCTGGTTTCTTCAAAAGCGGCAGAAGCTTAGCCTGTTTCCACTCGGCAGGGACCACTGCCGAGGAAAGAGAGAGGTTTACGATCTGGGTAGCCTTCCCACAGAGAGTGCTGGCCACTCCCGACAGAACCAGAGCCGGACACGGATCGGTGGGAGACCCTGATTTAAGGCATTCCAGAAGAGGCAAAACATCATCCTCAGTTACCAGCTCAAGGTTCGTGAGCTGTAGGGTATCTGAGGGATCGGGCATACCGGGGATGTTAAATTCCGAATTCTCAGTCGATGATGTGGAAGTGAAGCCCTGCTGAATCTTGGCTATCTTGTCTGTAAAGAAATTTGACAGAACTTCACACCAATCCCCAGAGGATGGAAGGGTGGAGGATTCTGCAATAGGGGAAACAAAGCTTTTAACAATAGAGAAAATGTATCTTCTGTTGTTTTCCGCTTTAGCTATTCTACCTGCATAGTATAGTCCTTTGGCAGCTTTAATAGCGGCATAGTATTTCTTTTGGGCAGTGCGCAGGGCGACCTTTGCGTCTAAGCTATAGACACGCCTCCAGACTCGCTCCAGTTTTTTGCAGCCCAGTTTTTGCTCCCTCAACTCAGGGGAGAACCATGGTTGAGAGGGGCAGTGACGAAGTCTGGGTACGGTAGCATGTTTGGTGGACGCATTAGTCGCCTGTCGTAGCCACCCATTGAAATCATCAACCGCCCTATCCAACTCAGGTGAGAGGGACTGGTGATTTTTTAACAATTCTTGGCTAAACACGGCCAGGTTGATCTTCTGAGGGTGAAAGATGGGGGGTGTCAAAGCTGAACTGCCCACAATACCCACTTCCCATGAAAACCTGACCAGGTCGTGATCAGACCAGGTGACTTTTTCCGGGTCTGATAATTTAAGGGGGAAGTTAGAACACACTAGGACTAGAAGGTGACCCCTGAATGAGTTAGAGATGACACCCATTGCCTGAGCTGTGACAGATCCAAGACCTCTTCAAGTCTGCGCGATTCCAGAGCGTCAGCGTTATCGACGTGAATATTGAAGTCGCCGACCAAAAGGAATCTGGGAAAGTTCAGGGCCCGAGGCACAATACGGTCCTCCAACGCCTCAAGGAAGTGCATGGCTGGGCCTGGGGGCCTATAGACCAAGGATCCTCCTAGCGTAAAGTGTGGGCTAATGATAAGGGAAAAGTGAAGAACTTCGCCCTCCACCCCCACTGCTAGCTGTTCTGAGGAAAAGTGCCAATCATCTTTGAATATTACTGCTAGACCTCCTCCTCTACCAAGAGGTCGATCCGCTCTGGCAATCTTAAAGCCTCTAGGAATGGCCAGTTCACTGGTCGGAGCACAGGAGTTATTAAGCCATGTCTCAGTGACGAATAGTATCTCAAGCTGACCCTCCGTTAGAACCTCGAAGATGTCAGCTGCATGTTTTACCATAGATCTAGCGTTAATTAGGCCAGCTCTGACAGTTTTCATGTGATCCATGTCGGCGCCTAAGCGCGGGGGAAGCGTGAGCTGGGAAGGGAAGCCGCATTTCGGGCATGCCGTCCCGACAAGCTCAGGCCCTCTTCGCTGACAGCTGCTTTGCTCATCAGGAGGAGCTACATTCAGAAGATCAGAGCGGGAGTAAACAATTCTGTGTGGCCCATCTCGGTCATATGGAGGGGAGGCATTATGGCTGTCCCTGGGCCCGTTCGAGGCACGGACGGGCACAGACGGGCCCTCCTTTGGAGCTCCTTCGGCACTGACTGTTGTTATACAGGTGAGTCTAAGGAGCATCCACCTGGGGGGGAAGGGGAAATACTTATTTCTCTTACGATATCATCGGGTCAATCAACTGCCTCCAGACAGTCTTAACGGTTATGATGAAAAAAACTATCAATGTTAAAGGGGGCATAGGCAATTCTCCCTGAGCTGAGCCCCTCCCGCTCCGGGGAACCATAGTCCATCCATCGAGCTGAGGAGCAAAATGGCCAGGGGGATAGAAGTAAGTTAATGGGAGGGAATGGACAGTCGTGCCTGTGCTGGGGTATCTCCAGTTGCAGATATAATCGACAATTCAAGGGTTATTAAAGTTAATCAGAATACAATCACCCCTTATGTTTTTAGCCAAGTGTCCCACTAATGGTGTCCTTCGGATCATAAGTATTTTACCCACTAAGTGCAGGGGCAAGGGTCTATTCGTATTTAGCCAGTGTATGACCCTGTTCCATAGTTTTGTGGGGCTTTCCCCCTCATTTTTGCCCAGTTCTGGGACACCTGCCAGGACCACCACAAATGGACAAACCTCCGGGGGTAGATTAAAGATTTTTTTACCCGCATTAAGTTGGATAGTCGGTGCCCCCCCACCAGACATGTCTTGTTCTGAGATCTTCTTACGTTGACATGAATTGTTTACATTGGGACCTGCTATTACTTTATCAATAGGAATAGCTAAAGAAACAGGTAAAACCGACTGGACTGTATTTGAGCCCGCTAATTCTTTGATGGTCGCTGGAACGGCAACCTTTTCCTTGCGGGTTTTAGACAATTTAGTAACCGAGGGCGAAATAACTCTTAGAGTGGGTTCAACAAGGCCCTTAACATCACGTTCAATCCTCTTTAAATGGACCTCAATCTTGCTCAACCTTTCTTCTAATGGGGCTAAGAGGAGCTTAATAGTGTCATAGATAGCATTAGGCTCAGCCTCCAGCACCCCCTGCCGTACTTCTTGGCTTGGCAACCCATCTAAAACCTGGGTCACCCTGCTAGGCAAGGTTGAGTCTGTCAATCCATGGGGAGAATTTACAACTGGTTGCTCCGCAATAGGTAAGTTACCTTTCCTGGCTTTACGACCTTTATTTTTTCTCCCGCCAATGTTATTTACTGATTGATGGGTGTTTTTTGGAATTGCCCCCGGGTCTTTCCCACACTGTTGCCTAGTATTATACACCTTTGCTACACTGGGCACAGTAGGAAACATTTGGGGGGATAACAACAAGGAATCTGATGCTGTGGACTGACTACTAAGGGTAGTCTGTGACAGATTACAAACGGGAAGCTGTAGGATTGGAAGTTCTAAGATGGGGGAAGCACTTAAGCCACTATTGGCATCCAAGTTATCAGGAGTCCGAGCGTTCGCAATTAGTCCCATAGAAGATCTTCTTGCGATAGCCAGTTCATGTGAGGCATGTCGCTCCATTATGGTAATCCCCTCATCAACAACACTGTTCATCTTTGCTATGAATTGGTCCATAGCTCCCGTAAAAATTGCAGCACCTGCTCTCCCCTTTGCCTCTTTAAGCGGCATAACAAATCTCCCAGTTAGATACAAATATTTATTTAGGCAATGTACTCACGCAGATGTGCTGAGTAGTAGATGGAAGGGGGGTGGCCCGACCCAGCCTCTCCGGTCTTGAACGGGCTTAAACGGGCCCGCCCTTGGCCAGGGCTTCGCCCGGGCGCTCCCACGTGCGACTCGCGGGGCGAGAGGCATTCCTGTCTTTTAACGCGCCTCCGGGTGCTCTACTGGAGTCACTCTCGCGCCACAACTGCCGGGGCACCTGGGAGATAGAGTCTCTGTGGCGGCGATGGTGCTGGTGGGGCGCGAGGAGCGAAGAGCGGCGAGCCGTTCCCCTCACGGCAGGTGGTGATGGCCCAGATGTGCAAAGATTAGCCGTTCCCCTCACGGCAGTCAGGGAAGTCCTTGGTGTCCTTGGTGTCACTGTCAATAGATAAGCGCTCCCAGTGACGCCCGGCGCTCCTGTCTTTTAACGCGCCTCCGGGCGCTCTACTGGCGTCACTCTCGCGCCACAACCGCTGGGGCACCTGGGAGATGGAGTCCCTGCGGCGGCGATGGTGCTAGAGGGGCGCAAGGAGCGAAGAGCGGCGAGCCGTTCCCCTCACGGCAGGTGGTGATGGCCCAGATTAGCCGTTCCCCTCACGGCAGTCAGGCAAGTCCTTGGTGTCCTTGGTATCACTGTCAATAGATAAGCGCTCCCTGCGATTCAATCAATGTAGGGTTGGGGCTAGGGTTAGGATTTCTATTGGAAGTAGGGACTAGGGCTTCCTGTGTTATTGGTTGTTGGGACTAGGGTGGGACTAGGGCTAGGGTTAGGCCTTTAATTGGAAGTAGCGATTAGAGCTTCTGGTGTGATTGGTTCCTGGACTACCGTATTTTCCGGCGTATAAGACGACTTTTTAACCCCTTAAAATGTTCTGGAAAGTCGGGGGTCGTCTTATACGCCGGTTACTAAAAATGGCGGTATTTTTTACATAGCGCGGACTTCACCCGAAGGTGTCAGACCGCGTCTCAATTGAAATGGGTGCCGCTTAGGGAACTCCAGCACAGAACAAAGAACGTAGGCGGTCTTGAAAATAAATTACGGTACTGTTACGGTACCACAGGCTGCTAATGAGCAGAGCAGAAGTACGAACGTTACATGTGCAACACGATATCAGCCCCTCGCCAGCCAGAGGCAACTCAAACACTGCGCAAGCTTTAAAAGAAAACAAATGGCGCCGTGAACCCTACCTGGACTGCAGCTGCACATCCCCCAGGCAGACGAGGCGCTCCTCCACGTGTGCTGATCTCTCTCTCCTTCCGCAATTCTTACGCTCATCGGAAGGAGAGGAGCGTCAGTACCACATGATCTCCTCAGTCCATGGAGATAGAAAGGGGACTGAGGACGTTAGGAAGTGGGGGTCGTCTTATACGGCGAATATATCATGAAACCTACATTTTGTCCATGAAAGTAGGGGGTCGTCTTATACGCCGGGTCGTCTTATACGCCGGAAAATACGGTAGGTGTGGGACTAAGAGTAGGGTTAGGCTTTCTATTGAAAATAGGAACTAGGGCTTCCTGTGCCATTTGTTGCTTGAACTAGGTTTGAGACTACTGGTAGGGCTAGGGCCTCTATTGGACGTAGAGATCAGGGTTTTCTAAACTGGTTGGGTGCTTGGACTAGGGTCATGATTGGCTGTAAGGTCCTGGTCTCCAATTGGTTCTAGAGTTTATGGTTAGTGTTGTGATTAGAAAGTGTTTGGGCTAGGGTTCCCAATGGCTGAAGGGGTCACCTGACTACTAGGGCCATAAACAGCCAAGGCTTAGGGCATCTCCGCTTGGGAGTCGGAGCTAAGGGTGAAGAGGACATGGGTGAGTGCCTGTTTAAACCTGTTAGAGACTGGCCGGGACCAGTGCCAGGAATGCTCGCCATTCATTAATACCCACCCTACGTATTTGTCACTCTGTATATATACATTTATTTTCACTATAGATATGTGCCTATCTTTGTGTATTGCTTTGTATAAACATGTACAATACTTATGTTATAAAACAAAAAAAAAGACAAAAATCATCTTTGGTCTGCATGTACTTGCTTCCATTGTGCAGCTATGTACCTCCATGTACTTGGATCTATGTGTCTGTTACTTTTCTCCTTAAAAAGCATATCCAATGCACTACCCTATTTCTCAACCTGTACCTCTATCAATATCTTTGATCTGCATATACTTACCTCCTTTATGCATCTATATACTTTCAATTTACTTATGTATCTATATATTTATCACTTTCTTCTAATTTAGCATATCCAATGCACTACCCTATTTCTCAGCCTTTACTTCTCTCAATATATCTTCTAGCCCAACTTTCTGACTCATCTCAAACTTCTTTCTACTACTCTTTCCAATTCACTACCCTATGTCTCACCCTATACATCTATCAATATATCCTCTACACCCACTCTCTTTTATCCCACACCCCATACCACTACTATGTTTCACAAAATAATCCTCTCTCCTACTCTATCCCACCTTGCATCAACAGACACCTCTTTTACTATACCGATCCCCAAAGCAAACCTTTCTAAACTCTCCCCTCTGACTCTTCCCCTCCAAAAACGCTTTTTACTCATCCAAAAGCCTCCTCCTACTGCTATGACCTAAAAAAAGAAATCCTTCACTCTTCTATCCCTCCACTATCCTTTTCAATCAAAATACCAGACTAACATGTTCACTTCTCTAATTCCATATTCCACCATATTAATTCACCACTAATCCTTTATGGGTTCCAGAGTAGCGTGCTACTGGCCATCAAAGCGTTTCAACACCTCATCAGGCTTACAAGCGTTATATAAATGCAAACCTTTTTTCCTTTTTTACCTTTCCCCAACCCTTCTCAATCCAAATAACTGACTAACATATCCACCACTCAAATTACTTCATATTTCACTATACTAATTTTCAACACTAATCCTTTATGGGTTCCTGAGTAGCCTGCTACTCGCCAGAAAAACGCTTTAACACCCCATCAGGGGTAACAGGCACTATATGTATGCAACCCTTTCTTTCCCTTCTATCCCTCCGCTATCCTTCACACTCCAAATAACTGACTAATATCCACCAGTCAAATTACTTTCATGTTTCACCATACTAATTCACCACTAAACCTTTATGGATTTCCGGAATAGCATGCTATCCACCAAAAAAAGCGCTTCAACACCCCCATCAGGGGTTAGAAGCACTATATAAATACAAACCTGCTTTCCTCTTCTATCCTTCTGCTATCCTTCCGAAACCAAATAACTGACTAACATATCCACCACTTAAAAGTTACTTGCATGTTTTACTATACTAATTCAACACTAATCCTCAAATAGGTCCCGGAGTAGCTTGCTACTCGCTGAAAAAGCGCTTCAACGCCTCGTCAGGGGTAGTAAGCGCTATACAAATGCAATTACAATACAATATAATACAATATTGTGATTTTATTGCAGATGCTGATGAGCAAAGGGGGATCTTAAAGTTAGAACTGCCACCAATTAAAAAATGGTCTGACATGGCAATCCAAATCAATGCCGCTTATCTAGAGAAGGGACCACGGGCGGCGAATGTCAGATCCACATCCGATAGGCATGGAGCAAAAACTTTCAACAATGGCAATGGCAAAACGGGAACACACGTGATCAGAGAGTAATTTGCTCACAAGGATGTGGTTCCATCAAACGACATGAAACGCCTAAAATTGGCAAAAATACTCAAGCACCCCGAAGCATTAACTTCAATATCCCTAGACGTTGAAGGGGCGATTTCAGAGTTGGAAGTATGCATGCTAAACTCAGCTGCTCTTGACCCGGTGATCGGTACCCATGTTAGCTTTTTTGCCAAGCTACGCACTTATTTCATTGGATGCCATAAGGCCAAGGGAGTCTATCCTAGGAAAGGCCCACAGTGGTTCAATATGGAATGTAAAGAGGTGCATAGACAAATAGGAGCTACAATTAAAGAGTGAAATCCCAGTGCTGTACGGCAACTAAGGTATAATTACCGAAGAGCACAAGTTAAGGCAAAAAAATCCTGGGATGAGGCTAGATGGCAGGAACTCAAATTAGCGTGCGTAAACAAAAATCCCAAACAGTTTTGGAACATAGCTAAGTGGGACAGGGGTGGTCTGCCAACCGAGCCACAAAACCACGTTTCACAGGAGCATTGGGTCACTCACTTTAAGCCTCCATATGCACGTAGCTCAGGGGAAGGGACGGAAGAGAAGCCCTCGTGCGGGTACTACAGAGGCACAGTTTTTAAAGATGCTGAAGTTAGTCTGGCCCTGGGGGCAGTAACAGGAGGTAAAGCACCGGGCCCAGATGGCATTCTGCCGGACATATTTCTGTATGAAAAATCTAAATGGTGCCACTACAATGCGATGGTGGCTAACGCAATTGCACAGGGTGGCCCAGTTACTGATTCATGGAAAGGGGCGGAGATTATCCCCGTTTTTAAAAAGGGGGATAAATCCCTGCCAGGCAACTACGGGCTTATCAGCCTGATAGACTCACTCCAAAAGATAATTCTGCATCTAGTTTTGAACAAGCTGCAGGATTGGGTGGGAGAGACAGACAGCTTATCTCCTCTACAGGCAGGCTTTATGGTGTGTACTAGTACCATTGATCAGGTATTTCGTTTTATTATGCTCTACTGGAAGACTGTGGTAGCCTTTATGCTGCCTTTGTGGATCTTAAATCGGCTGCAGGCTGAGGTGCAACGGAGCGCAAGAACAAGAAGGTTGGACTGGGATGTGTCCCAGAGTAATTACCAGTGGCAGAGATGAACTCAAACGTTCCACCTATCATTTTCCGTATTCATAAATATGCCAGGTGTGCCCAGATGTGGGTCCTGTGCTCGCTGCAATGCTGGAATCAAGCCGCACCCTACAGTCAGGGCCCAGATGTGGGTCCTGTGCTCGCTGCACCACTGGAAGGAAGCCGCACCCTACAGTCAGGACCCAGATGTGGGTTCAGTGCTCTCTGCACCGCTGGAATCAAGCCGCACCATACAGTCAAGGCCCAGATAGGCTGAAACCGGTCTTGGGTTGGTTGAGTTCCGGTTCAGAAAGGATCTGGATCGGCTCTTCAGGCTGGACTGCTTCTATTGGAAGGAGTCTAAAGCTGATTTGCATATGGTGCTTCCTGTTTGAGGTGGCATTGTGGGCAAACAACCAATTGATCTCCCTCTTCTGCTTGGCCTGGGGAGGACCTGGACATAAGCCGGAGTCTAGTGAGGATGAGGATGTGATAAGTGCCTGGTATGGACCAGGACATGAGCCAGGGGCTTGTGAGGACCAGAACCTGAGCTGGGCCTTGTGAGTACCAGGACGTGAGCCAGGGCCTTGTGAGTACCAGGACGTGAGCCAGGGCCTTGTGAGGACCAGGACGTGAGCCAGGGCCTTGTGAGGACCAGGACGTGAGCCAGGGCCTTGTGAGGACCAGGACGTGAGCCAGGGCCTTGTGAGGACCAGGACGTGAGCCAGGGCCTTGTGTGGACCAGAACGTGAGCTGGGGGCCTTGTGAGGACCAGGACGTGAGCCGGGGGCCTTGTGAAGACGAGGACGTGAGCTCGGGCCTTGTGAGGACCAGGACGTGAGCCAGGGTCTTGTGAGGACTAGGACGTGAGCTGGGGGCCTTGTGAGGACCAGGACGTGAGCCGGGGGCCTTGTGAAGACGAGGACGTGAGCTCGGGCCTTGTGAGGACCAGGACGTGAGCCAGGGTCTTGTGAGGACTAGGACGTGAGCCTGGGTTTAGTGAGGAGCAGGACGTGAGCCGGGTCCAGTTGGGGACCAGGATGTGAGCCAGGGTCTTGTCTGGACCTAGACATGAGCTGGGGCCTTGTGAGGACCTAGACGTTAGCCAGGGCCTTGTGAGGACCAGGATGTGAGCTGGGCCTTGTGAGGACCAGGATGTGAGCCGGGGTCTGGTGGACACGGACGTGAACCAGGGCCTTGCGAGGACCAGGACATGAGCCGGGCCTTGTGAGGACCAGGACGTGAGCCGGGGTCTGGTGGACCAGGACGTGAACCAGGGCCTTGTGAGGACCAGGACTTGAGCCGGGCCTGGTGGACCAGGACATGACCTGGGGCCTGGTGGACCAGGGCCTTGTGAGGACCAGGATGTGAACCGTGGCCTGGTGAGGACCTGTTATGTTCCATATAGGTACCCATATATAGGTCCGGGAAATATCATATACTTTCACCTTTTAGGATTGAACCTTTACCTAGTTCAAGTTCTGGGTGCAGCAGGAGGGTTTTTCCCTGAACAATAGCCTCCTATAACTTCACCAATGGACTCATACAGTATGAATGAATATTCATGAGGGTTCTTGTAAACCAGGTAGAAGCTACACCACCTGCATAATATCTATGTACAAGGTTCATCCCCTACGTCATGCTCAAATCCAAAAATGGCTAATACAAGGGACAAGGGACAAGGGACAAAAAAACACTAGATAATTTTTGTATAAATACAGCACATCTTACTGAGTTAATAGAGAGGAGATCAGGACTTCCATGCCGACACACTAACGTGAGACGTTGAAGTTCATGCATTCAGACAATCCAGCTCGCAGTGGTCTGAACATCCCTTGCGGGTTGTCCAGTTCAAGACCAGAACCGGGGTCCCAGTCAATAGTCAATAGTCAATAGTCAATAGATTTATATAGCGCGCTACATACCCATAGGGTCTCAAGGCGTTTGAGGAAGGGTGGGGAATTACTTGTCGAATATCCAAGTTTTGAGTTGCTTTCTGAATGCTAGGTGGTTCTGAGTAAGGCGAAGGTGAGTGGGAAGTGAGTTCCAGGTTTCAGCTGCCAGGTAGGAGAAGGATCTACCTCCCATGGTGGTTTTGTTGATGCGAGGTACAGTGGCCAGGGCTTGGTTGGAGGATCGTAGCTGACGGGTGGGGGTGTAGAAGGACAGTCGTGTGTTGAGGCATTCGGGTCCAAGTTCGTAGAGTGCTTTGTGTGTGTGGGTGAGGAGGCGGAACGTTATCCTCTTATTTACGCCAGTGGAGGTTTTTCAGGTGACCAGAGATGTGTTCTTTACGCGGGATGTCTAGTATGAGCCTGGCTGAGGCGTTCTGGATGCGTTGGAGTTTTTTCTGGAGTTTAGCGGTGGTACCGGCGTATAGGGTGTTTCCGTAGTCCAGGCGGCTCGTGACCAGTGCGTGGGTGACCGTTTTTCTAGTTTCGGTGGGGATCCAGCGAAATGTTTTTTTGAGCATGCGAAGAATGTTGAAGCAAGAAGATGAAACGGCGTTGACTTGTTTGGTCATCGAGAGTGAGGAGTCCAGGATGACGCCCAGGTTCCGTGCGTGGTCCGTCGGGATGGGTGCTTTTCCGAGGGCCTCTGGCCACCAAGAGTCGTCCCAGGCGGAGGGGGAGGTGCCTAAGATGAGGACTTCTGTTTTGTCTGAATTCAGTTTCAGACAGCTGTGCTTCATCCACTCGGCTACTTCTTTCATTCCTTCGTGTAAGTTGGTTTTGGCGGTGTTAGGGTCTTTGGTGAGTGAGAGGATCAGTTGAGTGTCGTCAGCGTAGGAGATAATGTTGAGATTGTGTTGGCGAGCGATGGCCGCAAGGGGGCTCATGTATACGTTGAAGAGGGTGGGGCTGAGTGACGATCCTTGTGGCACGCCGCAGATGACTTCAGAGGCCTCTGACTTGAATGGTGGGAGGCGGACTCTCTGTGTTCTTCCGGTGAGGAACGAGGTGATCCATTCCAGTGCTTTTCCTTGGATTCCGACGTTTCTGAGGCGCTGTAGAAGGGTGCTATGCCAGACTGTGTCGAAGGCAGCGGAGAGGTCGAGGAGGATGAGGGCGACTGTGTCTCCATTGTCCAGTAGAGTTCGAATGTCGTCTGTGGCTGCGATGAGGGCGGTCTCAGTGCTGTGTTTGGCTCGGAAGCCAGACTGTGAGGAGTCGAGTGATTTGTTGGTTTCGAGGAAGGCGGCGAGCTGGTTGTTGACAGCTTTCTCGATGACTTTGGCCGGGAATGGAAGGAGCGAGATGGGGCGGTAGTTTTTGAGTTCGGTGGGGTCAGCTGTGGGTTTTTTCAGAAGGGCGCTGAGTTCTGCGTGTTTCCAGCTTTCAGGGAAGGTGGCGGAGTTGAGGGAGCAGTTGATGACATCTCGGAGGTGTGGTGCTATGATGGAGTCTGCTTTGTTGAAGATATGGTGAGGGCATGGGTCAGTTGGGGATCCTGAGTGGATGGAGTTCATCAGACGGATGGTGTCCTCGGTGGAGATTGGGTTCCAGTCGGTAAGGATGTTCAAGGGGGGTGAAGGTCCTGCGGAAGGTTGGGTGGGTTGGTCTCCGGGTCGGTTGTCGAAGCTGTTGTATGTCTGCGATTTTGTTGTGGAAGAAGGAAGCTAGGGAGTCGCAGAGGGCTTGGGAGGGGGTGATGTCGTTGGAGTTGGCTGATGGGTTGGTAAATTCTTTGACGATGTTGAATAATTCCTTGCTGTTGTGGGCGTTGTTATCTAGACGATCTTTGAATGGGGCTTTCTTGGCAGATCGGATTAGTTGGTGGTGTATGCGGGTGGCGTTTTTGAAGGCGTCTCTGGTGCTGGTGTTTGGGTCTTTTTTCCAGGCCTTCTCAAGGGAGCGACAGAGTTTCTTTGATTTCTTAAGATCATCGTTGAACCAAGAGGTGTTTTTGCTGCCTAGTTTGCTTTGACGTTTTTTCAACGGTGCTAGGATGTCGGCGCTGTTGGATAGCCATTGGGTGAGGTTAGTGGCTGCTTGGTCGGGGTTTGAGGAGTGGGCGGGGGGGTTTAGGAGAAGCGATGAGGAGATCTGGTCGATGGTGATTTTGTTCCAGTTTCTTCGCAGGGTAGGTTGAGGATGGTTGTGGATTGTGGTCTTATTGTAGGTAAAATGAACGCAGCTGTGGTCCGTCCAATGAAGAGCTGTGGTGTGACTGAATGAGCCATGTTTGCTGGAGGTGAAGATGGGGTCGAGTGTGTGACCTTCAATGTGGGTGGGGGTAGTGACAAGTTGTTTGAGTCCGAGGTTGGCAAGATTGTCCAGAAGGGTGGTGGTGCTGCTGTCATTGCTCTTTTCCAGGTGAAAATTGAGGTCTCCCAATAGAATGTAGTCCTCGGAGGGGAGGGCGTGTGGGGTGATAAAGTCAGTGATGTCGTCACTGAATTGTGCACGGGGTCCTGGAGGCCGGTAGAGGAGGGTGCCTCTGAGTGTGGTCTTGGGGTCGGTGTGGATCTGGAAGTGGAGGTGTTCGGCGTTGGCAAGGTTGACATCTGAGCTGGTTGAGATGCGGATGGAGTTCTTATGGACGATAGCGATGCCTCCTCCTGTTTGCTTGATGCGGTCCTTACGGATGATCTTGTATCCTTCCGGGATGGCAATGGTGATGTCTGGGGCTGAGGAGGCGTTCATCCATGTTTCTGTTAGGAAGGCGACGTCCGGTGATTTGGTGTCTAGTAGATTCCAGAGGTCGATGGCGTGTCTGTGGACCGAGCGGGTGTTGAGCAGGATGCATTTTAGGTGGTTGTTGTCAGGTCTCTGTTTGGTGTTGGTGGATGAGGAGTTGGTTTTGGTGCCGTCGAACTTGCAGGAGTTGCAAGAGAAGGGTCCATGGGTGTGTCCAGGAACGGCTTGGACGCAGTTGGGGGAGCGACTGTGGTTAAGGGCTAGGAGGGTGGTGGCATCGTAAGTGATGCGAGTGGGCTGGGACTTAAGGGAACCAGGGGGTCTGGCGCTGGGCGCGGTCTCGGCGCGGACGGGCGTAGACGGGCTTACCTTTGGCGCACCTTCGGCGCGGCCGTAGCGCGTGGACGCTGTACGTAAATCCATGCGTCATAAATGGAGTGTGGAGGGGGTGGGGCGAGGGGTGTGTCAGCAGGGAGGCGGGAGCGGGGTGGAGAGGCGGTGCTGGGAAGCAACAACAATCAACAAAATGGCAGCGACCCCAAAGCCAAACAGGATGAGGCTGGGATATTTGATTTGGACAGTCACAGGCAGCAATGCACAGACAGATACAAATACAGGTAATTAGCGCTCAGCGTCTACAATCGCGTTACGATGCTATGCTAATGAGGCACAAATGAATAAATAATGCAGGGGTCAATGCGAGCAAAGGGCAGCGTTTTAAAAATCTTTGTTCAGTCTGTCAGCAGTGTGGCGATACGATACCAGCAAGGGAGCAAGGGAGCAACCGCTTCTGAGGAGTAATGGGGTTTGACTTATCCTAGGAGGATTCTTGGCTTAACACCTACATACATGCTTGGTACACTTAGGTACATCTAGCTAGGATTACATCGTAGGAGTACGCATTTTACTGTAATGTATTTTATATGCTGGCATGCATTCATTATTTTAGCAGAATGGTAGAAATCTATCATCCTTTTACGTTTCTAGTGCTTCTAGTTATGTATATCCTCTACTGTCTATTGATTGTCTCCGCACATCTATTTTACACTAGAATAACGACTGTTCATAAAATACATATTGAAAACATCCCAACCGTTTATTCTGTGTATCTATCTGAGAGGGTCAGAGTTGTCATGTTTGATAGTTGCCAGAAACTCTTCCCTCCTTGGTAAGAGGAGTTCCCATTGGTACTGTGAGCTAGCTGGTATACACGCCAACATACCAGATAGAGGTGTCCAGAATCAGTCTGACACCAATCCTATAGTCTATGTTGTCTAAACGCACAGAACCCAGATGACAAGCCAGGACAGACCTCTATGCCTACACCCCTGGACAGACCTCACCTCCTCTGCACCCTGGACAGGCCTCACCTCCTCTGTACCCGTGGACATGCTCTCCTCCTCTGTACCTCTTGGCAAGCCTCACCTCCTCTGCCCCCTGGACAGGCCTCATCTCCTCTGCACCCCTGGACAGGCTTCTCGGTGCTTCTCCCAGGAGCTCTCGGTGAAGGATTCTCATTAAGGATAGAGGAGCCCAGAGTTCATTCCAACCCATTCAGCGCCTCAGACTAAGCTCTGAGCCTCGGGCGCTATGCACAGGCCCCAGAGAGACACTGCTTCCACGGACAGGCCTCACCTCCTCTGCACCCCTGGACAGGCCTCCCCTCCTCTGTACCCCTGGACAGGCCTCTCTTCCTCTGCACCCCTGGACAGGCCTCCCCTCCTCTGCACCTTTGGACAGGCCTCTCCTCCTCTGCACCCCTGGACAGGCCTCTCCTCCTCTGACCTCTGGACACGCCTCTCCTCCTCTGCACCCCTGGACAGTTCTCTGGTCAGGCCTAACCTCCTCTGCACCCCTGGACAGGCCTCTCTTCCTCTGCACTCCTGGAAAGGCCTCCCCATCTCTGCACCTTTGAACAGGCCTCTCCTCCTCTGCACCCCTGGATAGGCCTCTCCTCCTCTGACCCCTGGACAGGCCTCTCCTCCTCTGCAGCCCTGGACAGGCTTCACTTCCTTTGCACCCCTGGACAGGCCTCACCTCCTCTGCACCCCTGGACAGGCCTCTCTTCCTCTGCACCCCTGGACAGGCCTCTCTTCCTCTGCACCCCTGGACAGGTCTCACCTCCTTTGCACCCCTGGACAGGCCTCACCTCCTCTGCACCCCTTGACAGGCCTCAGCTCCTCTGTACCCCTGGACAGGCCTCTCCTCCTCTGCACCTTTGAACAGGCCTCTCCTCCTCTATACGCCTGGACAGGCCTCTCCTCCTCTGACCCCTGGACAGGCCTCTACTCCTCTACTCCTCTGCACCTCTGGACAGGCCTCACCTCCTCTGCACCCCTGGACAGACCTCATCTTCTCTGCACCCCTGGACAGGCCTCACCTCCTCTGCACCCCTGGACAGGCCTTTCCTACTCTGCACCCCTGGACATGCCTCTCCTCCTTTGCACCCCTGGACAGGCCTCACCTCCTCTGCACCCCTGGACAGGCCTTAGCTCCTATGTACCTCTGGGCAGGTCTCTCCTCCTCTGCAACCCTGGACAGGCCTCTCCTCCTCTGCAGCCCTGGACAGGCCTCACATCCTTTGCACCCCTGGACAGGCCTCACCTCCTCTGCACCCCTGGACAGGCCTCTCCTCCTCTGCACCCCTGGACAGGCCTCAGCTCCTACACATCTCCTGGACAGGCCTCTCCTTCTCTGCCCCCTGGACAGGCCTCACCTCCTCTGCCACTCCCTGGACAAGCCTCACCTCCTCTGCACCCCTGGACAGGCCTCACCTCCTCTGCACCCCTGGACAGGCCTCAGCTCCTCTGTACCCCTGGACAGGCCTCTCCTCCTCTGCACCCCTGGACAGGCCTCTCTTCCTCTGCACCCCTGAACAGGTCTCACCTCCTTTGCACCCCTGGACAGGCCTCACCTCCTCTGCACCCCTGGACAGGCCTCTCCTCTTCGGCACCCCTGGACAGGCCTCTCTTCCTCTGCACCCCTGGACAGGTCTCACCTCCTTTGCACCCCTGGACAGGCCTCACCCCCTCTGCACCCCTGGACAGGCCTCTCCTCCTCTATACCCCTGGACAGGCCTCTCCTCCTCTGACCCCTGGACAGGCCTCTCCTCCTCTGACGCCTGGACAGGCCTCTACTCCTCTGCACCCCGGGACAGGCCTCACCTCCTCTACATGCCCCGGGACAGGCCTCACCTCCTCTGCACGCCCAGGACAGGCCTCACCTCTTCTGCTCCCCCTGGACAGGCAAATCCTCTGCACCCCTCAGGACAGGCATCACCTCCTCTGCAACCCTGGACAGGCCACACCTCCTCTGCACCCACGCGGAACAGGCCTCAACTCTTCTGCATCAGATTCGCAGGCCTCATCACCTCTGCACCCCTGGACAGGCCTCACCTCCTCTACTCCCCCTGGACAGGCCACCTCCTATCCTCCCCCTGGGGAGGCTACACCTCCACTGCACCGCTTGGACTCGCGTCACCTTCTTTGCAACCCCCCTAAAAAGGACATGCCTCACCTCCTTTGCACCCTTTGGACAAGCCTCACCTCTGCTGTATCCCCAGGACAGGCCTCACCTCCTCTGCACCCCTGGACAGGCCTCATCTCCTCTGCACTCCTGGACAGGCCTCGCCTGCTCTGCACCCCTGGGCAGGCCTCACATCCTCTGCATCCCTGGACAGGCCTCACATCCTCTGCATCCCTGGACAGGCCTCACCTCCTCTGCACCCCAGGACTGGCCTCACCTCCTCTGTACTCCTCTGGACAAGCCTCTCCTCCTCTGCACCCCCTGGACAGGTCTCACCACCTCTGTACCCCCAGGACAGGCCTCACCTCCTCTGCACCCTGGACAGGCCTCACCTCCTCTGTACCCGTGGACATGCTCTCCTCCTCTGTACCTCTTGGCAAGCCTCACCCCCTCTGCCCCCTGGACAGGCCTCATCTCCTCTGCACCCATGGACAGGCCTCTCGGTGCTTCTCCCAGGAGCTCTCGGTGAAGGATTCTCATTAAGGACAGAGGAGCCCAGACTTCATTCCACCCCATACAGCGCCTCTCACTCCGCCCTGAGCCTGGCGGCGCTATGCATAGTCCCCCGAAGAGAGACACTGCTCCCCTGAATAGGCCTCACCTCCTCTGCACCACTGGACAGGCCTCACCTCCTCTGCACCCCGGACAGGCCTCTCCTCCTCTGCCCCTTGGACAGGCCTCACGTCCTCTTGGCCCGTGGACTGGCCTCGCCTCCTCTGCACTCCTCTGAACAGGCCTCACCTCCTCTGCACCCCCTGGAGAGGCCTTACCTCCTCTGCACCCCTGGAGAGGCCTCACCTCCTCTGTACCCCTGGACAGACCTCTCCTCCTCTGCACCCCTGGACAGGCCTCGCCTCTTCTGCACCCCCCTGGACAGGCCTCACGTCCTCTTGGCCCGTGGACTGGCCTCGCCTCCTCTGCACTCCTCTGAACAGGCCTCTCCTCCTCTGCACCCCCTGGACAGGCCTCACCTCCTCTGCACCCCCTGGAGAGGCCTTACCTCCTCTGCACCCCTGGAGAGGCCTCACCTGCTCTGTTCCCCTGGACAGGCCTCTCTTCCTCGGCACTCCTGAACTGGCATCGCCTATTCTGCACTCCTCTGGACAGGCCTCTCCTCCTCTGCACCCCTGGACAGGCCTCGCCTCCTCTGCACCCCTGGACAGGCCTCACCTCCTCTGCACCCCTGGACAGGCCTCTCCTCCTCTGCACCCCTGGAATGGCCTCTCCTCCTCTGCAGCCCTGGACAGGCCTCACCTCCTCTGCACCCCTGGACAGGCCTCACCTCCTCTGTACCCAGGACAGGCCTCTCCTCCACTGCACCCCTGGACAGGCCTCACCTCCTCTGCACCCCTGGACAGGCCTCATCTCCTCTGTACCCAGGACAGGCCTCTCCTCCACTGCACCCCTGGACAGGCCTCACCTCCTCTGCCCCCTTGGACAGGCCTCTCCTCCTCTGCACCGCTGGACAGGTTTCACCTCTGCTGCACCCCTGGACCGGCCTCTCAGTGAAGGATTCTCATTCAGGAAAGAGGAGCCCAGAGTTCATTCCACCCCATACAGCGCCTCTGACTCCGCCCTAAGCCTTGGGGCGCTATGCACAGGCCCCGAAGAGAGACACTGCTCCCCGGACAGCCCTCACGTCCTCTGCTCTCCTGAACAGGCCTCACCTCCTCTGCCCCTCCTCTGGACAGGCCTCTCCTCCTCTATACCCCTGGACAGGCCTCACCTCCTCTGCATCCTTGACAGGCCTCACCTCCTTTGCTCCCCTAGACAGGACTCACCTCCTCTGCACCCCTGGACAGGCCTCTCCGCCTCTGCACCCCTGGACAGGCCTCACCTCCTCTGCACCCCTGGACAGGCCTCTCCTCCTCTGCCCCCTGGACAGGCCTCTCCGCCTCTGCACCCCTGGACAGGCCTCACCTCCTCTGCCACCCCTGGACAGGCCTCACCTCCTCTGCTCCCCTGGACAGGCCTCTCCTCCTCTGCACCCCAGACAGGCTCAGAAGGAGGAAGAGCTGAGCTCTCCTGACCTCACCATAAATGCCAGGGGGGAGGGGATGGGGTGGAATCTGATCCATGGATTACTAAATTGCAGCCAAGTCAGTTGGCAGCTCTCCTACCTGAGCAGAAACCTGTCCTGGCTCTCTCCTCCTCCTAGGGGGGCAGATCTGGGCTCTGTGAGGGTCTGAAGATGAAGGTAACTGCACAGACAGAAAGGGCTCCTTCCTCTTCTGCAGCACACGAGGAGAGACAGGAAGTGATGTCACCACCGCTGCTGGTGCTGTCTCTGCCGCCACTGACCCGGAAGAGGAAACCCTTCTCCCTTCCAGACAATTTGCAGCTCAGTGGGTTTCATCAGCAGGCGAGGAGCGCCCTCTGGTGGCCGCTGACAGTACCGCCGCCTCCAGGCTCCAGCAGGGAAACAAGCTTTGGTGCCTGTAAAGATCTGGGTTTTTAAATGTCACAGAGGTGTGGACACTCACAGTCCATGACAGGGTCTTGTATGGGAAACAAGCATTGGCGCCTGCAAAGGAACAGACATGACATTCAGGAGTAAATTTAAATGAGGACTTGTATTTCATTCAATGTGTGCAATGTAGACACAGCTGCTGCAATGAGGCTGAGCAGCGTTTCTAATGTTCCTGTTCCTGGGGGTGATTCTTTATATTTTACTGGGCCATGAATCCTCAAACCATAGCTGACAAGGTTTCAGACTGCTATGTGTGACATTTTCAAAATTTCAGTGAAATTATGAATGACATTCCAATGACTATGAGTGACACTGACTTGCGGCAAGCAAAAACAAGTAATAAAGATTAGGGAAACAGATAAATATCAGAAATTACCCCCATTTGAGCAACAAGAAACTCTAACAAGGTCTTAAAACTGCAACAAAGCAGCAGAAATGGAAGGAAGGGCACTAACCGGAGGCAGACTGCATGACTGCAGCTCTCAGTGACAGACTGCATGACTGCAGCTCTCAGAGACAGAGACGTTTTCCCCCTGAAATAAAACCAAACACATAAGTCCATGGACAAAGCAAAATATCAGAAATTACTACGCCCTTTAAAACAGTAACAAGCTTTGGGAAGAGGTTCTTAAAGGGGCTTCTGCATAGCCCCTGAATTGCAAACTTACTAACCTACAGCCCCTTTCTAAGATCAATGTTACTGGAAGGGGGCCTGCTACAAAAGGCATATGTTTTAAAACTCACTATTCACAAAGAAGGGGAGAGGGTCAAAGAAATTATACAACTTCACCACCCCAAACCCCCTAAGGCAAAGTCTACACACTAGAAGGGGTGGAGAGATTAGAGTACACGTGTAACAACACTAGACAGAAAAAATAAATCTGTTTTGAAAACTGCTCTCACCCACACACAAAGGTGTGTGACATGCTTCATCATCGGGTCTGCTTACAAAATGCCCTGGTGTAGCCACACTCAGGCCGGAGCATAAGGGAATGTGGTACTGAAAATTCTGGACCCTGCTATTGTATGGTGTCGAAGCTCTACGCTTGAGTCAAAAATATAATCGTATCATGACGAATTTGGTATCGGCAGACCGGTAATGATTGAGATACTATGCCTGTGGATTTGCGTCACGATCGGGTGATGCAATCACCCTGAAATCGTAGTTTCTGTCTTGAACCCTCGGGTTCCATTTTGTGAGCGGCATCCATTTTGTGATTGCCCTTACATAGTCAAAATGAACAAGGCCGAATTTGATCTAAAAGGACACGTACACCTTTGCTGACTCCTCTGTGACCTGGGCGAGCTGACTCCACTGCCTCAAGCCAAACCTGTTCGGGCAGTCCTCATCCCAATGGCCGAACGAGATTAGAATCAAAGCACAACATGTCATAAACCATTCATCGCATACAAGCTACGCTTAATCACACACACACCTGTCCCTGTTTCTTCTTTATGACTAGTTTTACAAGGAGGAGGTGCCCAATTTTATTGGGGGTCCGTCGATATCTGATGGAAGTTCTGGGCCTTGCTGGGTAATCTATCACGAACTGGATAAACTAAAATATGGGCTTGCCATCATGACTTTGCTTTTTCTTTGTAGTAGAAATATTTATATGACCAACTGTAAACCGATGAATTCTTGCCCGAAGTGTATTATATTGTATAAAAGGAAGAGGCTGGTTCTGTAACAAAAGAGCAGTCTCCTGAGAACATACATGCGCTACATGCTGTTGTACTTCTAGGATACCTGTTACTGGTTGCAGCTAATAAACTCGATCCTTGACATCACCTAGAAGACTCTGTGTTTCTGTGGTCTGAAACAGGAAGGACTCAAAGAGGTCTCTGGGTGTTCCCCTGGCACCGTCGGGTCCATAAAAACCTGGTACCTCAGTTGGCGCCCAACTCGGGGCGGTATCGGTCCAAGCCAGATGTTCGTGAGGAGCTTTGTGTGAAAATTTCGGAGGGCGGCCAGCCACTTCAGCGACCCCTGTATGTCGACGTGGTTCCGAAGGTCTTTGCTGCGAGGTTCCCCGCGTCCCGACGGCTACGAAGGACTGCTGCCCTGACTATCGCCCTGTTTTGGACCCTTGATGATTGGCAGAGCGAAACGATAGACGAGTCTTCTAGTGACGTCATCGATCATCGATACTTCAGTTAAGTATAAGTTGAGCGTCTCCCAGTCCTTAGTTTGGTTCTTAGTTTGATATCCTTTGGGATAGCTTTGATTTAGAACTTGCAAGCGCCAAAGCCGAGGGACTCGTGTATTCACGAGACTATCGTATTCGATAATCCTTTGAAGTTTAAAGCTAGACTAGAGAGCGAAGATGCCTGGTTTTAGCAGACTTGGAAATTTGTTTTGTCTTGGTTGTAGTAGGGATTCCCGATTGGAGGACTCGTGTCCGGTTCCTCCGATTGGAACTCCAACATATGAGCTCTGTGTGAAGCATGGCGTAGGCCCTATCACATATAATCAAGTATGAATCCGATACACCAGAAACAATGGTGTTTTAAATGGCCCCAATATGGTAGCTTTGATACAGAGATCTTGGATAATCTAGAGGTGAAACTATTCAAGAAGAAAGCCCGGCCGGTGATGTTTGACTCCTTTCGCCTATGGCGCAAAGAAACCAAACAGAAAGAAATGAAATTAGCAAAGAAAAATAAATGAGGTATTTCAATGGTACAAGCTGCCATTGCATTCAGGGATAATGAGGAAGAGCAAGAGAATGAACAAACGCTTAGAAGTAGGAAGTTAGCAGTAGATAAATGCTACCCAGTTTTACCGCATAAAGGACAAGGATCAAAAGGAGAACTTGATAAGGATCCTTTAATGTCTCATCTACTGAGTTCACCACCTCCTTATGCACAGAGTGCTACAGCACCACAGCAACCTTTTGTACAACCCCCTATTGTTGGACAACAAGTTCTAATACAATCGCCAGCTCCTCTTCAGTTGGTTTCTACTCCTTCGGCGCAGCCCTCTCAAGGGCCGCCTCCTTTGCTACCTACTTCATCTGCTTTCTCTACGACTTCGCCTACTGCTCCAACTGCTTATCCTAATACTCCTTCTGCTACTGCCTCCATCTCTGCTTTACATCAGCCTGTCTTTTCTGGCGTATCTGCCTTTCCATCAGTTTCTCCTTCTGTTCGGCAAAGAGTGGCAAACACTGTCACTGGTCTTTTCTCACCTTTCTTTGGGTCGCCTAATACGACCCCTAACACAGAACGAAGACAGTTGCGGAGTCGACTGCCTGATTATCAAGAGAGAGAAGTACTGAATGAGTTAGCACGTAAATGGGTTACCGATACTGTAAAGTATGACGTTCAGTCCGTCATGAAAGTCTTCCGTCAGTGGGAAGCATCTACGCAGAGATATGTCTTTGAACAAATGTGTGTATATCTCTGTGAAGATTTGAGGGGAAATGATCCAGAGCACGACATGCCTGAATTATTCCGTGTGCGGTTCAAGTTCGCAGAAGGCATGATTGTGGGTGCTGATGTTGAACAAGCGATTGAGACATTGTTGTCGTATAGGAGTAAGGGAAGCAATTCTAGATCACTTTCTGAGCATGACATGCCAGGTAGGAGAAAGGCGCGACAGTATCCCATGAGAGAGGTTCCCCCAGTTTGGAGGGAAGGTGACGCAAATGCAAATCCAGCCATTCCACCGCATTTTCAGCGTGTGTGGGTACATGTTCCTTGGAAGAGATCTGAAGTTTTGGCTCTAAAACAGACATTGCCTGATCCCTGTAAAAATCCTGCAGGGTATTATAAGGAGTTATCACAGACTGCAAGCTCCTGCATCATGAATCTAGCCGATATAGACATGTTGTTTGGAAATGTTGTTCCACAGCCTTTATGGGGAAAGATTCGTCATACAGATCATGACCAAGAGTTAGGTGATACATGGGTTAATATTGCGGCTGCTGATGCTAGACAAGTTGGTGGCTCTAAGCCCGAGCCTTTAGTAGCGGAGCTTCCTGGTAGAATTATTGCATATATGAAGACTTTAATGCCCGAATTACGTGTGAATTGGGACAAGTTGTCTGCGTGCAAACAGAAGAAAGGTGAGAAGGTGTCTGACTTTTTCACGCGGTTTGAAGAGACTTTCGTCGATCATAGTGGTCAGGATATGGCTACTGAGGGTGGCCAGAGATTGTTTGTTGACAAATTTGTACATAATTTGCTTCCTGAACTGTGTAATAAGTTGAAGGATTCAGAGAGTGCATGGGCTGTTTCCACGTCAGCGCAGATTTTAGCTACAGCCCAGTACTACAAAAATAGACGCAAAGACGAGTTAGAGAAGGCAGATAAAAAGACTAAAGAATTGAAAACGAAAGTCCTCCTACAGCAAGCTTATCCACCTCGTAATAATAGTCAGCGCGACTATCAGCAACCCCAGCAGTATTCGAGAATCTCGCAAAGAAATGAGCCTTCTCAACAACGTTTACCATATGGTCCGAATCAGTGTGCATATTGCAAGGAAGAGGGTCATTTCAAGAGTAATTGTCCTGTTTTGTTACAACCTATGAATGGTGTTTCTGGTGCAAGAGGTCGAGGTGTTCAAAATGCCCCTAGAGGTAGGGGCCGTGGAAATTGCCCCCAGAATGCTCCTTCTTTCCCGCCTCAGAATTCTATGAATAGTTTTGACCAACAGAATAACACGCTTTCTAGGACAGCTCAGTACTATGCTGAGGACTACTATGCAGAAAACGAGAATATGGAGGGTAATGATTGCTAGGACAGCCATGGACAAAGAGAGGGAGTTGTTTCAGTTCCAGTAGATCAGAATGGACCTTATGTTGAGGTGACTACATCAGGTGTGTCAGAGCCTTTTCTGTTGGATACTGGTGCTACAAAGAGTTCTATTATGCACTCAAAACTCCCTGGCGCACCTTTGTCTGGCGAAATGAACGTTTCAGTAGGTTTTTCTGGCGCCCCGGTTAGGAACCCGATCTCTAGTCCTATGTCCCTTTCTGTTGGGCCATGTGAATTAGAAGCACCCCTTATTCTTACAACAGGTTGTGGTGAAAACCTGTTGGGATTTGATCTGTTAAAAAGATTATATGCAACTTTGTACTGTTCTCCTTCGGGAGTACAGCTTACACTGGGTAAGAAAGTGGTTTCTCCAATGTATTTGTCAAGGGAAAAGCTTCCAACAGAATTGTCTTCTCTTCCAGATATACTTTGAGCTACTGGCTCTAATGATGTGGGTCTTTTGGAAATAGCGCCATATGTTATAACATTGAAATCCAATGTTAGAATGCCACGTATTCCCCAATACAAGATCTCAAGCGAAGGCGAAAAGGCGTTGTTAGCGATCATTTATGACCTGATTGAGAAAGATGTAATTGAAGAGACAACAGGCAACATTTGTAATAGTCCTGTTCTGCCGGTTTTAAAGTGTACTGATCCTTCCCAACCACCTGTCTATAGGTTCTTGATTGATCTTAGAGAAGTGAACAAGATTGTTGTGCGACACTTTCCAGTTGTTCCCGATATCACTGCCCTATTGACTATGATTCCAGCTTCAGCCACTTGGTTCTCAGTGATTGACTTGAAGAATGCTTTCTTCAGCATCCCGATTGCCAAGGAGAGCAGGGATATTTTTGGCTTCAATTTAGGAGGCCGAAGTTTCTGCTTCAAACGCGCTCCTCAGGGCTACTGTGAAAGTCCATCAATATTCAGTCAGGCTCTGAAATCACAGCTTGACACGATTGTTTTACCTGATGGCGCTACTCTTATTCAGTACATCGATGATTTGCTGATAGCCGAAGATACTGAGTATATTTGTAAAGAAGCCACATTGGTGTTGTTGCGTCATCTGTGTGAGTTGCACCACAAAGTCTCTCTTTCAAAGTTGCAATATTGTCGACAAGAAGTGACCTACTTAGGTCACCTCTTATCGAAGGAGGGAAGGAAACTGACCCCAGAAAGAATTCAGGCAATTGCAAAGTTGAGTGTCCCAAGGACACAGAGAGAAGTGTGTGCTTTCTTGGGCATTACATCATATTGCAGGCAATGGATACTGAATTTTTCCTTGTTGGCCAAACCTTTGGTGGCATTAACTTGTAAAGGTACACCGAAACCCTTTCGGTGGTCTGAAGAGTGTCAGAGAAGTTTTTCCGAATTACGTGATGCATTGTGTTCGGCTCCTGTGTTGGGTACCCCCGACTACAGTAAGCCTTTTACATTGTATGTCCATGAGAAAGAAGGTTGTGCATTATCAGTTTTGACACAATCTTTTGGGGACAAACAGCGTCCATGCGCGTACTTTTCGGCGACTTTAGATCCGGTAGCTAAGGCGTTGCCAAGTTGCTTGAGGGCCACTGTGGCAGCAGCTGTTTCTATTCGACAGTCTGCTGGAATAGTAATGAATAATATGTTAGTTGTCATGGTCCCACATGCAGTAGACATTTTGTTAAACAGAACAAGGACACAGCACTTAACTAGTGCTCGATTGTCAGGTTACGAGTTGACACTGTTAGCGAGTCATGTACACATAAAGAGGTGCGATACGCTAAACCCAGCCACGTTATTGCCCATTTCAGTAGAGACAGATGAGGTCGAAGAACATGACTGCTGTTTTAGGACAGAAGAAGAGACGAAAGGGAGAATAGACCTTAGGGACACTCCTTTTCCTGAATGTGATGGTACTTTATGGGTTGATGGTTCGTGTGTCAAGTTGCCGAATGGTGATACGACTGCAGCATATGCTGTGACAACTTTGCATACGATTGTTGAAGCTGCACGTATCCCCCATAATTCAGCGCAAGCAGCAGAGTTGATTGCACTTACAAGAGCGTGTGTTTTGGCGAAAGGACAACGAGTGAATGTGTACACGGACAGCCAATATGCTTTTGGTGTGGCTCACAGTTTTGGACGATTGTGGAAAGAACGTGGGTTCCTGACGTCGCACGGTGCTAAGATCCAGCATGGTCAGTTAGTGAATGAGCTTCTCGAGTCACTGACCTTGCCATTACAAGTTGCGATTGTGAAATGCAGTGCACACAAAAAGGTGACGGATGATGTTGGTCATGGAAATGCGTTTGCGGATGAAGTTGCAAAAGAAACTGCAAGGAATGTAATGAGTCGAATGTATGTTGCAGGCCAGGCGAGATGGATTGGTGATGTTGGTATGTGTGAAGATACGATTGAGAGTGTGAAGTCTATTCAAGCTGAAGCCACAGAGAAAGAGGTGAATGAATGGAGAGAAAGAAGGGGTAAATTGGATGCGAATGGTTGTTGGGTTGAATTGTCAGAACACCAGAGATGGTTGTTACCCAATGCGTATGTGCTTGCAGTGGTGACAATGGCTCATGGAATGGCTCACATCAGCGTGAAAGGGATCTGTAAGTTGTTTGCTCCAGTATGGCAAAATGGTGGGATCCCTAAGTGTGCAGAGAATGTGCTCAAGAATTGTAAGGTGTGTCTGAAATACAATCCTGGTAGGTGAACCCCAACTCCAGCTGGCCATTTTGCACCTCCAACGTATCCGTTCGAGGTCTTGCAGCTAGATTTCATCCACATGGAAAGGTGCAACAATTTGAAATATGTACTCGTTGTTGTCTGTGCCTTTTCCAGGTGGGTGGAAGCATATCCCCTTAAGGACAACACTGCCATATCCACAGCTAAAGCCTTTGTCAAGGAATTCTTCCCTAGATTCGGAATGCCTAGAATGGTTTGGAGTGATAATGGGAGTGAATTTGTGGGTCGAGTGATGAAGAAAGTGTGTGAGGGGCTAGGCATACAACAGAAGTTCCACGCTGCGAATCACCCCCAATCAGCTGGATTAGTAGAGTGCTACAATGGCACGCTGAAACTGGCCAAGATTCAAGCAAGCACAGGTCTTAAATGACCTGACGCTCTGCCCTTGGCACTCCTATCAACAAGAATGACTGTTCACTCTAGAGTGGGACTTAGTCCGCATGAAATAGTGTTCGGCCGCCCGGCCAACATATGGGGAGTGCCATGGCCCACCAGGTTTAGTGAAATAGAACACCCTGTACTGCTTGATTATCTGCATGAATTGACGGCTAAATTGCGTGTTTTACACCAACAGGTCCACAACATTCTACCTCAGGCCTCTGAAGCTCCAGGGCATCCGATCGATCCTGGATCCTGGGTGCTGGTTAAGAATTTCCAGCGAACAAAGAATGACCAGCCCCGGTGAACCGGCCCTCATCTAGTTCTTCTCTCGACAAGATCTGCCGTTCAAGTAGAAGGAAAGAAACATTGAGTTCACGGCAATCATTGTAAGAGGGTCCCACTGCCTCTTCCGTATGACCGGTGGGTCCAGGAGGGAATCGCTACTCTGAAACTGAGACCGTGCCTCTCTTTCTACCTTTTAGCGATGCACGTATAAAAGGAACAACTTCTGAAAAGGAGAGCGACAACTTTTTGCAAGAAGCTGTACCTCCGTCAATTCGATTGAACACTACAGAGCCTGAACTCTTATTTCAAGACCAGACAGCACCTGGTAGAAATCTTTATAATTTGAGACCAAGAACTATGACTATGGACAAATACATTTCTTTTTACTTTTTGATTGTGCAGCTCTCTCATCCAAGAAACTTGCTCATTTTTGTTTTTCGAACCGCCATCCGGTTCTGCTGCTAGGGTCGCGGTTGTCAAAAGTCTTTGGAGTGCAGCTGGAGACGGTTAGGTCGACAGTTCTGGTTGGTTCAAGGGAGTCACCCTGGACTAACAGAAGCACTCTTCAGCAGAAACAACCTACCACCGCGGGCAGCAAATTAGAGAGGATGGAGTTTTCTGAGATGGAGAGACCTGCCAGATGGCAAAAACACGATTTTTAATAATATGCATTTTCATGTTGTGTAGTATAATGATGTTTTTAACAGGCTATGCTTTATACACCTTTCGAGTTTCATTTGCACCCACTACACAGCCCATACCTCCTCCTACTGTTTCCTCGCACTCTTTTCACCCCCTGCCCAAACATGAGTCCTCTAGGAGATTAGAATTCATGAATAACTCATTCGTTCAGCTCCTACACCAACACCAGTTTGTAATGAACACGGCAAATTGTTGGGTTTGTGGACTTATGCCACACACAACAGATAAAGGGATCCCATATTTTGTCTTGCCATTTAGCTACCATGGCTCTTTGTGGGCATTTCAAACAATGTTCCTATTTGCCCTCAAACCATATTCCCCACGTTCCACAGGAAGCAACTCGAGCAACAAGGCGCTAGTGGTGGGAATCACAAATATGAGCAGAGATATCAACACGTATGGAACGATTCCCAGAGATCAATTGAAGGCTTACAGTAGATGGAATATAACAAAATATGGAGTTTCCTTGAGTGAGAGCCAGCGAGCAAAGAAGTCCTCCCCAATTTGGATAGTACCCCATCAGGGTCACCTATGTCTGCAGGGAAATGGCAAAAACCCCAGAGCTCAGTTAGGGAAGAGTGTCTGTACCGAAACATATGTCTTCTCGTCTCAGACCTCCCCTTCATTCTTAGCAGCTAAGGGTACATACTTCATCTGCCATGATAGAGCATATACATGGCTGCCCCCTGACTTTTCGGGCACATGTTTCATCTCGTTCCTGTTGCCACCCACCTATACGGCCGCGGTAGATTACCATAGGACAAGGACAGTTAGGGGTGTTGTGAGTGAAGACTACACTGCGGAACAGGAGTTTAGGGATTTCGCAAAAGGTTTTCTGCCGTTTTGGGGGCCTATGGTGAACAGCAGGAACATTCGCCAATTGACGAGGGTAGTTGAATCCGCCGTGATTGAAACGGCTGGTGCCCTTAGTAACTTGACTGCGGAACTCCAGTCGGACCGCCTTATGACTCTTCAGAACAGGGTTGCCCTAAATTGACATACTTGCAGACCGTGGTGGGGTATGTAAAGTGATCCAATCCAGTTGCTGCATCTTCATCCCAGATAACGCTCCGACAGTATACCAGGCCATCTCCAAACTGCATAAGGTCTCTGAATCCATTCACGTGGATAAAGGGGACTGGTCCTTGATGGGGTGGTTCTGGGAACTGATGTCTGCCTGGGGATGGAAGATTCTGATAGTCATTGGGATGGTCTTAGCCATTCTATTTTTGTTCTGTCTGTGTGTGCAGTGTGCTCCTGCAATATGTGGCCTCTGTGCTACGTCATGTGTAAGGAAACCTGTATCAAGAGTCGAACTGAGTAACAGGATGATGCTACAGCAGCATCTCAATGACTTTATGAATACAGACCTGGACTCAGATTAGCATGAGTATAGGTTATTGCCTATGTAAGGGCAAAAGGAGGGTCTGTGGTACTGAAAATTCTGGACCCCGTTATTGTGTGGTACCGAAGCTCTGCACTCCTGTCATAAATATCATCGTATCATGACAATTTTGGTATTGGCAGACCGCTAATGATTGAGATACTATACCTAAGCATTTGCGTCATGATCGAGTGACGAAATCACCCTGAAATCGTAGTTTTCGTCTTGAACCCTCGGGTTCCATTTTGTGAGCGGCATCCATTTTGTGATTGCCCTTACATAGTCAAAAGACCAAGGCCGAATTCGATCTGAAAGGACACGTACACCTTTGCTGACTCCTCTGTGACCTGGGTGAGCTGGCTCCACTGCCTCAAGCCAAACCTGTTCGGGCAGTTCCCATCTCAGTGGCCGAATGAGATTAGTATCAAGGCACAACATGTCATAAACTGCTCATCTTATACAAGCTATGCTTAATCTCGCACACGCCTGTCCCTGTTTCTTCTTTATGATCTGTTTTACAACGAGGAGGTGCCCGTTTTTATTAGGGGTCTGTCGATATCTGATGAAAGTTCTGGGCCTTGCCGGGTAATCTATCATGAACTGGACAAACTGAAATGTGGGCTTGTCATCATGACTCTGCTTTTTCTTTGTAGTAGAAATATTTGTATGACCAATTGTAAAACAAGGAATTCTTGCCTGAAGCTTATTATTTAGTATAAAAAGAGAAGGCTGGTTCTGTAAAAACAAGCAGTATCCTGAGAACATACATGCGCTTCATGCTGTTGTACTTCTAGGATACCTGTTACTGGTTGCAGCCAATAAATACGATCTTTGACATCACCTAGAAGACTCTGTGTTTCTGTGGTCCGAAACAGGAAGGACTCGAGGTCTTCGGGTGTTCTCCCTGGCACCGCTGGGTCCATAAAAACCCGGTACCTCAAGGGCTATGCTATCTCACCCATAATCTGTATGTGGCATCCCTGAGGGGTTAGTCTTTGGCGTGAACGTATTGCCCTATGCTGATGTCACACAGCTGCTCCTCACCAGGACCAGGATTATGACTATTGCCTAAGCCCTCTGGGGGGGGCCTGTTTGACAGACACTTATGTCCCGATGACTACTACATATATTCAGATGAACAGAGATAAAATAGAATTTCTCATTGTTGATGGAACAGCGTTACCTGCGAAGGTGGAGTATTGGTTCACACAGTTGTAGCTGAAAGGATTAAGGTTTTTACCATGTCTTTTTAAGTTAAAGACTACCTAACTTACCAGAAGCCAGCAGTCCCAAAGTAAAATGCGGAAGAAAGATGGGAAAAGGCTTCTCATGACTTTGGTGATATAGAGATATAGGTCTGTGTAACACAAAGACTAGAAATCGGAATTAATCTAGATCTGAGCTTATCAGAGCAAACCCCCTTTTCAGCCAGTGATCCTAAAGATATATGTACAGAGAAGAGAGGCCAGGAAGAGTGGCTGACAGCCCCGCCAACATCTGCTAAGACAGACAGCCTGCAAAGAGATGGACGCACTGCAGACACACCACACACAGCGCACAAAGTGACACACTGCAGACACGCCTCATACCGGCACACACAGCCTACAAAGACAACCCTACCCTGTTCACATGCACACACATCCAACCTACAGACACACACATCCCCTTGCAGAGATACATTAAATACACAGACACGTACGTTCCACGGCTTGACAGGCCTCCTACATGGCACACCCAAGGTCTATGCACACACACATGCACAATCTCTGCAGCAGGCGCACAACCTCTGTAGCAGATAATGCCATAAGCCAACTATTGCAATAACTGAAGCTTCTGCCTAGTCTGAGAGATGGAAACAGGACAAAGGGAGAAAAGGGGCGCGGGGCAGACCGGACGTCAACTACCTGGGGGACATGTTTCGAGCATAGGCGTCGGGGTGGCAGAGTCAACAAATTAACAGCGAGAGCAGAGCACAGGATGTGCACAGATCCCTCTCGGAGCAGTAAGATGCAGTGGCACAGATTCCTCACAATGCTATAAGATGCAGTGCAGCATGCACAGACTCCTCACAGTGCAGTAACATGCAGTGCAGCAGTGCACACAGATCCCCTTTTTAACACAAATGATGCCCACAAACACCCCCAGGGGCAGAAGGAAAGCCCCCCGGGCGCCCGGATAGAAGAGCCCAGCTCAGCTCCAAGGCCCCGGGATAGAAAAGCCAAGCTCAGCCCCAGGGGCCACGGAACCGAAATTTTGACTGATAGCCGCGTGCCGTCTTAAATCATCGGAAATACAGAGCCCGTAGACCGCCTCTCAAATCGACCTGCTCTCGATCAGAATTTCGCTGGATATTGCCTTTGGATTAGTGACATATCCAGGGAGTGGTCTGGAAATTATTAACCCCCTGTGCCTGAAAATTCAGCCTATTTCTACTATCACTTGATTTCATTTTCTCAAGACGTTTCAGGATCAATATTTCTGGAGTCCAGTCAATGAAAGTTAAAAATATTAGCCTCCCAGCGCAGCAGATCCAACCATACGCCTGTGGTTTTCCTTAATAGAAAAATATACAGATTTTATACTTGTGTCCCTGCCAGTATACTGCCCCTAGCCCTGACGAAGGTGTGGCCTCATCGGCCTGTCACCGAAACGCGCGTCGGCTTGTGTCTCCAGGAATACGGTTCTTTGTCCTAATTACATCAGGACCCGTAGTAAAAGTCATCTGCCTGGAATAACATCCCGATCTATGCAACATACTGACCATCTATGTGTTGCACACGCCAGGATTAGAAGAATGAATGGAAGAATGAAAGTTGAATGGTAGAATATGAGGTAGAGTGAGAATACATACAAGTAAGTGTGATAGTGTGTTTGAAGTGTGGCTGGTACTGGGTAGGTCTTAATGTAGTACTATTTCCCCTTCCGCTGTTGTCCCCATATCAGTGTTTGTCTTTTTTGTGCTCTAAATGTATCACGTGAAACTAAAGTACAATTCACTTTTTATATTTTTGTTACCTCAATTCTAAGAAAAATATATCTAAAAGAAATAAAAACATATATATTTCTAATATGTTCTGTAGAGTCTACTTGGATTGACCTTGTGTTTGTTGTGTGCAGTGTCAGCTTCTAGGTTAATCACCCCGTTTTATATACCTTTTGGACCCTCCAGCTAGGGCCATTATATCCCTAGGCAGGGTGCTTTCTTTTGTTCTATTCAGTTGTTTTCCCCCCTATGGCCTGCCTATATCTCTAAGTAACCCACGGGGAACCCCCTTCTTTTGTTCATCAGCCACGGATAGAAGAGCCCAGCTCAGCCCCAGGGGCCCCCGGATAGAAGAGCCCAGCTCAGCCCCAGTGGCTCCCGGATAGAAGAGCCCAGCTCAGCCCCAGAGGCCCTCGGATAGAAGATCCCAGCTCAGCCCCAGGGCCCCCGGATAGATGAGCCCAGCTCAGCCCCAGGGGCCCCGGATAGAAGAGCCCCGCTCAGCCCCAGGGGCCCCGGGATAGGAGAGCCCAGCTCAGCCCCAGGGCCCCCGGATAGAAGAGCCCAGCTCAGTCCGGCTCCTGCAGAGATTCCCTCCAGGATTTTTCAGTCTATTTCAACAAACACAGCAGAAGGTGCTGACAATCTCCTACCTGAGCAGAGACCTGTGCAGACATGTCCTGGCTCTCTCCTCCTCCTGGGCGGGAAGGGGTGGGGGCAGATCTGGGGTCTGAGGGGGCAGATCTGGGGTCTCAGGGGGGTAGATCTGGGGTCTGAGGGGGGTCAGTGAGGGTCAGAAGATGAAGATAACTGCACAGACAGACAGGGCTCCTTCCTCCTCTGCAGCAGGCTGAACACACAGGAGATGCCGGAAGTGATGGCAGCTTCCGCTGCTGGTGCTGGCTCTGCCGCTGCTGACGCGGAAGAGGAAACCCTTCTCACTTTCATATAATGAGCAGCTCAGTGGGTTTCATCAGCAGGCGAAGAGTGCCCTCTGGTGGCCGCTGACAAAACCGCCACCTCCAGGCTTCAGCAGTGAATACATTTCACATAAACAAGCATTTATACCTGTAAAGACATGGGATTTCAGATGTCACAGACGTGAATGTTTTTAAGGGTCGGACAGTTCAAGTACAGGGCCTCACACTTGGCTGCTGCTGTGGAAAAGTATTTATAGCTTCACTTCAGATGAGCATCTTCCAAACACTGATTTAAAGGACTTAAGAGTATTTACAGAAAGGTGACAACTGGAAGTGGCAGTCTCTATTTCAATGAATATATCTGTATTTCAATGAATATATCTGTATTTCAAAGAATATAGTAGTATTCCGGTCAGTTTTGCAATTATACTGGACAGATATTTATTTTTTAAATAATTTATTTGCAGGTTTTTTAAATCTACAGTGCGGTACATAGAAAAGTAAACAGAGGAAAATACCATGGCGTTTTAAACACCAGATCAGTGACAATGCAGCATAGGTCATGTGTAGGCTTTCCTGTTTTCAGTTTCTATTTTTGGTAAATTCTGGTGGCGTTTTCTCAGTGTTTTCCAGTGATTTCAATACCTCGAAAAAACAGTGCTTTTCAGTGGTTACTCATTTTCGCGTCATAAAAAACAACTGAAATGGTGTTTTACCGGTGTTTATGGTACGCTTTGCTTTTATTATTGCTTGCTTTCTTAATTGGTGCATGGTATATAGCCAGTCTATGTACAGTGTATATGAGGTCCAAATAAACTTTTACAAGTCAAATTTATTGTAGTACACCATACAATATTTCTTCAGTGAATCTTTGGTCATTTGCGCTCTCTCGTTCCTTCCCATGTACACTTTCATTTGTGAAAAGGCCCTCAAGACATTGGCACTTGAGACTGGCAACGCCAAAACAGACAGTACACAATTTGCCAACTCTGGCCACCAAGACTCTTGCAGAAAGTGCATACATGACATCCTCGACGTTCTCCCGCCCATTAACAAATTGCACTGAAACCAGGTCACCCTAGGCCTACTATCTCCCGTCAACCTACATGATGCATCCAACCAGTGTACGGGCAAAGGAGTGAAGTGCTTTACAACCTTCAGTAAAATTCTTACATCATTGCAAGTTTTAACTGTGCAAAACTGACTCTGTCCGGTGGCACTAAGCTCCCCACTCTAAGAAGGGGTGAAACACAAGATAGCCTTGTTAAGTAAAATGGTCGTATACAGACCTGCGAAGTACTTAGGTGTGGCTGCAGTTAGACAGATGCCAGAACACAATAGCTCCTCTTCCCTCCCCCGAGTGAGCCAAGTAGGGGGCCTGGTGTTGCTCTGGCCCTTTGGCCTTTCACACCTCGGCTCCCCATTTCTTGTCTGTCTACCCCCTGCACTCTGTGTTGCACTAAACAATGCCAGAACGTTCTTTAATGGCCAGTGAGGTAAACAACGACAATGCTCGACCACTTCAGTGATTCTGAAAAATGTGGACGGATGGTAAATTGTTAGTTACATGCAAGGCAGGAGCCTGATATCCGACTGACTCGGTCTCACACCAATAGGTCTTTAATTCAATCTTAACGTTTCCCTAAACGATATACTTTTGATTTATGTATGGACTTTGCATTAAGCACTCGCTGTATATGAACAAGGTCAATACACTTTGCAGTCCTAAATAACCTTACTTAACTGCAGAAACTAGGCACTCTCTGCAAACAACATAGGAAAGAGGCTCTGGATCAGCAAAATCAGTCATCAAGAGCTCATATCTTTTAGAAAGTAGGCCTCAGAGGCAGGTAAAAGCCAGATGTAACAACAGAAATTGCATGTTTAAAGTGCAATAAACTAAAACACCCCATCGAAAGACCAGGTCAAAGACAAACAGTAAGCAAACGCTTAAAAATAGGATGTTTTGTTATTCAAAGGTCTATTAACACCTTAGCAGCTATGGAACGTCCAGCTCCAGTGCTGAACGTTCCATTGCGCAGGTGCAGTTGGACCGTCCAACGGCTGACGGCAGCACTCCCGAGGTAGCGGTGCCGTCGGCCGTTGGACTGGGCGCAGCACTTATGAGGTTAAAACACAAGCGGAACACTGATCCCTAATTGGTCACTATCTCTAAAAGTGGCAGCCAGGAAGATCTATTTCACTCAGTGGGCTGAGAAGAATGTTGTTGCTCTATCCATCTCTGTAATGCATGTGGACAGACAGAAGGGCAACACCTAGCCATACAGTGAGAACTCCCACTGAAGGTAAACACCTTGCCATGTAGTTAAAAAGCAAGACAGAACTGATGTACGTTTTCGAACCCCCACAGACCTTCTCTTCCTATGGCACAGACCATTCACAGACAAGATATTACAATAACAATATCAGGAAGAAACAGGTCTTAGAGAGGATTCAGGAACGACATTCCACTGTAGGGCAGCTTCGGACAGAGGAATCACTTGTGAGTTGTATCTCTGGTCAAAGAAAACTCAGTGGGTTAATGCGCTCGCTGCAGAATTCTTCTGTTTAATGCTAGAATTGTGGAGCTGCAGCTGATACACCCATGCCTTGCTCTTTGTTATTCTCAGCACTGTCCCATAAGCAGCGTAAGCCAGCACTTAAAACATGCGTGTATGTGAAGGCAACAAAGGCAGAGGCTGTTTGTCATTCTCTTGTTTGTCTTCGCCCCCTGCACTCTGGCGCTCATGTAAATCGCTCTGATACCTCCGGGTTTTGTGTGCGCTATATAAAAGCCTCCACCCTAAAAACGCTTCTAGACTCGCCATTGTGCCCCGGGCCACCCCCAGAACTTGTCACGGCTCTCCTGTCAGTACCCCTGGAGTTGTGTACAGCACTCCTCTTCAGACCTCCTCTGGAACTCACGACGCCTATGATCTTATGAAAAGGCAACTTCTCTTGTTAGGGCTGCACAATAAACACACACACACAGTGGCGCACTTGACATGTTTCAAAGAAAACTCAGTGGGTTAATGCGCTCGCTGCAGAATTCTTCTGTTTAATGCTAGAATTGTGGAGCTGCAGCTGATACACCCATGCCTTGCTCTTTGTTATTCTCAGCACTGTCCCATAAGCAGCGTAAGTCAGCACTTAAAACATGCGTGTATGTGGGCACACAATACAATTCCATTTTGTTGTTGCAATATATCGCAAACTGGTGACATCTCCTCTAGATTAATATTCCAGATAAGCTCGAATGGAAATTTAAATAATTGACTGACAAACAATGTAGCTATTCATCATAGATGTATGTTGCTTTGTGTAGTAGCGTTCGTATTTCACCTTTCACTTTACTGCCATTTTAGTACTTAAGTATGCATCTGAGGCAGTGGCTATAATTTACAGGTTCCTTAAAGTAATGCCTGGTCTCAGGTGACGTGCGTCCTTTGAAGTTTGTGCATACAATGATGGTTGGTTTACAAATGAAGGTTTCAAAACTCGTCTCTGCAGATAAATCCATTGTCGGGTAAGCCCTTGACAAGCCTTTCTCTACAGGAGATTCGGTAGCTAAAAGTAGTTTTGCCCTTAAGCTTACGTCTCAGTTTCACTATGTGATGAAAAATGATACTTTTTAAAATATCCATAAATACATTGCATTTCCACATTAAAAAAGTAAAGGTGCATAATAAAAAATAAAATTTAAAAAAACATGCGTGTATGTGAAGGCAACAAAGGCAGAGGCTGTTTGTCATTCTCTTGTCTGTCTTCACCCCCTGCACTCTGGCGCTCATGTAAAGCACTCCGATAATATGTAAATGGTCTTTTCAAAGACCTGTGAAGTACTCGGGTGCGGCTCTGTCTGTGCCAGGGAGGTTTTCTAAGCAGGGGCTGGGGGGAGGGTTTAGACTGCAGCCCTTTGAGCTCCATCGGCGTTGTGGGTCTGCCTGCCAGCATCTTGACCTTCTGACACAGCCTCCTTACTGCTCACTGACTAACTCCGTTAATTTTATTATTGATAATAATAACGCAAAGGCAGGTCAATTAATGCACCACTGAACGATGCCCTGCCACCTTTCCTGTGAAACAGCTCCCTCGCAGTATTTATCTGCTGAGTCTTGGAGCACCAGCAGTCGTCTTCTCCTCTTGATATTCAATGCGGGCAGAGATGTTTGGGGACAAATAATCATGACATCAATTAAAATACGATCTGTATGGTAATACATCTGTGCCTGTGCTTTTTTTTTTTTTAGAGGGAGTGACTCTGTTATTGTTCGAGGTGAGTGCCGGATTGACCTCCCTGGAAGCTGGTTACCTCCCACACTGCCCTCCCGCCCCCATCCTTGTATTTCATCTTTGCTCTTGGTAGGAAAGCTGGAAAGCAATCAAATCATTATGCGCCCACCCTAATTAGGAAGTTTAGCAACTTTAACAATGAATACAGTACCCACAGAGCACCCCACTGTGGAACACCACAAAACCTAGCGCAAATAAAACTGACACTTACAGGGGTTGCTCAGTACGCAGTTGCCAACCAATTGGGTGCCCCTAATTTAATGGGGGTGACTCATTGTTTCCCCGCTGTTTGCTTCCACAAAGCAAGTTCCAGGATAGTCCGTGTCCCTTTATGAGCTGTGAAAGCTCCTTTTGTTGGTGGCGCCCCTCGGGCTGTTCTCAGACAGAGGCGTGACAGGAGACACTCTGCTGCCTTTGTCCAGCGAATGCGGGGTGTGGGCTTTTCTCTGCTGTCCCGCGACCCTGCTGGCTTAAATCCGCAGCAGTGGGAGGACATTCCTCAAGGATAGTTCTTTTTTGTGCTCCTTTGGCTCCCTCAAGTGGCCAAGCGGAGCAACAAATATGTAATAAAAAATCAGTGACACTCGAAATATGTAAAAAAACTGTGACACTCGGTTTAAACCAGGTCACCTTATTTTCAATCGGTAGGGTACTATCGTTTACATTCGGTTTAAACCGAATTCCGAACAGCCTAGTCATGTGTCAAAGCGACAATTAGGGGAACAGCTTATTTCTAGGTTTACTGTCTCTGTGGCTTATTTCTTATCTTTAATACGGTTTTATATCCTCTAACAAGACTGAAATGTAGGCCCTTATTAGGTTTTGAGTTTCTGGTTTAAGAGGCCAACTGTCTCCTAAAATATTAAGATAGCGGCCTCTTCCAGGCTTTGTTGTTTTTACAGTAACCACCTCCATCTTTCAACAGAGATTCAATCACAAAAAAATAAAGTAATATGTCTTTGAAACAATTAACTCCTAAGATCATAGAGCAATCAATAATGATCCAAAGATTTCTCACCGCATGCAGTGAATCATAAAAATGTGTGGGTGTTTCTGGTCTGAGGAACAGGGGAGGAGCATTTCACTAATCGAAAATAGTGTTCTCCTTCGCATAGGCCCCTATATCATAGTACACTCGTCATCAATACACCGTTTATTAGTGAGTGCAACAACTCTTTGCAGCATTGTCCTGCAAGCTGCCTTGGGTGACACAACACTGACATTAGTGCAGACGTGCATACATCAGGGCTCTCAAGCCTCACTCATCACGAGTGACACTCACACATTTAGAGGTTGTGCTGAAGTCTGACTCAAACCTGGCTCATTCTTCAAAACTATGGGGATGAACTTGAACATCACACATGACTTCTGGTGTGTGCTGAGTAGCATCGCCCTAACTTTCGGCACAGAGCAGACTCCCCGTCCACATTTTGGTGGCAAAACCTTTCTCATATTTCACCTTGAGCACTGCTCATGTTACAGTTCAATAGAATGCTGATGTGAGTGTCTATTTTAGTGAGACTTGGTTGTTACTTGTATCACTTTACACGTGTTCTCATCATATCTATAAATTCATTAATGTCTCTTCCTTTTACATAGTCAAAGTCAAATGTTAAGTGACATCACTCCCTCTAAGGTCATCAGTATGCCAATTAGTTTTCAAAAACTTGAGAGGCCTTTTTTAAATATCTCAATTCTTTATTGATTTTCCATATACAATCGACAGGTATGAAAGATCATCTATGAAGCAGAGTCCAAGATACTGTGTAAATTGGAACTTGTGAGAATGCATTGAGAACAGGAAAAACAAATAGCATAACCCTTCGAGAAAGAAGTGATACGGCCCAGAAGATCCCGCAGATGATTAGGGAAGGATGACGAGGGGAAAAATGAGGGGAAGGGACATGGGAACAGGAGTGAAAAGTCAGGGAGCCCGGCTACCTGGCAGCCCCTCAAGAAGCCAACTCCCACCCCCAAAGTAGTCAAGGGGCAGGCACAGACGACGGAACCAGGCCGATTGGTGCCAGCGTATACTGCTACCCATGTAGGAAGGGACCCCAAACTTCTGCAGTTGGTCTTTCAGCTTACACACAGGTCTTTTGTAAGTGGCCATGCTGTGCATGTCAAAGAGCCATGTACTATGAGACGTTAGCGTGGTGGATGACCAATGGCATAAAATTCCACCTTTGCCTCTACGAAGGCCGTAGCCAGCCAACTCTTACCATGGTGGGTTAAATCTGGGAATATTGACATTTTGTGAAGCAAGGTCAGACGGGTCGTTAATTGTGGTATCACCCCTAGGTTGGTCATCAAGGTATCCCAAACTGAGCCCTAGTAGCACAAAAGTACTATACAGTCCCACAGGAAATGCAAAATGTCACAGGCCAGGAACCACACCTTCAGCACCTCCAGGACTTGGAATCCTCTGCCATATGTGCTTTATAGACCCACTCCGGCATCCAATGCCAGTGGTGTAGGACCTTGAAATAACTGAATTTCAACCTTTTTGATTCAGTCCTTGGTGCAAATATATCACACCAATTGGACTCTTAGATCTAACAATAAACAACTTCTTGCAGTCCTTAGGATTAAACAGTCACGTACGAGAGGTCGACGGTTCCCCTACAACGCGGCCAAGTTTTGGAACCAGCTTCCGGACCATATTCGTCTTGAACATAACTATCTTAGGTTCAGGAAGCGGTTAAAGACGTTTCTCTTTCCTTGATCAGTGGTGACTGATAAGGTGTCACAAGAAGCGCAGGGATGCCCTTGGGTAGCCATGCGCTATACAAGTGCGTATTCCTTCATTTATTCAACCTGGCCTCTTGGAGGGAACTCCTATGTAGTGTATCAAGGACCCCCTGGTTAGGATATGACTCCTGGGTCAGGGAAACAATTTTTTGTGCAAGGTATATACCCAGGCAGACTCACAAGACAGGGTCTGGCTTTTCTTTAGACCATATTATACATTATACAGAGATCGCAAACAAAAACATAGAAATGGAGCAAAGAAATGTAATGATATCAAAATTAATCTTTAATTTTGCTAAAAAAATGAATAAATACATATAGATAAGTGTACATGGTATACCCAATAGATGCTAAAAAATTATTGATATATCCTTTTTTTTGAGAATCACAAGATTTCATCAACAATTATCAGTAAAAAATACATATTCCTGATTCAGGCGGACTTGGCTGTATCTGTCTACGCGTTTCGACAATCTATTATGTCTTCCTCAGGACAAGTGGTTATTCAGCCATTTTTCTAAATAAAACAAAACATCGCTTTAGTTGGCATCCAAATTACAATGCATTACATCTTTGCTACTTTCATTCCTAAAAATGGTTCTGTTCAGATATCGTTTGTTCAGAAAAAAGAATTTTCTCTCTAGCCAGACTTGTACTGTTCTTTAAGGGGAGGGCTATAACTGATAAAGAGTTGGAAACAATCATTTTTCATTTTTGTTTGTAGTACTTGATTCTTTGGATAATACATGATGATCTCAAAACATTTCAAAACAATCTAAGCGATAAAACATATGTCTAATACTGTCATCAAGACAATGACGTAACATTTATAACATTCAAGGTACCTATGTTGGTACTTACTTTTTAATAGTATAATCCATTTTTCTAAATTTGTACCATATTACACTGTTTGTTACTTTATATTTCACACTAGTTGCCAAATTATCTATTTCCTGAGCTATTCCTATATTGCTAAACCCTTACTTTTTGTTGCTCTTATATAAAACACAAGTCTTACCTAAAAGTGTTTATGTTCTCAACATATTGAAACTCTATTGAAACTCTATTGAAGGGAGTGAGGCACCTTTCTTTAATTTTTGGAGTAGGTATGTGAAATCTGTATAGGGAGAGAGTTGTATTTTTAAAAAGAGTTTTCACGGGGGCGTGGCTAGTGGCCGAACATGGCTGCAGCCTAGAGGTCTAGCTCCGGTAGAGAAGCGGCCTCTCGGAATATCCGTAATACAATCCGTGGCTGAATCAGACCTCAGGAGAGGGGACCAAAAGCCCGGGACCGGGCAACACCGGCGGCAAGTACCCGTGCGAAAATTGGGTGCCGGACGGCTGAGATACAGCCGAGTGTCTGCGGGACCGGAGCGCAGGCCGGAGGCAGGGGGACCCAGTGGCAGGTGGGGCCGACCGGAAGTGCGACCAGGCCGGTGGCGGCGGGCCGGAAGTAACCGGGACTGGAAGGGAGCCTCATGAAGTGACCGGCAAGCTGTGACTGTCGTCCCCGGTTGTGGCGGTGACTAAATCAGGCAACTGAGCCGCTGCTGGAGGGACGCAGAGACTGCCCATTACTGAAGTGCCGCCAGGAGCTGAACGCGGCGAGGAGGTGAGGTGCCGTTCGTTCCAATCCGCGGAGCGGGGAGGCTCTGTGGGGGCTGCGGGAGGCCTGGAGAGTTCTCCCCCCCCCACACGCATCAGACCTGGAGGCAGCACCGTGCAGCGTGCCGAGTGAATGGGGCCCCGCAGCTTGAACACTGGAGGGCTTGCACAAAGGATTTACTGACTGCTGCTGCTCTAGCCCCATAACTGTGGGCCCTGGGTGCACCATATAGCGCTGGCGCACATACGAATCCTTCACAGCGCCGTGAGGCACAACTGAGGCGGGGCGCCGCCTATGGTAATCCGGAAACACAATACTGCTTCGCACTGTGTCGCAGCTGTGACCCGGGGACACGGGGAAGGTGCTGAGAGGATAGATCGCCAGGCTGGGCAGGAGTAGGGTGGTTGCAGCTCCATTGACATTTGAGGTACATCGGGTGCAAAACCCCCATTTACATCTGGCTGCTTGCTTGAGCGCTACAGGGGCCGGGCCGCAGGCCGGTCGGTATCCGTGGTTGGTCCCCCCCTCCTGATCCCTCCCTCCTGCAGGCCTGAGGTGTTGCCGGCGGACATTATGGCGGGAAAGGGCCGCAAAGGCGGCGCGACTCAAACACGTATCGAACGATACACAAGCGATAAAAATGCGTCCCCTTCGGCGGAAGGACGGCACACCTCCACGAAAACGGCGGACAACGCGGGAACGAAAAAGGCGACCCTGGATGATGTGATGCGGGCGCTCACGCAAGTCCAGACTACGGTGGGCTCTATCTCGACCGAAATCACTCTTATTCGAGCGGATCTCCACAAGATGGCCGAAAAAGTGGGATTGCTAGAACTGGTCACTAAAGCACTGGTAGAGGATATATCGGAGCTTCAGACGGCGATGGAGACAGTGATGGCGGAGAATAAAATGCTAAAGGAAAAGCTTGATGACCAGGAAGGACGCTCCAGAAGAAATAACATACGAATTCTTGGAGTTCTGGAATCGGAAGGTACTAGAGCGACCGATCTCTTTGTGGAAGACCTCATCAAATCGCAACTCCAACCTAAAGGGTTATCGGCGTTCTTCTCGGTCGAAAGAGCGCACAAAGTACCAGGTGGTCAGCCAAAACCGGGGGCGTCCCCTAGACCGATCCTGGCGAGACTGTTCAACTTCCGCGATAGGGATGCCATACTGCAAGCGGCACGGGTGTCCCCACCCGTGAAGATTCAGAACTCCACATTGGCCTTCTTCCCGGACTACACGGCGGAGGTGGCCAGGAAAAGAAAGACGTTTCTGGACATTAAAAAAGAACTCAGGAGGAGGGAGGTCCAATACTCCATGATATTCCCGGCTAAACTGCGGGTGGTGGCGGAAAACAGGACATGGTTTTTCGACAATCCAGAGACTGCCCGGGTCTGGCTGGATGGCTGGCGACCAACCTCTCAGTCCCGCCGCATGGGGCGGACTAAAAAGGACCAACATATGAGAGACCGTGACAACATCCGATCGGACGAACCGGAGGAAGGAAGTAGCTCACCGGTGAGAGACAATGTTAGTGCGGATTTGGAGGTGGATATTTAATGGCCCGGCAGGTATGAGACTTCCTTGATAATGGGACTGCCGCTTGGGATGCCATGGACACTGGGCTGAGGGCCTCTGCTGAGGGTAAGAGGGGTCGCTGACTCCGGAGTGCTCTTCACCCCCAACGAGCAAGTAACTCTGTATTTCTACCTGGGTGGGATTAGGCACTCTGCTAAATTGGGGTGGCGGGCAGTTTTAAGTCCGTGTAGCAGGGAAGCAGGGAGGGGGGGAGTTCAGGGTATAGGGGGTTTGTAAGGTTTGATGGTTCGAATGTTTTGACTTCACAGATTACACGAAAACCCACAATAGTCACAATGCATCAGACTCCACACGACGGACAAGCCGGTACTGACCCGAGGAAGGTAGGCCCGTCACTGCATGCGAATGAGGGCGTCCATGGGGATGGGTACACACCAGGCACACTGACGCCACGCCCTACGGGACGCATGTCCGTATTTACAGGTATGCGATGGCGAGAATGTCACAGTCAGATAACGTAGCAGACAGTCCCGACACGGGGCCGGTGCCGCCGTTGCAAATAATGTCGTGGAATGTCAGGGGTCTGGGAGACAAGGTAAAGAGAGGGTTGGTTCTCCAGAGTATTAGAAGGTTCAATCATGATCTGGTCCTCCTTCAAGAGACACATTTAGTGGGTGCGGCAAGCAAGGCCCTGGATAGACGAGGGTACCGCATGATAGCACACTCAGACTTCACTACGGGGTCCCGGGGGACAGGCATTTTACTGAAGAAAGCATCACGATTTATTCTACAGACTACTAAAACCGATGGTCATGGCCGCTTTGCAGCTGCATGTGGGCAGTGGGAAGGAACGTCCATTAATGTGGTGTCTGTATATATCCCACCGGCATTGCATGCGACTGCACTTCCGGACCTGGGAAAGTTCCTCCTGGAGCTCCCGGAAGGAGACCTAGTGGTGGGAGGAGATTTTAATGCAGTAGCTCATGCCACACGAGATAGGTTCCCGATTCGGGCGCCGACACCTGGCCCGTCCCGATTCAGTGAGTTCATAGAGGCACAGGGATTACTAGACATATGGCGACACTTACACCCCGAAGATCAACACTACTCTTACTACTCTGCCACACACGACTGCCTGTCCCGTATTGATTACTTCCTTACACTGGGGGGCGGCCGACTCACGATTAATGATGTAAGGATAAGACCCCGAGGTGTATCGGATCATTCCCCCTTAACCATGAGCCTGTCCTGCACGGCGATAGCCCGTAAGCGAGTCTACCTAATCTACCCCGGGTACCTAAAGGTACCTCGCGTTCGTAAGGACTTAAAAAAAGCAACTAGATACTATTTTGCGGAGAATTTAGACTCAGTGTCCTCCCCGACGACCTTGTGGGAAGCGTATAAAACAGTATTAAGGGGGCAGGCGATTGCGACAATAGCGAGACATAAACGAGAGCAAAAACAGGAACTGCTAGCTCGGGAGCTAAAGCTAGAACAAGCAAACTTGGCCCATATGGCACACCCGTCAGAAGATACACTTCACTCACTCCACCTTTGCCAGCAGTTACATGACAACCTTCTCAGGCGACGGACAGTGGAAAATATCGAGACGACTGCGCATAGGGTCTAGGATATTGGGGACAAAGCCAATACACTACTGGCTTGGTTGCATAAAAAAAGTGAGGGCAGCAGACATATATTACAATTGAAGGATTCGGAAGGGGTGTCTCATTCACGTCCCTCTGAGCTTATAGAAATCTTAGCTGACCACTTCCAGGAAGTCTATACCCCAAAAGCTGTAGTTACGGCTGAGGCGGCGATGTCGGCGCTTCAAGATATACAGGTCGAGACTCTGCCACCGGAGGTGGTAGCTGAGCTGGAGGCAGACCTAACGGAGGATGAGATTCAGTCAGCAATTGGTGCGTTGCACACGGGTAAAGCACTAGGTCCTAACGGGATTCCGATTGAGTGGTTCCAGACAGTGTCGGACACTCTGAGTTCACCTCTGTTGGCCATGTTCACGGAGTGTCGGGAGAAGGGGGTTCTGCCCCTGGATCAACGAATAGCGACCATAGTGACCATCCCAAAACCAGGTAAATCACCCGTGGATTGTGCGTCATACCGCCCGATCTCGCTGCTTAACGCAGAGGCAAAAATTCTGGCAAAACTAATAGCAAACAGACTGACCCCGCACTTAAAACACCTAATTCACCCGGATCAGTCAGGCTTCATGCCACACAGAAGCACGGCACTGAACCTCCGGCGTGTGCATGGGGCACTGGCACGAGCCCACTTGCTGTCGGAGCCGGCGGCCATTCTGTCATTAGATGCCAGAATGGCTTTCGATATGGTAGAGTGGCAGTATTTGTTCGCAGTCCTGGCTCATATGGGCTTTGGTCCCAAGTTTATTTCTTGGATTAAACTGTTGTACACGAACCCGGTAGCGCATGTAGCAGCCAATGGCCACATCTCCCGAGCGATCCCCCTGGCCAGAGGGACGCGTCAAGGGTGCCCACTGTCCCCCCTACTATTCGCACTGGTACTGGAACCACTGGCTACTACCATTAGGTCCACCCCACTACTAAAAGGACTACAATGGGGAGGCATCTGGGAGGAAAGAGTGTCCCTGTATGCTGACGACATGCTAATTTACCTATCCAACCCGGAGGCGGCCATCCCGAAACTGTTGGCAATTTGTGATGCGCATGGTCTGCACTCCGGTTACACGATTAACTGGACAAAGTCAGTCATTTACATACTGAAAGGTCCTGCGCCAACCCTTCCTGATAATTGTCCGCTGGTGTTAGCTGACACCTCATTTAAATATTTAGGCATACATGTCGCCAATGACGCGGGTGTGTACTATGATCGAAACCTGACACCACCGCTCACTCGCCTGAGGGCGGATGTGAGACACTGGAAAGCCCTACCCCTTACACTGCTGGGACGCGCGGCGTTATTTAAGATGATGGCGCTGCCGCGCCTCTTATATGTACTGGAGAACACCCCAGTCGCAATTCCGCCTTCCTATTTCCGGAAGGTGACAGCTGTAATGACCGACCTGTTATGGGGAGAGCGTCCACCCAGAATAGCGCATAATAAACTCAATCGCGGGTGGTACGACAGGGGGATAGCTTTGCCAAACATGCAGCTTTATTACTGGGCGTCACAGCTTAAAGTAATTAACCAATGGCTCCACGCCCCGCATGATGACCCGGCATATCTAGCAGATAGAGCACAATTAGGAACACGCACTTTGCTGGCTCCGCTGTACAATCCGGGCCTAACGGCAAAACTAATTGGTCCTACCAAACATACTGTATCTCTGTGGCACAGGGCATTGACACGCCTTAAGTGGAAAGGGGTCATAACTAAACTTACTCCATTATGGGACACTAAACGGCTCGGCTGTCTTAGATCCAGTAAGGGCTTTACCCAATGAGACAATATTGGAATCACGACGGTGGGGGACTTATGGACCTCTAATGGAATGGTCCCCTTCACGCACCTGCAGCAACACTACGCTTTAAGCCCCACTGAAACCTACAGATACATACAAATAAGGCATGCACTAATGGCAGTAATTGAGCCAGGGTCAGCTGTCCCGGAATCCTCACCTCTGGAGGATCGACTTCTCACAGACTTTATGCAAACAAGCGCCACCTCACTCACATACCGCAAATTACTGAATAATCTCCCGGATCCCTTGCTACAGCTAAAAGAGAAGTGGGAAACTGAGTTAGGCGCCTTAGATGAGACAGACTGGAATGCCGCACTGGCGTCACCACGGGAAGCGGGCGTTTCAGCCGGTTCAGGCTAATCCAACTCAAAATACTCCATAGAGTATACTACACCAGAACCACTCTACACAAAATGCACAGGGCGGAAACCCCGTATTGTCTTAGAGGGTGTGGGGAGGAGGGGACACTGCTGCACACACTTTGGGAATGCCCGGCCATATTGAGTTACTGGCAGCAAGTCATGCGCACCGTCTCCCAGGCCCTAGACACTTCCTTAACGCCGGATCCACGTGTTTGCCTACTGAATGTATGGGACAGAACGGACCTGACGCATCAGAAACAGCAATGGGTCACTATCGGGACTATGGTAGCCCAGCGCGACATTGCACAGAGATGGGGAGTGGCGGAAACACCTACATTAGCACTATGGTGTAGGACGATGGACAGACTTATGTTGACTGAACGTGCAGTGTATAAAATGAGAGCCAACCCGCGCAAATGGAACAAGGTCTGGGAGGCATGGAATAGATACAGGGGGGACCTATGTGAGCCACTTCCTGAGGAGGAGGATGATAGCTCAGGAGATGAAGAAGAGTTGGATGAATGAGACAGTGGAAGTGGGTGGACGAACAGAGGAAGGTAGGGACCGGGTCTTAGAGGTACTGCTTGGCATGGAGTTCGGAGGGGGAGGGACAATTGCCTGGGAACCTTGAACCGGCATGTGACAATGGGGTTAGAATGTGATGGTTAACAGTGACTATTTACTCTGCATAAGTCTAAAGTTTTGTTCTAAGTTATTAAAAACCAAAAGAAAAAAAAAGTAAGACGACACGTATTCTAATACTGTATATTAAATGCCTTCTATACTATGCAAACCTGCCGGACCGGAAGGTTGTCGGCTAAATAGCTGTGTATCGTCGTGTGCGTGATGACGAATAAGTAACGTTTTCTTCTGATGTGTTGGAAAACATGCACTGTAATAATGGCAAATTTCAATAAAGTCTTACACAAAAAAAAAAAAATAAGTCCTTTCTCCTTAACGGTTAAGGTAAACAATTACATGCTACAGTTTGAAATAAGTGGTAAATAAGTGGTAAGCGCATGAGGTTTTCTTCCGAAGAGCGTAAGAGAGAAAGGACTTATGAATAGGTGTACTAAATGAAACATCACTTTTGTTATAAATTGAGGTAATATACCTGTGGAGCTAATATCTGACAAAAACCCTATTCCAGAATTTTAAAGAAAATTATCAGGAGGATGATTGAAAGAAGAAGGTAGAAGTGAGATGGGAGCAGTGAATTACATCTGAACAGGTAAAAATAAATGAGTACGTAAAAGAGACCTATAAAAGATTAGGATACAAATATTGTGAAAACTCTTTTTAAAAATACAACTCTCTCCCTATACAGATTTCACATACCTACTCCAAAAATTAAAGAAAGGTGCCTCACTCCCTTCAATAGAGTTTCAATAGAGTTTCAATATGTTGAGAACATAAACACTTTTAGGTAAGACTTGTGTTTTATATAAGAGCAATAAAAAGTAAGGGTTTAGCAATATAGGAATAGCTCAGGAAATAGATAATTTGGCAACTAGTGTGAAATATAAAGTAACAAACAGTGTAATATGGTACAAATTTAGAAAAATGGATTATACTATTAAAAAGTAAGTACCAACATAGGTACCTTGAATGTTAGAAATGTTACGTCATTGTCTTGATGACAGTATTAGACATATGTTTTATCGCTTAGATTGTTTTGAAATGTTTTGAGATCATCATGTATTATCCAAAGAATCAAGTACTACAAACAAAAATGAAAAATGATTGTTTCCAACTCTTTATCAGTTATAGCCCGCCCCTTAAATAACAGTACAAGTCTGGCTAGAGAGAAATTTTTTTTTCTGAACAAACAATATCTGAACAGAACCATTTTTAGGAATGAAAGTAGCAAATATGTAATGCATTGTAATTTGGATGCCAACTAAAGCGATGTTTTGTTTTATTTAGAAAAATGGCTGAATAACCACTTGTCCTGAGGAAGACATAATAGATTGTCGAAACGCGTAGACAGATACAGCCAAGTCCGCCTGAATCAGGAATATGTATTTTTTACTGATAATTGTTGATGAAATCTTGTGATTCTCAAAAAAAAGGATTATATCAATAATTTTTTAGCATCTATTGGGTATACCATGTACACTTATCTATATGTATTTATTCATTTTTTTAGCAAAATTAAAGATTAATTTTGATATCATTACATTTCTTTGCTCCATTTCTATGTTTTTGTTTGCGATCTCTGTATAATGTATAGTATGGTCTAAAGAAAAGCCAGACCCTGTCTTGTGAGTCTGCCTGGGTATAAACTCTTGGAGGGAACTGTCATGGTCTTTCCAAAGTTCATGGGAGTCCTCCTCAGAGAGTGAGAGGCACAGCCTTTGCTCCAACAAACACCATAAATTGTGGATGGTGACGCTCGAAAAAAGGCTGTCTGCAGCGGTGTAGCAAAGTAGGATCTGCTTCTATGGCTCCCTTCCCTTTTTGCCCGGTGTTATACTGTTTCTGACTAGTCTGGCTGGGATCCTGCTAACCAGTACCCTAGCCTCTGTTCTTTCTTCCCTAAATTGGCTATGGCAAGTACCTTGGTACATTCCTGTTTGGCTACTGGTGCACCCTTGTATATGGTACTGAAGTACCTGGGGCATAGGTGCACCAGGGTTCCTCCCTGGGCTGAAGCATGTATTATGCCACCCATGAGTGTCCCTCTAAAGCCTGACTACAGGCCTGCCATTGCAGCCTGTGTGAGTTGGTGCTTGCACCTCTCACCAGAGATATAAGCTCCTTATATCTCTCTCCACTGCACTTAGACCCTATAAGTCACCCCTCTGGCAGGCCTTTTCAGCCCCATAGGCAAGGTGCTCGGTTTTAAGTGTGAGGGTGCCCTTGCATGAGCGGGACACCCCTACAAACCCTGGAGTCCATTCTCTAGGCTTTGTAAGTGGAACAGCCATCCTGAAATAGAGAGGCCAAGAGTCATCATGCGATGACCATCTCGAAACTGACTGGAACGAACCTGGGCATGTTTGGTATCAAACCTGTTGGAATCATACCCCAACACCATATCCGGTGTTGATGGTATGATTCCAATCACAGGAGATCTCATCCGGGGAACCCTCCCTGCTCCCGGGACCAACTTTACAGAGCCTAACAGCAACCTAGGTCTGCTGCCGATGCCAGACACAATTCTGCCCTCCTGCTGCTAGGCCATGGCCGAGCAGGGGAAGGTAGGACAAAAGATTTCCTGTCACAGGGAGGTCGCTCTGCACACTGCAACAGCACCACCTGTCTGCCCGTGTCTCCCAGCTCGCTGCTGATGCCTTTGGACACGAGTTCAAGGCCCTCCTCCACCCGCAGGCTACCACCTGTGCCTCCTCCCTGGGGGCCAGTGGTAGGTTGCTTTGTGTAATTGTATTCCTTGTTGAATTGTTTATTTTGTTTGCTTCATTCCCCCTGTTGCCTCTTGCGCTACTTCTGTGCCCTGTGCCCTGTGCCCTTCTGCCTTCTCGCTGTTCCTCTTGTGGTTTCCCCGCTGCTGCGTCCCCTGCGGCCCCACCCCTCCACTTGCTACACTTCGCCTTAGTGTATTTTGTACTGCATTTTGTTGGATTGTTAGTTGTTTTCCTTTCCATTCCTCCTTTTCCTCTTGTGCCATTTCTGTGCCCTTTTTGCCTTCTGTACCCTCGCTGTTCCCCGTTTTCCCGCCGCTTTACCCCCTGTGGCCCCAACCCCCGCTCGCCCATTCATGCGCCCCCACCTCCCAGATGCTCCTCCTCCCATCTTCCCTTCTTATGGCGGCTGCTGCACGGTGAGGAGAACTACCCTTGACCCTTTCACAGGCAGGTGGCTTCCCACGCCGCAACAGCACCCCCTGTCTGCCCGTGTCTCCCAGCTCACTGCAGCTGCGTTGGACGCCAGTTCGGGCCCTCCTCCACTTGCGGGCTACCACCTGTGCCCCATCCCTTGTAACCAGTGGTAGGTTGCTTTGTGTAATTGTATTGCTTGTTGTATTGTTTATTTTGTTTGCTTCCTTACCCCGGTTGCCTCTTGCGCTACTTCTGTGCCCAGTGCCCTTCTGCCTTCTCGCCGTTCCTCCCATGGTTTCTCCGTCGCTGCGTCCCCTCCGGCCCGCCCCCTCCACTTGCTACACTCCGCCTTAGTGTATTTTGTATTGCATTTTGTTGGATTGTTAGTTGTTTTCCTTCCCATTCCTCCTTTTCCTCTTGTGCCATTTCTGTGCCCTTTCTGACTTCTGTACCCTCGCCGTTCCTCCCCAGTTTTCCCGCCGCTGCACCCCCGCTCCCCCGCTCGCCCATTTGTCTGCCCCCACCACCCAGCTGCTCCTCCCTTCTACCTCCCCTTCTTATGGCGTCCGCGCCTGGACCGCGCCCAGAGCCAGAACACCTGGCCCCCGTGAACGCCACGACGCCGGTCTCCGCTACTACTTCAGCTCCCTCCACGCACTCAACCCCGGACAATCATGCCCCTGCTGCCTGGCTGCCCCGAAACGCACCCAAGGACCCTTCTCCTGCCGGAACTGCAGCTTCACCGGCATCCGGCCCACCAACCCTCCTACCAGGAAGAACCCAACTACCTTAGATGAATTCATCTCAACACTCGCAACACTAGAAACCATGTTAAGACTCACTTACCAGCCGGGATGAGATTAAAACTGTGGAGCAATGTTTTGTCCACGGGGCAAAGTAACATAATTAGGAAAATTAGTTAAATTAGGATTGCTATATAAGATATAGTGCCAAAGTTCATAATGCCATCTTTGATGTAATCTTTCCTAGTTTTTCAGAGCAGGGCAGTAGAAAAACGAATTTCCAGGAAGTCGCGCTGAGGTTGGCACTTCTTTACAATCCCAAAGGGATTCTATAAGGACAGTATCCACTTGTCCTAGCTCAAATTTACATTTTGTTACAATCAGTCAGGGAACTTAGAGTCAAAGAACTTAAAGTATAAGTAAAAGATTCCTATATTCATTTGAAATTTCAATGCTCCACGTTCGATTTCTGAAGAAAGAATACATTATTGTGGCTTCACTCCACGCTTCTGGTTAATGAAACACGGCAGAGAAGACCTACAACATAAACGGGATGCAGCTGGCAGCCGCAGCGTGTACATGCAGTGTTCAAAGGCCTCGTGTAAGATGGCCGATCAGTTGGGTGGCGGTTTAGCTGCCGCTTGCTGAATGGTACAAGTGGGATTATACGAAGTATGCATCTAAGACTACCCAAGGTTACAGTCCTGTTTTTCTATTACAAACTTACTTCAAATGTTTTGTTTGATTTAAGTTATTCCTGTAACTGTTCAAAACGAAGAGATTGATCTTGAGAACACAATTGGTCACAAGGGTAGGCTGAGAATTAAGAAAAACAACAAATCTCCTGGTTTTATAGATGCCATCTTGTTTTTTAGTGGATGTCACTGTCTGTGATGGTGAGACCGGGACTGTTCTTATCATGGAAATGCCACTGAGTGCAAGCTGCCCAGGCCTTGAATAGAGAGTTCTCAACCACAATATTTTGGAAAAGAGGTGAAGCCACAAATAAATGAGTGAGGTTTGTGGCTGCCCAAATCAGTGAACACCTTGTTGGGGGGCGGGGGGGAGGGGGGGGGGGAGATTCACAAGGATTTTTTTAAAGCACTCGCTACTTTAACAGAGACAGTTTCCAAGCACTCAAAGTGTTTACCATCAAGAGACTAAGGGCCTGATGTAGGAAGCTAAATACCGGTCGTTAATGGCAAAGAATTGGTGAATTTTCCGTTACAGACCGGTATTTAGCCCTTTCCAATGTAGGCGGCTGTAAATAAGGATTCAGTAATTTACCAATTCGTTATTTTAAGGAATCAGTAAAATACTGATTTCTTATTTTAAGGAATCAATAAAACCTATGTAGGTAGCACTTAAGTGGGTGCATTTTTGCTTTAACGATTCTCTATTTACCACTAACTACAAGTTGGTGGTAAATACCGAATACCTTTAAAAAGCAATTATTAGCTTTTTTCAAAGTGCCATGTGGCAGACATTCATGCCCTTAGGGCATGTATGTGTGCCACATGTGCACACATGCATGATTCAGGGGTGTAACAGGGTGTCAATGTGACACCCTGCCACCCTTGAATATGCTACCGCCCGCTATTACCGATTCGGTATTTACCGAATCGGTAATAGTGCATGGCTTCCTATTCATTCCAGGGCCATAGGAATAAATGGGAAGGTATTCCTCATTACCAAATCGGTATTACTGATTCGGTAATAAGGAATATTGCCGAATCGGTAAATTTTACCTATTTTTTACCTACATCATATTTACCGATTCCTAAATACCGAATCGGTAAAATTCGGTATTTAAGAATCAGTAAATTGAAATTACCTACATCGGGCCCTAAAGGTATAATAAGGAGATAGCGGTGCCTAAGATTTTATTTCATACCAATCAAGTTACTTCCTGTGTAGACTTGGCTCACCAAATGCAGCAATAGCAGGCAGAAAAGGCTTATTTTAAGGTCCAGTACCGTCTAATCTATTTTTCTTCTAAACACTGGGGGATTCAACAAACTTCCTTCAGTTTTATAAATGGAAAAAACCATAAAAGTCATAGATAGGATGCTTTTTTGCAGCATGCTGCTGGGGTTCTGGACAAGAAGATTGAACTGGCTATTAGACAATTATCTCGCTCACCTTTCACCCTTCCCTAGGGGTTTCTTCTGTTGCTCCATATGCTGGTTCCCATACTCAGTCCCATCAAGTCGGCTTGGTGGACATACCTCAAGATATGCCTCAAGACCAGGCTGGGGGTATCGTCCCCCTTACACCAGTTGTTGTCACACGGGCCGGTGCCCAGTCTCCTATTTTTAGGTCAGCCCCTGACATGACCCCTGGCAATGGGTGGTGCCCAGGAAACGCTCAGAGGAAGCGCCCCTCAGTTGGGGGCCCATGTAAACGCAAATAGAACATTGGATCACAGTCATCTTCAGCAGTCCACCCAGAAGTGCCTAACCTGGATGCTATTTCGTTAGACATGCTCAAAGCAGCCTTGCTGTCAGACTCCATCCTATTCCGACTTTCTGCACTGGAAAGCAACCTTTCTGCACTAATAGCTACTTGCAAAGGAACCGTGTCCTTCTATCCACAAGTATCCCTCCTAAAAGGCCTACGATCTCGACCACCATTTCCAGCCCCAGTAGTAGTGGCACAGAAGCAGGAGACAGAGCAGTGTCTATCACGAAGTAGCCTAGTCACGTGGTAGGAGATACAACGGCATCTATTGCCCAGGACTGACCCTCAGCACCGTCCAGCCAACCGGAAGGGGGCGGGGGGCACCCAGAACACAGTATCTTTTCAGTCTCTGCAATCTCAGGGTTTCAAAGTGGGCGGATTGTACAGTTCCGATGATAGGTGTGATGTACCATAACAAATCAAATCCAGACCATACTTACCAATGGCCCGATAATTACTAAATAAGTCAATCAGTCGGCAGTGAAGAAGAGGCAATCGTTTATTCTATATAGACTCTGTGCAGAGGAGCCCCTCGTCAGCACCCAGTCAGTGCACCGAGAAGACTCCCGAATTACACATGAGATCAATCCTTTATACAAACACACGTTACATGAAATAACCATATTTGGCAGCATTCCAATAGGTATGAGATCTTTCGGGAAGGACCATATATGGGAGACAAAGAGAGCTTAGAAGTCTGTTTCTTCTATTAGAAGGAAGGTCAGTAAGGGTAACTCCCTTTCGTCTTGGTACATGGGAGTAACGGCCTGGCGCCAGCAAGAATGCGCTTATCGTCCCTTAACACCAGATGTGACCTTGGGCCTTAGTAAAGGAAAACAGTCATGAGTTCAGCTGTCCAGTAACTCAGTTAATTGAGACCTGAGCGATATATTCAGCAGGCAACACGTGATAGCCACCCAGGCCCTGGCCGACAGATTAAAAATGGAGTCTTAGTGATCTCTCGAACTAGGATGCAATTTAGCCTATTTACAAGGAGCTCGACTACACTTGGTTGCTAATATAGAAATAACTCATAAATGAGAACACATATACATACAGCTATATCATGGTAACAAATATAACGTTAGCAACTATGCAAAAAACTTTCTGTCCCTCAGATCCACCCTTTTAGCATGATGTAGCTACTAAATCAATCTTCAAAAATATCTTCATCTATCTGCATCAATTCTTGTATTTCTTATTGTATCATTTGGGGCTTTTCCTTTATGGGCGGTGACAGTACCAGGGCAGAAGATACTCTCCGAGGACAATAGGAACAGCAGGCAGGGCCACAGTGTATGCATAAACAACAAGTAAAGAGGAATCCCGCTATACCTATCAGAATCATCAGAATCTTCCATCCCCAGGCCATAATAAATCCCAAAACCAACCAGTAAGTGACCAATTTCCTGTATCTGCGTGTATTTCGGATGCTAATCGGTGCAACTTTTGTATGGCCAGATGGACAGGTGGGGCTGAGTCAGGAATGTATACACAGCAGGATCTGCCAAACACGCGGCATGCACCTCCTCGATCCGCTAGGATAACGTCCAATACCATACGGTTTTGGAGCGAGACAAGCCTCGTAGCCTGAAGCTCTACTGTCAAATTGGTTTATATGCCGGCTGTAGTATTAATAACCCTCTCGACTACTCTTGATAATCGTCTTACTTCCTTACTGGTTATTATAGTCCCCATATTGGAAACACTCCCTTTACTATATCGACAAAATGCTGCTCAGGGGTATCCGTCTGGTCTACTTCAGACGTATCCAACTCTCTTTTCTCTCTATTAATTAGCGACCCAAGGCCATCCAGTCTATGATCCTTGTGGTAATTTGAGGGAGCAATGTATACAGGTGGGTGTAGGAAGGATAAATAACAATGACCCATCCATCCCCGGGGAAGCCAGGTATATGCATTTCCTCCACAGACAAAATACACATTTGGGGGCGTTATCAATGGTGGACTACTGAAAGTGTGGAGTCGGTACTTATAATTACACTGGCTATCCCCTAAGGAAATATGTCCTGCCCCTTCTATGCAGAATGCCGAGGTGCTGTTCAATATTGGTACTGGAATAGGTTTATCATCAGTGACATTTCGATCTTGAAAATGGTGAAAATACTGAGTAAAGTTGAACTCCGCAAAGTCTAGAATTTCTGTCCTCAACCAAGTTACATTTTCATATTCAGTATACAAGTTTATACATGCCTTGGGGTCCAAAGACCCTTCCCCAATATTCCCCTGTGGGTCAAAAGCTTGATGTACCTCTATAGTGGAGAAGTGTGGCTCAGGGGTTAGAGGCGGCAGACCCGGAAGCTGAGATCGGGCCTGGACCAGGGTTCAATTCCCCGCCTTGGCGGGTCTTGGGCTAAAAATTCCACGGACTCGATAATTCTTGCTCCGGTGCGTCCTCGACTCATGGGTTCACACTCTGCAACTCTGGGCAATAGCTTGCTTAATCTCCACAACGGCCCCTCGCGGCGGGATGCCTGGCTTTCACCTTGTGGATACCCTGCCGGGATATCTCACATGGGAATACCAGGACGGGTTCCCTAAGCAAGCGCCGGGAAACCCACTGCAGGTAGCTGTGCGCTATATAAGCTCAAATACATTTACATACATTTATATATTGGTCAGGATCATCTCATAATCCTTTTCCGTATACCGGGAGGCATCTACAGTGTAATGTAAGTACATCATACTTAATAATTTGGACCATGCTTCACAACTTCCTAAATAGGATAGCGGCAGTGAGATGAAAAGATCATGTTGATGCATTACAGAGGGTAATAATCCACAAACCCAACAATTGGTCGTATTAGTAGCACTGTGAGTTTGATGCAGCATTTCTACAAATACATTCTTAGCATAGGTCTTGTGGGGAGCTAAAGTAAAGAAATGATGCTCTGGGGGTGGAGTAGAGGTCCCTATTATTGTATGCACAGGGTGATGCAATTCTAAATATAAAACCACACTCATGATTACAATAAACAATACTGCAATAGTCGCCACAAAAGCAACCTTCACTCTGGTTGTCCATGACGAAAACATAGGTACATAAATGGGCATATATCGGGGAGCAAGAGGACGCTCCTCCTCGGGCATAAACCGACCAAAAGGATACATTCTCACTAAAAGTCCAAACTATTCTAGGAACAATGCAGTCAGTCCTGCCAGAGGGTGTTTCTTTCCTGTGTCAGCCTAGATCCTCACAGGCAGGCTCCTATCATTCATCAAAAGAAAAAATCCTCTTATTCACTGATTTTTCAGAATCACAACCTGGGCTTTTTTCTTCAGTCTTTCTTTCTGAACAGAGTTCCAGCTCTTAACGGGTTCAGTCCAATGTCTCGCTTAGTATTCCCAAATTCTTCTAGCAAGTCCCTACTACTCAAGTCTTTCCCTATCTCCTATCATCATTGGGAAAACCACATTGGTTTTCTGGGCCGCAGGTTGTATCGAGCTTGACCTGACAATTCCTGATCACTGAACAAAACAGGCGTGGTGGCCTCCAAAGCGCCAAGTTTCCACTGTACCCTCCTTTCAACAACTGGAGTAACAGATTCAGAGGCCAATTCTGCACGTGATGAGGTAGCCTCTTTTGTGCTCCCGGCTCCCCTGTCTCGCCCTTCACACTCCTGGGCTTCGGAAAAGGGAACCATACGGGGAGCTCTTTCACTTTCCTGGGTCAATATTCCTTCTGAATTCAGGCAATCAGATGGGAGGGGCAGAGGTACTCGCTTTACATGGGCCACATGTACCCAATGCTTCCGTCCGGTCACCTTCACAGCCGTTCGGGTGGCCAGAAGATCTGTGCTTGAATCTTTGCCATTATCAACTTCAAAACACCATTATATTTTTCCACCAATCCAGCTGACTGAGGATGTCGAGCAGCATGACATTTTTGATTTATATGCAACCCGTTACAGTTGTACTTGATAAGAGCAGCATTAAAATGGGTTCCATTGTCCGTCCATATGACCCGAGGGACCCCATATCTTGGGATACACTCTTTTATTAGGGCCTTTGAAGTCGCTAATGCTGTATTTTCCTTAGTAGGGAAAGCTTCTACCCACTTACTGAATGTACACACCACTATCAAAACATACTTTAAATTATTCACTCTCTCTAGTTGAATATAATCCATTTGAAGCATCTCGAAAGGTAATGAAGGTGGTGCGAAATTTCCACTAAGAACAGGTTCTCTCTCTCCAGGATTCTGTTGCAAACAAACCATACAATGTTGAACCAAATGGATGTCAGTTTTAGCAATGTTGGGATTATTCCAAACCGGGTCCAATAGTTTACAAATTTCCTTCGCTCCTATGTGAGCAGTCCCATGTGCCATCGTCACTACAGCATTAACAAAAGCATTAGGAAGCATCCATCTTTGTTTTTAACTCAAATCAACCCAGCACCTGTTATCATCCAACCTCCCTACTTCATTTTCCCAATGAGCTAGTTCATCCAGTGTTGCCTCCTTCTGCATTTCCCGGACACTTTCCATTGTGTTATCAAACCTATCAGTTTCCTCCACCCATCGAGTTGAGTTCACATACATGGGGGACACTATGGATCTGGCTGTCTCCTTCGCAGTCTGATCAGCAAAAGCATTTCCTTCTCCCACTGTATCCACTATAGCTTTGTGGGCACTACATTTAGTAATGGCTACCTTCTTGGGCAAAGTTAGCGCAGTCCACAACCTCAATATCAAAGGGCCATGTTGTATTCATTGGCCATGAGAAGTGAAAAATTCCCGTTCTGCCCACAACCTCCCAAAACTATGGGTGACACCGAAGGCATACTGGCTATCGGTATAAATATTTACTGCCAGTCCTTCACTCAATTCACATGCTCGTAAAAGGGCCATTAATTCAGCTGCCTGCACAGAATTATAGGGAACTCGAGACGTTTCAACTACAGTACGCAAAGTGGTAATCGCATACGCAGCTGTTGTTGTTGTGCCATCTGGTAAATTAAAGCAAGAGCCATGCACATACAACTCCCTTTCGGGCTCAGATAGGGGCGTGTCAGTAAGATCCACCCGTCCCTTCTTTTTTTCTTCTGTCCGAAATATACAATCATGTATGTCAATATTTGGTTCATCCAAAGGAAGGGGTAGCAACGTGGCTGGGTTCAAAGTGGCACATCTTTTGATAGTGATATGGGGGGCAAACAAGGTTAATTCATATCCAGTAAGACGTGCACTAGTAAGGTGTTGTGTCTTTGTTTTATTCAAGAGCGTGTCCACTGCATCACTGTGAGATCAGAATTTAACACGAGTCCTTCTGACTACCTAATGGCCACTGCCACTGCGACAGTAGCCCTCAGACAGCTAGGAAGTGCTCTAGCCACATGGTTCAATACTGCTGAAAAATAAGCACAAGGTCTTAACTTACCACCAAAACCTTGTGTTAACACTGAAAATGAACAACCATCTACCTCGTGCACATAAAGTACAAAAGGCTTCTGGTATTCTGGAGTTCCTCAAACAGGTGCATAGCAAAGAGCAGTTCTCAAAGAATCAAAGGCTTCCTGACATTCATCCGTCCAGGGTAAGGGCTCATGCACTTCTTTCGTAATCAAATGTAACGATGGTTTAGTAAGAAGAGAAAAGTTAGGAATCCACTGGCGACAGTAAGAGGTTATGCCAAGAAATGCACGAACATCTCATTGAGCACGAGGAACAGGCATGTTAGATATAGCAGACACACATTCGGGAGTCAGTTTCCTCCCCTCTTTCGACAGTAGATGACAGAGATAAGTCACCTCCTGTCGACAATATTGAAATTATGAAAGAGACACTTTGTTACCATGTGCCGTCAAGTGGGACAGCAATTTAACCGTCGCCTCCTTGCAGCCTTCCTCTGTATCAAATGCCACCAGCAAGTCATCGACATACTGGAGGAGCACATTTCCTGGAGGCAAGGTCAATTCATCCAAGATGACCTTTAAAGCCTGGCTATAAATACTAGGACTTTCTGTATAGCCTTGAGGAGCACGACAAAATCTGAAACTGCGGCCTGATAATGTGAAGCCAAAAATATGTCTGCTCTCAGGACGATCATTGAGAAATATTTAGCCGTAGGAGGGATCATAGTAAGTATCATTGTAATATCAGAAACCACTGGATACTGTGGCACTACCACTTTACTAACCTCCCGGAGGTCAATTACAAAGCGGTACATATCAGCATATTCAGGACTGCTCCCAATAGGAGCCTTCTTTAAGATCGGTAATATATGACTATTACAAATATTAGAAGCTGTTTCTTCCACCACCCCTTTATCAATCAAATCCTGAATTATCAACATTAATGGCTTTTCCCCAGCTTGGGATATTTTATACTGTGGAATACGGGGCAAACAAACGTTTGGTTTCAATGTAATAAAAACTGGTGGAATATTTAGTAACCCTTCATCAGTATCCCCAGCTGCCCATAAGGCAGGGGGAATGTTTGCCAGCTCTGGAGGAAGCTGATCAGTTTTCATGAAGTTCTGCTTAGTATATTCTTCTAGTGTTTGGACTGTTAAATATACTCCATCCGGGGAACAATAAATCATAGCATGCATTTTCTTTAATAGATCCAACCCCAGTAAGTTTTCCCCACATTGAGACGAGAACAAGAATGGAGAATCCACTGTGACCGGACCCACCGTGAATGCAAGGGGTTTTGAAATAGGACTCACCAACGGGGACACCAGAAAAACCCACCAACACATTATTTTGCCCAGACAGAGCAACCCCTGCGACCAACGAATGAGAAATTGAACTGTTTATTGCACCTGTGTCCACTAAGAAATTTTCAGAAACTCCCATGATCTGTCCCTTTACATAGGGTCCCCTTTGATCAACAAGTACTGACACTTGGCCCCCTCTTTGTCCGTGGCTGTCCTATGCACAAAAATATCTGTCCGACTCACTTGTTCCATAATCTTCATTATAATACTGCTTTCCGTTATTTCTATCGAAATAATTCCCTCCAGACTCACCTAGTGTCATGTCATCTCGTCTCATATCACCCCGGTCAGTACCACCTCGTCCTCTGCCTCTACCTCTTCCTCGCACGGGTCTGTTCTGAGTGAGGAGGTAGGGATACTGAGCTCGCTTATGTCCTTCCTCTTTACAATAAGCACACTGATTTGGTCCCAAAGTGACAGCTGGCCCTTCTTCTCTTCTTTCAGTTTCTGCCCCCCTTTAACTAGTTTCCCTTGCTCTTCCATTCCAGCCTCGCCCCCTAGCCACCTGTTGCAATAAGATTTAAGTTTTAAGATCCTTAGCCTTCTTATCTGTTCTATCCATGCTCAGTATAATTAATGGGGTAGAGGTGGTCCAAGTACTTTCGGTGGCTTGAAGCCGTGCCGATACTTCCGGCAATAAATTAGTGACAAAACGATTAACAAACAATCTTATTCCTCCTTCCACGGACAGATCTTGCCCACTAAAATCAATAAATACCCCTTCCAACTGAGTAAAGGAATCTGATACACTTTCATCTTTCTTTTGTTTACATGCAGTTAACTTATCCCAATCTACTTTTCGAGGAGGGATTAAAGTGTACATATATGCAATTATTCGAACTGGCAGGGCCAGAATTTCAGCTATTGGTTTATCTCCAGGTTTCTGCTCCCCGTCCCGCTTTAAGCTGATCCCATGTCCCTCCTAATTCATTTGCATGGGGCTGATCATGTACCTGGCGCCATACATCGATGGGGAACAATAATCCAAAAAATAGTTCTATATCAGCTAACGTCATTACTGCTGAGGAGGCTGCCTCAGTAAGTTCTTTGTAATAGGCAGTAGGCTTTTTACGTGGATCAGGTAATTGCGATTTTAGGGAATGAACCTCACTTCTCTTCCAAGGAGTATATACCCACTGCTCCTGAAATCGAGCCTCCACGTGAGCTCTAATAACTTCATTAGCATTGTCTTTAAGTTTGGGGATTTCGGGGTGATAAATGGGGTGGACTTCCCGCATCGGGTGCTGAGAGTTCCAAGCCGGACTATTAGTAATCAATCATTGCCGGTATCGCAAAATGGTAACCAAATTCCCATACACATATTCCTGACCTAATTCAAATTTATGGGCCCGATCCACTATATCATATAAAATCTGGGGGGCCCTCCCATCTTCAAAACTGCTGTTCCCATAATGAGATCAGATGGTTTGCCATAGTTTCTAATGCATATTGCTGCATAACTGGTTCATAATCCTTCATAGTCCCCCAAATATCTTCAAGGGTATAAATAGTGTTGCGCACCCATTGGGACATCTGATCTATTACCAGCTGCTTCTCCTCATATCCTACTGCCGCCCGTGTATATAATCGCCGAGTACCACTCAACCTGGGGCTTGAGAGGAAGTCATGTCTGTCTTATCAGGAGTAGGGGTGGCTGACTCAGAGGGCCTGGCTACTGACGACAAGTCATTGGGGACGTAACAGAGGTCAACAGACCATCTGTCAACAAGGTTGCGGGGGCAGATGTCATAAAGGGGGAAGAAAGAATAGCACTACTTGACTCAGCAGAAACGGGGGGCGTAGGAGCAGTGGCCACCACGATGGGTGCGGAGGGGGCACTAACTAAAGGTATCGCAGGATACACTTATTGTGGAACGTAAGGGGGCGGAGGACGGGCATTCAGTAGATCCTCTATTTCGTCCTCCGCCTCAGGGCGAACTGTGTAACTTGTATCTGTTTGTAATCAAAACTGTCTATCTATACATTCGATTTTCTTTTCTGTCTGATCTTTATCATAGGCTATAGCTTTTTGCGTTATGGTCTGTCCATTCTGTATTTTTAACAATTTTTGCTCTCTAATTCGACGGCGTTATGACTCTTTCTGCCATAACTGTAGAGCGTCAAACATTCCTTGTCTACTTCGTTCTGAAAATAATCGGTCTTGTAAATACTGTATCTTTTTCTCATCGAAAGAGCCAGTTAGAGGCCATCTTAATTCTTCATTATCCTTTGTATACTTGTGCCATAAATTACTAAATAGAATGGGTGTAAGATCATGTTCACATACATATCGAAATTTGGGCTGCCCTCCGGTGGGGCGGGTTGACTTTCATCTAATCGTATACTTTTCCGTCGACAACAACATCCAAAACATATTTTGCTAAAAACACAACATTTTTCTCTGACAACTGGTTCTTACACTCTGTTACACAGACTCAAAACATGGCCATGTTTCATTCACTCTCAACATATCATTAACCTCGCACCAACCATACACATTGAATTGACACACAATGTATTACAACAAGAAGGGAAACATTTTTCTTTTTCAAATTCTAAATCATGATTTCAAGAACAACCAAGGAACAGAGCCCGTCGACTCCTGTTCATAGAGAAGTTGTGGCCCACTGGCCACCGGACCAAACAGAAACCAAAAAAATCAGGCAGTCCAAAGACTACCAAGAGGCCATCAGACAGGAATTAACCACAGACCGGCCTACAGACCATCTCATGGGCCTCCCTGGTTCACCTTCAGGACTATTCTGACTGAGCCCGCTGCCTTAGCGTCGCTTCAGATATGTCAAGAAGTCACCCAGTTACTGCCATGAGCCTTTCCGAGTGCAGTCCGGCCGGGTGTGCAAACAAAATGACATACCAAGGCGTCAGATCGTCACCTCTATTATTCACAAAACAAGCCCGCGGAGCATCTGCCCCCGCAGCCTCACTGCTACCCCATCAGATCTCCAAAACTCCTCGTGGTACGCCGACCACCAACCTAACCAAATCCAATTATTTCAACAACGGGGTTTAAAGAGCACAATCAATAAATAATAGGACCAATTCACTCACCTGGTGCACTCAGGTCTGATTGCGAGTTCTCCGTTGCCCACTCCAGAAGATCAACACCCGTAGGACTCCGGCGAGATGTCACTAGCAGTAGGGGTCCCTCTGATCGCAAGCGGGGAGTCCGGTCAAATGACTTCCAGAAAATGGAGTCCGCCCCCTCGACCAAGTACTTCCCTAATGTCCTTAATTCACCCCGTGTTACGGGAGGACAACCTCATACGTGGAGTCCCGGCGGAGTCACCAACTGATGTACCATAACAAATCAAATCCAGACCACACTTACCAATGGCCCAATAATTACTAAATAAGTCAATCAGTCGGCAGTGAAGAAGAGGCAATGGTTTATTCTATATAGACTCTGCACAGAGGAGCACCCAGTCAGTGCGCCGAGAAGTCTCCCGAATTACACATGAGATCAATCCTTTATACAAACACATGTTACATGAAATAACCATATTTGGCATAATTCCAATAGGTATGAGATCTTTCGGGAAGGACCATATATGGGAGACAAAGAGAGCTTAGAAGTCTGTTTCTTTTATTAGAAGGAAGGTCAGTAAGGGTAACTCCCTTTCGTCTTGGTACATGGGAGTAATGACCTGGCGCCAGCAAGAATGCGCTTATCGTCCCTTAACACCAGATGTGACCTTGGGCCTTAGTAAAGGAAAACAGTCATGAGTTCAGCTGTCCAGTAACTCAGCTAATTGGGACCTGAGCGATATATTCAGCAGGCAACCCGTGATAGCCGCCCAGGCCCTGGTCGACAGATTCAAAATGGAGTCTTAGTGATGTCTCGAACTAGGATGCGATTTTGCCTATTTACAAGGAGCTCGAACTACACTTATACATACAGCTATATCATGCTAACAAACATAACGTTAGCAACTATGCAAAAAACATTCTGTCCCTCAGGTGGGAAGGGCTGGAAGCCATTCCCCTGGGGACTAGAATAACTATTATCCTACTTTGGGCTCTATTCATCTCCTACCAGAGTCCACTCCGCTTGTTGTGATGTTAGCTAGAGTACCATGCCTCAACCCCGGGACCAAGGAAGACTTTTACCAGCTGAACAATAAGGTGGTGCCCTGGCTCAATTAAAGAATTGCCCCTGGGCTTAGGGTGGAAAACCAAATTCTCATGGTGCGCCAGACACAGTGGGTTGGTAGCGCCAAGAAATACTGTCTGGGGGACTGCATTATCATCAATTTTAACAATCCAGTCATGGTAAACCGAATCTTAGGCACGGTTGCCCAGTCTAACTACAGGTGTTGGAACTCAGCAATCTTGACACTCCGGCTGGGATACTTCTACAGACCCAATTATTACCAACTACGGTCCCAGCGCGAGCTGCTCCAAGAGGTTGGTCATAGGGGTCGTGCAGAGGGGATTATAGTGGTAAGCACAGCAAATAGGTTTTCTCCTCTGAGCTCATAGGAAGATTGCGATTGATGATGAGTGGGTCCCTCGGATCCTGTGGCACCCACATCCCAGGGAAATGAATCGCCCCCAGAATAGGCATCGAGTGTGAATGGAGGGTGTAAATTTCTTTCTTGGAATATCGTGGGGCTAGAGAGTAGGATTTGGCACACCTTGTTAAGAGTTTTGATGTGATATGCCTCAAAGAAACTTGGGCTGGAGACAATAATTAGCACCTGGATGGCTATAAAACCCTCTTTGTTCCAGCTACCCCATCCAGGTCAGGGAGAGCCAAGAGGGGGCTTATCACCTTTGTTTCTCTAGCTGTCCTTGGCATCTCCGCTCCCTGTAGGAAGGAAAATGCTACTTACCAGTGTGCATCTGTTCTTGGTATGTAGAGCTGCTGAGATTCACTCTCTATGCATAAATCGCCATCTGGTGTGGGGCTCGGATGCTTGCACCTTGTTGTTGTCTTGGAAGAAGTCTTTTTAGTCACAAGATAGGTTACTTCTCCTTTGGACGATAGTGCGCATGGGCATCAACTCCATCCTTAGATTGTTTTTCGCCATGTGAGTTTGTAAGAAACAGAGATGTCCATGAGAATGTATCTAAGATAACACTGAAACAGATACAGGTTCCGGGGAGGTGGGGGGGCGTGTAAATCTCTGCAGCTATACATGCCAATAACAGATGCATACTGGTAAGTAGCATTTTCAGTTCGAGGCATATGAGTCGCAGACTTCACACTCTGTGCATAGACTGTACAGCCGTGTCTCCCCTAGCGGTGGCTGCCTGTATCTGTTGCAGTGGTTTGAAAAAGTGTTTGCCTGCACATCTACACAATAGTGTTTGGTGAAGGTGTATGTAGTAGAAAATGTTGCTGCCTTACAAATGTCTTCTAGGGGAATGTTCCCTAAGAATGCCATGCAAGCCCCTAGTTGGCGTGTTGAGTGCGCTCTAGGGGGAAATGGTTAACATGCATTTTGCTTTCTGATAGCATATTTGAATACATTTTACTATCTACCTATCAATTCCAGCATTGAAAATTGGGTTGCCTTTATGAGGTGATGAGAAAGCCACAAACAGTTGTTTTGTTTTCCTAAAGGCTTTAGTCCTGTCTATGTAATAAAGTAAAGCTCATTTGACATCAAGCGTGTGAAGACCTCAGAATTAGGGTTTTGGAAAAATACTGGTAACTCTACTGATTGATTAAGATGGAATGGAGAAATCACCTTTGGAAGAACTGTTGGGTTTGTTCTAAGAACCACTTTGTTGCGATGTATTTGTAAAAATGGTTCTTGTACGGTTAAAGCCGGAATCTCACTTACTCTCCTGAGAGAGGTGATTGCGACAAGGAATGCTACTTTCCATGTAAGGAATTGTAATTCGCATTTGTGTAAAGGCTCAAATGGGGGACCCATGAGCCTAGTAAGAACATTGTTTAGGTTCCACACTGGAGATGGTGTCAGTCTGGTTGGAATTATTCTTTTAAGGCCTTCCATGAAGGCGTTGATAACAGGTACCCTAAACAATGACAAATGTTGCCTGTTTTGTAAGTAGGCTGCAAGAGCAGCTAGATGTAATCTGATTGATGAGTATGCAAGATTTCACCTTTGTAGATGTAGAACATAGCAAATAATGTTCTGAATTGAAGCATCTAATTTTGTTGGTATTGTAGTAAATGACAAATCTTTTCCAATTAGCTGCATAGCAAGCTCTAGTAGTGGGGAGTCTGGCTTCTTTAATAATATTCATACAGTCTGTGGGAGGTTCAGGTAACCGAACTCTAAGATTTCAGGAGCCAGATTGCTAGATTCAGTTGTGCTGGATCTGGGTGCCTTATCTCTCCATGGTTCTGCGTCAGCAGTTTTGGGGACAGATGTACTTTTTGGTGTGGAACTATTGAGAGTTCGAGGAGTGTTGTGAACCATGGTTGCCGTGCCTATGTGGGAGCAACCAGGATCATCTTGAGAGCCTGTTTGAGCTTGCGTACTACTAGTGGGATGAGTGGGAGTGGCAGAAAAGCGTACGCAAATCTCCCTGACCAGTTCATCCATATTGAATTGCCCTTGGACAATGGGGTTGGGAACCTGGCAGCGAAGGTGTGGCATTTTGCGTTTGAGTGTGTGGCGAACAGATTTATGTCTGGTTGGCCCCACATTTTGAAGAAAGGTTGACGGACTTGTGGATGAAGTTCCCATTCGTGTATTTGTTGAGTCTCACTACTTAACAGATCTCCTATCTGATTGTTTACTCATGGAAGATGTTCTGCCAGGAGATATATGTTTTGTGTAATGGCCCACCTCCATATACTTTGCGCTAGGTGAGACAGCTGCAAAGAATGTGTTCCTCCTTGCTTTTGTATGTAGTACATTGCCGGACTAAGGCAGCCTTGTTGAGAAGATGTACTTGAAATTAGAAATATTGCCAGTGGTTCTAGGTGATTGATGTGGAGCGCTTTTTGTTCAGTGGTCCACTTGCCCTGAATTGTGTGATTTAGGAAATGGGCTCCCCAGCCGGTGAGTGATGCATCTGTTGTTAGCACTATTTGTGAAACTGGCTCTAGGAACGGCTGTCCTTTGGAAAGGTTTTGTGTGTTCCACCACTGCAGAGAGCGATGTGTTTGGCTATCTACCAACATCAGATCTGTAAGTTGTCCCTGAGCCTGATTCCACTGACATGCCAAACATGCTTGTAAAGGGCGCATCTGAAGTCTTGCGTGAGGTACGATGAAAATGCAAGAGGCCATCATCCCTATTAGCTGCATAAACACTTGTGCTTAGAGAGTGTGTTGAGGCTGCAACTTGGTGATGATGGTTTGCATGCTGGCTATCCTGGCTGGATTGGGGTATGCTAGAGCTTTGCAAGTGTCTATTGTAGCTGGTAGATACTGATGTACGTAGGAGGGTTGAAGGTGTGACTTGGTGTAGTTTAGTGTGATCCCTAAGTCGTGTAATAGCTGGATCATTTGATAAGTGTGATGAACACACTGACGTATGACTTGGCTTTTAAGAGCAGTCGTCCAGGTATGGAAATGCGTGGATTTGCTGCCTTCTTAAGTGCGCTGCTACTACTGCAAGGCACTTTGTGAACACCTGAGTGCTGTGGTCACCCCAAATGGATGGACCTTGAACTGATAATGCTGGCGTCCACTGTGAATCTTAGGTATTTCCTGTGAGCAGGGTGAATGGGAATTTGGAAGTAGGAGTCCTTGAGATCTAGTGTGGCAAGGAAGTCGCCTCTTTGAAGCAGTGGAAGGATCTGCTGAAGAGTGATCATGTGAAAATTATCTGATTGAACATAGAAATTGAGAGGTCTGAGGACCAGTATTGGTCTTAGAGTCCCGTCTTTTTTGGGTATTTGGAAATACAGGGAGTAAACCCCTTTTCATTGATCTTGTATGAGAACTGGTTCTATTGCGTGCTTTTGAAGCAGTGAAAGAACTTCTTGTTTGAGGAGTGTTAGATGTTCCCCGGACATTGGACGCTGTTTGGGTGGTAAGTTGAGGGGATTAGCAGAAAGTTCCAGGCAGTAACCATACTGGATAATATGTCTTACCCACTTGTCCATAGTGATGGAATTCCAGACAGGTAGGAACTGTGATAGTATTCCTCCGACCGGAGTGGAATGGGCTGGAGGGAAGTCACTGCTTCCTAGCGGGGGAGGTGCAAATGTTGTTGTTACCTCAACCTCTCCCTTTGTTGTTACTTTCCCTTTATCCACCTCTAAAATATCCCCTGCTGGGAGATGTTTGTGTGGTGTTTTTGTATGAAGAGGAAGTAGTGTCTGTACCAATTTTCTTGGATGCTCCTCTGTAGGACAAGCGACGAAAGGAACAACGTGTGGACGGAGACTGGAATGCTCCCATGGATTTCGCAGTCTCCGTGTCCTTTTTAATTTTTTCCAGAGTGGTGTCTACAGCCGGTCCAAAAAGTTGTTGCTGATTGAACAGCTGGTTGAGGATAGTTGTTTGTACCTCCTGTTTGAAGCCAGAAATGTGCAACCAAGCATGGTGTCTGAGTAACATGGTAGTGTTAATGGCCCTAGAAGCGGTGTCTGCTGCATCAAGGGCACACTTGATGAGATCATTGGCCTTGGTCTTGTATTGATCTGGTAAATGTTGCAATAGGGTTTCTAGTTGGGCATAGTGAGCTCTATCATATCTAGCAAGTAACGCTTGTGTGCTGGCTATCCGCCAGGGATTAGCTCCTTGAGCAGCAACTCGTTTGCCGGAAGCATCTAACAATTTATACTTCTTGTCCGGAGGTGGTGCCTCACCAGAGGTCTGAGAATTAGCCTATTTTCTAGTGTTAGCTACCACCAGGGAATCTTAAGGGAGTTGACTTTTGATGTAGGTGGGATCATTGAGAGGAGGTTTATATTTTTTGTCAATTCTCACATTGAGGATTCTAGCCCTAACACGGTCTTCAAATATGTCAGGGGCATGTTTAATGACACCTTTTAACATTGGCAGGCTTTGTACAGTCTTAAGTGACTGCTCAAAAGTGTCTGAATGCATTGAAACACCATGGTATGTAGCTGCCCTATTTACCAACTGACTAAAACCAATATTGTCATCTGGGGAAGATGGCTTTGTTGGGTATGCCTGGGGATCAGGAAGGTCTGGAAGGTCGACCGGGTCATCATAATCGTCCCAGTCGTCCTGTGGTACGTCTGTGTTGGTATCAGGGTCTGTAAAAGGGTCATTGTTGACTCCCCCATGTCCTAAACCATCATCGAACTGTGGTAATGGTGAGTTTGGTTGAAATATAGGAGAGTGTGGAGGAGAGATAGGATTGGTAGGAAGAACAGGAGAAGAGGGTTGTATAGGTTTTAGTAGCACAGTTTTTTTTCTTAACAGGCATTGTAGGAATGCCTGGTGTATCCAGTTTCCTCTTCTTGTGTGGAACAGTAGACACATGTCCGGTTTTAGGGTCTATGTGGAGTATTTTTTTTATTCGGATTGATAGGATCCGGTCGAAAAAGTTATTCCTCTTCGGTAGACGCTTTCTGTGCCGATCTTTTCGGGTCCAAGCGAGGTTTGGATTTCTGCTCCGGAGCCTTGGAAGGTGTTTTTGGATCCTTCGGCTTCGATGTGGAGGCGGAAATCTTTTTCGGTTCCGAATGTGTTGGTTTCGGATCAGATGCCTTTTCTTTCGGCGCCGGGATGGTCGATGCTGATTTCTTTCTGGGAGTAAGCTGTGCTCCCGACTTCGGTGCCGATGGAGCTTGTGGGAGACTATCATGCTGCTTGCTTGGTCACGGTCCTTTGTCTTTGGAGCCGAGCCCGGGGGCGGGGCTTCTGAACATTGTTTTTGGCTGGGGTCAACAGGCGAAGTCTTGACCAGGGCCTTCTTTTTTGCAGGTGGGGTTGGGGTTGCGGCAGTGGTACTCACTCGTTGATCTGGAGGGATGGGGTGGTCTGAGTCATCTACTTTGGACACGATTTCCAGTTCCTCAGAATCTTCCTCCGGGGCATCGGGCCTTCAACAAAGATGTCCACCGGTACTAGAGCTGCTTGCTGCGCCATGATGTGTCGTCGGGCCCAGCGATCACGGATGGTCGTTTTGGATCGAAAGGAGGCACAGGCCTGGCAATTATTCTCGTTGTGCTCTGTCGAGAGACCCAGATTACAGACCTTGTGGTGGTCACTGTGTGGAGTCCTTTCCATGAGCCGTAGGCGTCGATTGGCCCAGCGGCCCGTGTCGACGACCGGAATGGGATATTTGAGGAGTGCGTCGAAGGTCACGCGATCAAGAGAAAACACCGTCAAATGTTATGATGGTTTGCGCCTCGAAAAGGTTTGGAGATATGGTGCCAAACCAGAGAGCAGAAGTTACATCCGAACCCGATGGCGGAAAAAAACTATCTGAGGATGGAGTCGATGCCCATGCACACTATCGTCCAAGAGAGGAGTCACGTATCTCATGACTACAAAAGACTTCTTCAAAGACAACAACAAGGTGCAAGCATCCAAACACAACACCAGATGGCGATCTATGCACAGAGTGTGAATTCTGCAGCTCATATGTATCGAACAGTGGGTTTCTGTTGCAGTAACTTGGTGCAGAACAAAGTGAAGAGTCGACATGGCACACATTCTAGTGTGCCATGCCCACAAACCACTGCCCTGGCATACATCAGTCACCACTCTAGCTGGGTACCCTATGCCAGTGGTGAGTGTACAGGTGCATGAGCCCTATATCCCTACAGTGCCCAAGTCTATTCCTGGGCATTGTAAGTGCAGTGCTGCCATTAAGAATATATGGTGCTGGGAGCTTGTCATTACGAACTCCACAGCACCATAATGGCTACACGGAAGACTGGGAAGTTTGGTATTAAACTTCTCAGCACATTAAACCCACACTGATGCCAGTGTGGTATTTATTGTAAAATGTACAACAGAGGGCATCTTAGAGATGCCCCCTGAAACTCAACCAACTCCTAGTGACCGGACTGAGTGGCAGCTTAGGGTGCCACCACCAGACATGTTTCGGGATGTCTGGGTCGAGAGCTTGCTGGTCTCGGGGGCCCGAAACAATGCACATCTTGGGAAGAGGTGCCTAGCCTCCTCCCCCAGGATGGGCATGGTTCACAAAGGGGAAGCTTCAAAGGCATGGCACCCTTGTGAGACTCTCCAGACCATTTGCCGCTTTCAGCAATGGGCCCCCACTGGTTCTACCCCCCACTTTGGGCGGGAGAACCGGCGGGAAAAACAAGTGCGGAGAGAGGTGTGCCCACCTCTGCCAACTCCACCCCAAAGGTGGGGGAGGCGAGGTGAAGCACAACCTCGAGTCCCCACCATCTTGAGGATGGGGGGATCCAGCCAACCAGGGACAGGCTCCTGCCCCCCTCCCACTGGAGAGTGACAGAATAGGGGGTGTACCCACCTCAGGGAAGGGACCCATTGGTCCCTGCCCTTTACCTACCTCTAACACCCCTAAATTTAGTATTTAGTGGCAGCCTGAACCTTCCTTCCTGAGATCCAGCAACAACAAGAAAAGAAGAGAAGAAGGACGAGAAGCCTCGCAGAGCTAACAAGAGGACGACGCCCACTGACTTGGCCCTACCCCTACAGGCCTGTCTCCCCTTGAACCTGCTCCTGTGAAACCCCGGCCTTTTCAGCAGCCAGCACCCTCACAAACCCCAGAGGACCTGCCTGCCTTCACTTTCAAGACTGTTTCTCCTGTGAACACCGGAGGTGTTTACACTGCAGCTTTTGGTGCCAGCCACAAACAGAGAATCCAGCCGACTCCACACCCGTTGAACCCGACCCGAACTCGAGTGGAAAAACACCACAAGGAGGTCCCCCCGGCGATCCTGACCAGAGATCCGGGGACCCATAACTTGCCTCAAGCCTCCAGAAGACGCCTGTAGCCTCAATCCAGAGGACCCCCCCTACCATGACCGGAGCGGGTAAGAAAATCCGACGTCCAAAGGCACCCCTACATCTGACGCCCCCAGGGCCTTGTGTGCCCAACTCAGCGGTGCCTAACCAACCTTCAAGATCCCAACTTACCACTCGACGTGGTGGTCGCTCCTGAAAGATCCTCGTCCATATGCCTGCAGTGTTTCTTTGTCCTGGAGAATCTCCATTGTAATCAACAGGGCACCCGACCTCAAAACAGCCCCTGCTCCCGGCCGCCCTAGTGCCACTGAGGGTGCACCTTTGGTCCCCAACTTGCCCTGAGCTAAACCCTAGGAGCTTTGCTCCCACAATCCTGTGGCCTGCTTGCCAGCCTCAACCAAACAAAGCCCCCTATCCTCCATTGGATAACATTGGGCATCAACACTCTGCACCCGGCCTTCCTAATGCCGCTGAGGGTGCAACAACAGTGCATCACTACCCAGGGAGACCCCCTGAGTCTAACCCCAGAACCTTAACTCCCACAGTCAATTACTTACCTGAGAACCGTTAACCTGTTTTCCCTCCATAGGATTACATGGACACTTTTTCTCCAAAATGTTTCGAAGTGTGGAGTTTTGAATTCTAAAAATATTTTTTTAAATTGCACAAATAACCAAAATGTGTTTACTTACCTGTTTCAAGGGAATGTCCCAGTGCTGAATCTAGGTATCCAAAGCGATACAAAACGGGATGATGGACGGAGCGTTTGAGCAAATCAAACACTCACCCCCAGTCAACTGATCTGGGTTTAATACATCACCATTCTTTAGCTCACTCCGCTACCCCAGTTCAGACATGGCCATATGCAAATCAGTCTGACCCTATGCCTCATGGGAACAGTCCAGCCCGAACTGCCAAGACATGTCTTCCCTGGACTGGAAACAAGCATCCTGGGACCGGTTTCGGGTTCATAACCCTCATCAGCCAGGCTATATTGAATCCAGTCGCACAGTGAGCAAGGGATTCACGTCTGAGCATACCCTGCCAACTTAGGGTGAACAACGCGATACAAAAGGAGATGATGGACGGAGCGTGTGAGCAAACCAAACACTCACCCCCAGTCAACTGATCTGGGTGTAATCCATCACCATTCTTTAGCTCACTCCGCTACCCCAGTTCAGACATGGCCGTATGCAAATCAGCCTGACCCTGTGCCTCATGGGAACAGTCCAGCCTGAACTGCCAAGCCATGTCTTCCCTGGACTGGAAACAAGTATCCTGGGACCGGTTTCGGGTTCATAACCCTCATCAGCCAGGCTTTCCTGAATCAAGTGGCAAAGTGAGCAAGGGACTCACGTCTGAGCATACCGTGCCAACTTAGGGCGAACAAAGCGATACAAAAGGGGATGATGGACGGAATCTAGGCATCCAGCACTGAGTTAGAAAAGTAACACGAAAAGTAACTTACCTGCAATTTATTGTAGAAGCCCATTCATTTCAATGTACCGCTCCAAAAAGTTTCCAAGTGTGGAGTTTTGAAAACTGAAAATATTCTTTAAAAATCATGCGAATAACCAAAACTTAATTACTTAGCTGTTTCTGGGAAATGTACCAGTGCTGAATCTAGGTATCCAGCACTGAGTAAGAAAAGTAAAGCAAAAAGTTACTTACCTGCAATTTAGTGAAAAAGCCTATTCATATCAATGTACTGTATTTGCTAAGTGTTGCATACTACTGCTCCCCTGTAAATCAAACAAAGTACAATTTCTACTGCATAATTGAACTGTGTACATACAAGTAAATGATTACCGCAAAGTATTTTTTATGCTTACCTGTGCCTGCCTTGCTTGGTTCTAGAAATAAAACAACAGTATATTTTTTTATACAAAAACAATTGGCCTAGAGTTCAGTTCTTGAGTGTGTAAATTCATTTGCTGACTGAGTGTGTACATCAAATGCTTAACACTGTCCTCTTATACTGCCTTACTGCTCGACCAAGCTACCACTTTAGAGAGTAAGGTTCTATCTAACTTTAACCTCTGCCTACCTTTGGAGACCCTTGGACTCTATACGCACTATACAGACCCCCCAGGATATAGCGGCATGAACTAGTAAATTTAGCAGCACAAATCAGGAAATTTAGCAGCACAAATCTGGGAATTTAGCGGCATTTAGCTGCATTTTATTTTGGGTTTTTTTCGACAACAAACACAGATATCTTATTGTTTGAGTTATTTTACAACATGGAACTATGTAGATTTTGTTTATTTACAATTCAGGCCATTTGTTATGGTTAAAAGGCATGTTAATCTTGGCCATGTACGTCCAGTTCTTCTGAGCACTCCAAACCTAGCCCAGTATTGTGCTGCTGGTTATAATGTAAAAACAATAATGCCCGGATGGATTGCTCTGAAAGGGACCGTCGTCTGGATGACAGAATAATTTTGTAGATGCTGTTGCTCCTTTCAGCATCTGCAGAACAGGTCACACAGTCCTTGTACACGGCTGCAAGTTGGGAAAGAGCTGGAATGCGGTCAACCAGCCCACGCCAAAAGAGGTCCGTGTCAATCACTCCAGAAACAGATGCCTGCACTGCTTCTGGCCCTACATTTTCAAAGTAGAGGCGAAGCTCCTGATCGGGAACTTCGCTCAAACCAGGGATGGCTGAATAGGCACTCTTCTCATTAGGCAGGATGTAGAGTCGCGCAGGATTGAAAAGGCACACTTGTTTCAAGAATTGTATGCCTGGCTGGGCCTCCCCCATGTATTTGCCAACCTTTTCCAGTGAATGTTCAAAAGCTTCATTAAGCTGGGCTGTTATCTTTTTTTCTGTGCCAGGATTAATTTTGCCCCTGCAGTGGTCTGTAGAGATGGTTGTAGTGACTCCACAGTGAGGACTGAATTGTTGGTTAGGTTCATGTGGAGGTCCTCCAAATAATCATATACCTTCATGGTCACTGGTGTCTGACTCTGGAATAACTCCATCAGGTTTAAAATGCTTTGGCATTTTTCTGCCACAATGTCCAATTGGACTTTAATGCAGTTTCTTTGGTCGCAATTATTGGATGGGAAGTTCAGAAAGCGCGGGGGCTCAATGATTAAAAATGCATGCAACTCTGAAGCACTGTGTAAAGCGACAAAATTGTTAGGCCATAACTGCAATTGTAATTGGAGTTTGTACAGAAAATACGACAATTGCCCCATACCAAAATAAAGAATTAAGAAATTCCCCAGAAGTGTCCAGAACCCCAAACTTACCAGTGCGCTGCGGCAGGTGGCACAATTATGGCTCTTGAAACTGCAGATTCTTCCCTGTGATACTCTGCAAAAGAACCAACATAAAGAGTTAGGGAACTCCCCAGAAGTGTCCAGAACCCCAAACTTACCAGTGCGCTGCGGCAGGTGGCACAATTATGGCTCTGGAAACTGCAGATTCTTCCCTGCGATACTCTGCAAAAGAACCAAAATAAAGAGTTAGGGAACTCCCCAGAAGTGTCCAGAACCCCAAACTTACCAGTGCGCTGCGGCAGGTAGCCCAATTATGGCTCTGGAAACTGCAGATTCTTCCCTGCGATACTCTGCAAAAGAACCAACATAAAGAGTTAGGGAACTCCCCAGAAGTGTCCAGAACCCCAAACTTACCAGTGCGCTGCGGCAGGTGGCCCAATTATGGCTCTGGAAACTGCAGATTCTTCCCTGCGATACTCTGCAAAAGAACCAACATAAAGAGTTAGGGAACTCCCCAGAAGTGTCCAGAACCCCAAACTTACCAGTGCGCTGCGGCAGGTGGCCCAATTATGGCTCTGGAAACTGCAGATTCTTCCCTGCGATACTCTGCAAAAGAACCAACATAAAGAGTTAGGGAACTCCCCAGAAGTGTCCAGAACCCCAAACTTACCAGTGCGCTGCGGCAGGTGGCCCAATTATGGCTCTGGAAACTGCAGATTCTTCCCTGCGATACTCTGCAAAAGAACCAAAATAAAGAGTTAGGGAACTCCCCAGAAGTGTCCAGAACCCCAAACTTACCAGTGCGCTGCGGCAGGTGGCCCAATTATGGCTCTGGAAACTGCAGATTCTTCCCTGCGATACTCTGCAAAAGAACCAAAATAAAGAGTTAGGGAACTCCCCAGAAGTGTCCAGAACCCCAAACTTACCAGTGCGCTGCGGCAGGTAGCCCAATTATGGCTCTGGAAACTGCAGATTCTTCCCTGCGATACTCTGCAAAAGAACCAAAATAAAGAGTTAGGGAACTCCCCAGAAGTGTCCAGAACCCCAAACTTACCAGTGCGCTGCGGCAGGTGGCCCAATTATGGCTCTGGAAACTGCAGATTCTTCCCTGCGATACTCTGCAAAAGAACCAACATAAAGAGTTAGGGAACTCCCCAGAAGTGTCCAGAACCCCAAACTTACCAGTGCGCTGCGGCAGGTGGCCCAATTATGGCTCTGGAAACTGCAGATTCTTCCCTGCGATACTCTGCAAAAGAACCAAAATAAAGAGTTAGGGAACTCCCCAGAAGTGTCCAGAACCCCAAACTTACCAGTGCGCTGCGGCAGGTAGCCCAATTATGGCTCTGGAAACTGCAGATTCTTCCCTGTGATACTCTGCAAAAGAACCAAAATAAAGAGTTAGGGAACTCCCCAGAAGTGTCCAGAACCCCAAACTTACCAGTGCGCTGCGGCAGGTAGCCCAATTATGGCTCTGGAAACTGCAGATTCTTCCCTGCGATACTCTGCAAAAGAACCAAAATAAAGAGTTAGGGAACTCCCCAGAAGTGTCCAGAACCCCAAACTTGCCAGTGCGCTGCGGCAGGTGGCCCAATTATGGCTCTGGAAACTGCAGATTCTTCCCTGCGATACTCTGCAAAAGAACCAAAATAAAGAGTTAGGGAACTCCCCAGAAGTGTCCAGAACCCCAAACTTACCAGTGCGCTGCGGCAGGTGGCCCAATTATGGCTCTGGAAACTGCAGATTCTTCCCTGCGATACTCTGCAAAAGAACCAACATAAAGAGTTAGGGAACTCCCCAGAAGTGTCCAGAACCCCAAACTTACCAGTGCGCTGCGGCAGGTGGCACAATTATGGCTCTGGAAACTGCAGATTCTTCCCTGCGATACTCTGCAAAAGAACCAAAATAAAGAGTTAGGGAACTCCCCAGAAGTGTCCAGAACCCCAAACTTACCAGTGCGCTGCGGCAGGTGGCCCAATTATGGCTCTGGAAACTGCAGATTCTTCCCTGTGATACTCTGCAAAAGAACCAAAATAAAGAGTTAGGGAACTCCCCAGAAGTGTCCAGAACCCCAAACTTACCAGTGCGCTGCGGCAGGTGGCCCAATTATGGCTCTGGAAACTGCAGATTCTTCCCTGTGATACTCTGCAAAAGAACCAAAATAAAGAGTTAGGGAACTCCCCAGAAGTGTCCAGAACCCCAAACTTGCCAGTGCGCTGCGGCAGGTGGCCCAATTATGGCTCTTGAAACTGCAGTTCCTTTCCCCACAGACAACACGACAATTGCCCCAAACCAAAATAAAGAATTGGCCCCCACAGAACATTCATTTTCAATAAATTAGGCCCCCAGGGGCCCGCCGCGTGCCCCTGTGTGCAGTCGGCCCCCACAGTACATTCATTTTCAATAAATTAGGCCCCCAGGGGCCCGCCGCGTGCCCCTGTGTGCAGCAGGCCCCCACAGTACATTCACTTTCAATTAATTTGGGCCCCCGGGGCCCGCCGCGTGCCCCTGTGTGTGGCAGGCCCGCACAGTATTCACTTTCAATTAATTTGGGCGCCCGGGGCCCGCCACGTGCCCCTGTGTGCGGCAGGCCTCCACAGTACATTCATTTTCAATTAATTTGGGCCCCTGGGGCCCCCGCGTGCCCCTGTGTGCGGCAGGCCCCCACAGTACATTCATTTTCAATAAATTAGGCCCCCAGGGGCCCGCCGTGTGCCCCTGTGTGCAGCAGGCCCCCACAGTACATTCACTTTCAATTAATTTGGGCCCCCGGGGCCCGCCGCGTGCCCCGTGTGCGGCGGGCCCCCACAGCAACATTAATTTGGGCCCCCGGGGCCCGCCGCATGCCCCGTGTGCAGCGGGCCACCACAGCAACATTAATTTGGGCCCCCGGGGCCCGCCGTGTGCCCCGTGTGCGGCAGGCCTCCACAGCAACATTAGAAAAATTAATTTGGGCCCCCAGGGGCCCGCCGCGTGCCCCTGTGTGCAGTCGGCCCCCACAGTACATTCATTTTCAATAAATTAGGCCCCCAGGGGCCCGCTGCGTGCCTCTGTGTGCAGCAGGCCCCCACAGTACATTCACTTTCAATTAATTTGGGACACCAGGGCCCGCCGCGTGCCCCTGTGTGCGGCAGGCCCCCACAGTATTCACTTTCAATTAATTTGGGCCCCCGGGGCCCGCCACGTGCCCCTGTGTACGGCAGGCCTCCACAGTACATTAATTTTGAATAAATTAGGCCCCCAGGGTCCCGCCGCGTGCCCCGGTGTGCAGCAGGCCCCCACAGTACATTCACTTTCAATTAATTTGGGCCCCCGGGGCCCACCGCGTGCCCCTGTGTGCGGCAGGCCCCCACAGTACATTAATTTTCAATATATTAGGCCCCCAGGGGCCCACCGCGTGGCCCTGTGTGCAGCAGGCCCCCACAGTACATTCACTTTCAATTAATTTGGGCCCCCGGGGCCCGCCGCGTGCCCCGTGTGCGGCGGGCCCCCACAGCAACATTAATTTGGGCCCCCGGGGCCCGCCGCATGCGCCGTGTGCAGCGGGCCCCCACAGCAACATTAATTTGGGCCCCGGGGCCCGCCGCTTGCCCCGCGTGCGGCGGGCCCCCACAGCAACATTAATTTGGGCCCCCAGGGCCCGCCGCGTGACCCGTGTGCGGCGGGCCCCCAGAGCAACATTAAAAAAATTAATTTGGGCCCCCGGGGCCTGCTGCGTGCCCCGTGTGCGGTGGGCCCCCACAGCAACATTAAAAAATAATTTGGGCCCCTGGGGGCCCGCTGCGTGCCCCGTGTGTGGCGGGCCCCCACACCAACATTATTTTGGGCCCCCGGGGCCCGCCGCGTGCCCCTTGTGTGGCGGGCCCCCACAGCAACATTAAAAAAAATTATTTGGGCCCCCGGGGCCCTCCGCATGCCCCGTGTGTGGCGGGCCTCCACAGCAACATTAAAAAAATTAATTTGGGCCCCCGGGGCCCGCCGCTTGCCCCGCTTGCAGCGGGTCCAAACAGCAACATTAATTTGGGCCCCTAGGGCCCACCGCGTGCCCCGTGTGCGGTGATCCCCCACAGCAACATTAAAAAAATTAATTTGGGCCCCCGGGGCTTGCCGCGTGCCCCGTTTGCGGTGGGCCCCCACAGCAACATTAAAAAATTTAATTTGGGCCCCCAGGGCCCGCTGCGTGCCCCGTGTGTGGCGGGCCCCCACAGCAACATTAATTTGGGCCCCCAGGGGCCGCCGCGTGCCCCGTGTGCGGCGGGCCCCCACAGCAACATTAAAAAAATTCATTTGGGCCCCCGGGGCCCGCCGCGTGCCCCGTGTGCGGCGGGCCCATTCAGCAACATTAATTTGGGCCCCCGGAGCCCGCTGCGAGCCCCGTGTGAGGCAGGCCCCCACAGCAACTTTAAAAAAATTAATTTGGGCCCCCGGGGCCCAGCGTGTGCCCCGTGTGAGGCGGGCCCCCACAGCAACTTAAAAAAAATTATTTTGGGCCCCCGGGGCCCGGCGTGTGCGGCGGGCCTCCACAGCAACAATATTTTGGGCCCGCCGCGTGCCCCGTGTGCGGCGGGCTCCCACAGCAACATTAAAAAGTTATTTTGGGCCCCCGGGGCCCGCTGCGTGCCCCGTGTGCGGCGGGCCCCCACAGCAACATTTCCAAAATTAATTTGGGCCCCCACAGTAGCTGCGTGAGATACCTGATCGGGTCTCGTCGTCCGTCCCGGTCGTTGGTTCACGTCTCCCTGCCTGCCGCTGCTTCCTCCGGGTTCCTTCTGACTCCTCTGTGTCCGCCGCGAAATCCTGGAATCCTCGACAGGAGCTGGAGTGGTGAGAGTGAGAGAGTGATTGGAGTAAGGAAGTGAGGAGGGCAAAATAGAAAATAGTCAGAAGAAGCCGCCCGACCCCGAGAGACCCTTTCTATTGGCTCTCCGTGTAAGCCAATACAAAACAGCGGATTTCGCGGGCGGTTTGGCAAAAATCGCGGGATTTTAGCAAAGCTGCCGATTTCGCGATTTTTTTGCAAATCGCGAAATCGCGATATCCTGCAGGGTCTGACTATACCTCACTTTGGTGCAGTATACAGAGCCAGTTTCTTACAATACCTCACTGTATGTCTCTCTCAATTTAAATGTGATGTTGTTGCCCAGTGGAAGGAGCAAGCTGCTCTGGTAACTTCTTCAACACTGGAGTTACACACCCGGATGAGGGAAATATAACTCTGCTGGGGTCTGTACTTCAGCATAGCATCTTGAAAGGTCAGAGTGTTCACTACATTTTTTTAATAGGGGATTTTAACACTCATGTGTATGGACATCATGCAAGGAGGAGTGGAAGATATGGGCTAGGCACGACAAGCAGGCTTACACATGGAACATAGTCCCAAGGGTGTTGAGCTTAACTCCATCTTGCTTGAATTTGATCTAACATCTGTAATAAATAAGCTGCCTCCGGGGAAAACAGACATTACTTCCACCTTTATTGGGAGAGGGTGTGAGACCGTTATTGATTTCACCTTTGTATATACCTCCTTTTACTCTCTGTGCAGGCGAGTAAATGCAGTGACCACAACCCCATTTGTGTCTCAACTGGCTGGACCCTAACACTCGAACACACCAAGGTGGGCGGGGGGCTGGTGTCCCCCTTAAAGAGGTGGAAGCAGGAAGGAGCATAAAGTGGGGGTGTATTGTCCCAGAGCTACTCCACGAGTCCCTTTTAACTCAGTGTCGTAGCGGGTTTGCCACCTGTCTCGACGATGAGGCAAGTGCTCCGGACATCATGAGTGCATTTGGATCCATGTCTACTGTCATAAGGAACTTTCTACGGGGTCTGTTAGCAACCGGGTCCACAATGGTCTTACTCGGCGTGCTCGCAGGCTTCCAGGAACCTGAGACAGGCCTTGGGTGTTAAGCCCCGAGACCGGGTGTCAGTCAAAGGACTACGAAGAGCATATAAGGCTGCTCTAGCAACTTGCTAGTCTGTCCTGAAGGAGGATGCCTGGATCAATTTACTGGAGGCTAGTACACTGCGTAATAGCTCAAAGTTCTGGGGCATTATTAACAGCCCATTTCTATCTGGAAATAATGCTAATTTACTGGATGCCCAAATCACAGAGGACGATTGGGTACATCATTTCGAGGGTATCTTCTAGTCGGATACCCCTTCAATTGAGGGGCAGGAAAGGGTGGAAGGCAAGTCGGAACTTATTTTCACCACACAAGAGGTGAGTGCCGGTATTCTGGGTCTATCTAAAAACAAGGCCCCCGCACCAGATGCGATCCCACCAGATCTCTACATCACCCACTTAAAAACCTGGGTGCCTGTCCTCACAGCTGTCATCAATACTGCAGTCCAGATTGGCCGCTCAAATTCTTGGGCTTTATTGATTATAGTCCCAGCATTTAAAAAGGGATAACGGGACAGTACCTATTGTTATAGGCCCATTTCTCTGCTGGACTCTGTGGTGAAGGTGGTGGGCCGCATGGTACTTGACACACTTGTATCATGGGTTGAGGAAAACAACTTTTTTTTTTGAAAACCTCTATTTTCGTAAACACAGTACACAGCGTCTGCCTACAACCACTGCGGGCCGGCCGCTATGACAACACACAACCATTCCGGGGTACCTTGCGCTGCAACAAATAAAAGATAAGAACACTACGATGGATTTGCAAGGAGCCACAGGAAAAGGATAAAGAGGGTTTCATTTTATGTTTTTGACGAATCATCCTAAAGTCAGACAGGGTAGCTGAGTGGGCGAGCCACATGAAGGATATCCACAAGTTATACATCGCTAACAAAAGATTGGCGTGAATCATTTACAATAAGGATACACAAGCACAGAAATAGATGTCGCCCCAATTAGCGCCCGCCCAATCAATATATCACATCAGGAGTTACAATCTAGCTTGTCTACAGTATGATAGGATATGGAAGGGTTCATTATATAGCAACAATAAAGGATCCAACGACATATAAGAAGGACACTTGTTACATGGGAAAAGTCATGACAGGATATGCGCCCTCAAACGATAGTGGAAAAAGGAAGGAAAAGCAAGTTCTGGAAGCATTCAATGACTATGTAGTAAAATCGATATCTTGATAATGGAATCAATAAACCATGTGATAAAGACATAGACGCAAACCACAAAGAAACGACCCGTGAAGAACCAAACCCAACCTCCCGTCTGACCCGAGATATATAGGAAGAGAGAGAAATAAGAATAAAGATAAGAAGAAGGCCATAGAAACAAAAAGAGAAAGGAATAAAGACCCAACCCCCCCACCCTGCACGTCGAAGAGGCTACGGCCCACCCCCCCTACTAACGTGCCTGTCGCCCCAAGAGTACCCACATAAGGGAAAAGACGGGGGAAAGACAACCCCCGGAGAAGAAGGAAGAGCGGAGGAGGGCCAGATAAAACAAACAAGCAATCAATGGATTCACCCTCGGCCGCCCCTCCCCCGACCCCAACCCGACACCGCACCAACGTTCACCTCCCCAGCTGTCCAATGTAATCACCAGCATTGTCCGCAGCAGAACAAAGTAAAGAAAGAGAAAACATCTTCAACCTTGTCCCTGTCGTTCCAGCCAGTCAATAAAGTCCAGTCGAGCAGCAGCCATCTTAGACGTAACCGAGCCAAACACCAACCACAGTGGTCTGTCCAACGTGAAGCCAAACCGGGCAGAACTACCCAGTAACGGTGGAAACACAGCAGCAATACCTGAGAGTTGACCGGCCAGGACCATAGCAACAACCCCATAATGAGACAAAGGGACCCACCGAGGGGCCACAAAGTAGATCCAAAGCATGGTGTCCAAAAAGAAACCTCCAGCCGACGGATAGGATCTAGAGTCCCGCAACTCGTCACATCCTGACTGGGTAGAGCGGCGGCCACTATCCCCGGGGGCGTCCAGTGCTGTTACATACGTCTGGGTAGACTGGCAGCCATCGTCGAGCACAGGATGGGGCAAGGTGCACAGAGCATGACGAGCAGCGTCGCCAAGCGGGAGCCCAGCAGGCAATATAGTATCCAGTCGGCCCTCTAGGACCTGAGCATTGAAACACATAAAAGCTCGCAGGTTATTCAGAGCACCTAGAACAGCAGCAATCCCAAGAGGTTCCTCTGTAGAAGTTTCATGCACCCGGAGGGCGCCGCCATATTGCCGTCTTCGCATATGTCCACCGGTTCCCATCGCAATAACAGTGTTAGATCCACGAGGTACTGGAGCCGCGGAGTTGGCAACCGCAATCTGTCCCTGGCTACCAAGAACCAGCCACAATGTAGCATGCACCTTAATGAGCTCTCTGATCAGTCCTCCGGGGTCGGCAGTCCCAAAATATTAAGCGCTCGGTGAAAGATGGCACTCACCGTAGCGCTAAAGAACAATCAGGCTCCCAGTGCCAGCCACAAGTTAACAAAGCGCCGGCAACAATTGCAGGCAGTAAGTGTAGAGGTGCGCAGGGCCGGGCGGTACACTGTAGCAAGGAAGAAATTGCAACAGTAACTCGCCAGTCACCGGTCTCTCAGCTGCAAGCATCCACAGCTGCCGAGTTCTGGGGCAGCCGTCTCCGGGAACAAAGACCCGGTCGCCCACGCACCACGCTGGAACGAAAGTAGGGAGGTATCGCCAGTTCTGCCGCAGGATATTCAGCGGGGAGCACACCATCGGAATCAGGATCGCCACCCAGTTCCGAAACGCCGACGCGTTACCAGGATGAATGCCAGGATCAGCGGTGTGTCGGAAAGAAAGCGGACGGGTCGGCGGAGCCGAGGAGTCAGGCGCCATCATGGTTGCAGGCTAGGCTCCTCCTCCGGAAAACAACTTTTTATCCGATATCCAAAACGGCTTTCGACCAGGTCGTTCCACTGTGGAACAGTGTTTAAACCTGTACATGGTTCTGAACAAATACACTGTGGCTCGTTCAGCCCCATATACCTAGCCTTCATGGACCTGTCCTCAGCATTCAACTGTGTTAATAGGTCCAAGAATTGGCAGTTGATGTCCTCCATTGGCGTTGTCCGCTATTCAAAGGACCTGAACATGTCCTGTCAGCTTGACATCAAGAGAGGGGTGCATCAGGGGTGCATTTTAGCACCCTTTCTTTTCAAGCTATATATATCAATTCCTTAGAGAAGGCCCTTTTGGCCGAAAATGCGGATTGTCGCCAGGTAGGCAAGCCTAGCCTGCCAGTCCTTCTATAAGCTGACGACACAGTCCTCTTGGCGAGGACAGCTAGGGGCCTACAACTTCTTCTGAATTCTTTTACCCTTTTTATGAAGGACTTGGACCTGTTGTTTCATCATGCCAAGTCGTTCATTATGCAGGTGGGACCTCGTAAAGCTAAGCAGTTCACTTTTAAACTCTGACTTTCATCAATACCGAAGACTAATGTTTTCTCCTATTTGGGAGTTGTGTTTGACGATTCCTTGAGTTGGTGCCCTTTGCTTACTTGGAAGAAAGGGGATCTAGTGAAAGCTTTTGCAGCTGTATTTAACTTTGCCAGCAGAGTGGGAGGGAAGCCAATAGGGGCTCTTTTGAAGACATATGAAGACAAATATATCTCAAAGGTTAGTTATGGGAGGGAGATTTTGGGCCACATTGGGGTAGGAGCAGTGCAAAGTACTGAAAACTCTTTCCTGCGAAGGGCCCTTTCTGTCCCACAAAGCACTTCGTTTTATGTTGTGCACAAAGGGTTGGGAATGCCTTTCCTCTCAAATGTACTGGCTTTCCGTTCCCTGGCGTTGTGGCTTAATATTTGGGCTAAGCAAGAAAATGCACTTAGCAAAGACATCCTAAGGGAATGCCTTTCACTTGACAGTGTCTCACGCATCCGATGGCTCCAGTATATAAGAGTTGGCGTCTCCAGGGTAGGTAGGAACTATTCGCTAACCCTGAGCGCAGATGTAAGAGTGACTTTTCTCTGGTCTAAGTGTTTTTTAGGAACGAGCCACTGTGATAGAGAGGGAAATGAGCTGTGTAAGCCTAGTGTGTGTATGTACATCGTGTTAAAAACCGTACCAACCAGCGAACCTTATCTTCTAGGGCTTAAAAGCATCCATAGTCATTTTCAATGACCCGGTTTCTGCTCAACCTCTTCCATTACCTCATGGCACACCCTTGCAGCTTCCACAGAGGCCAGTGCCTCATGCCCTGTAGCTGCAACAGTGAGTCTTGTCAGAACATGATGCACTTTATAATGTTTTGTAGTTTTTGTGCTGTCCCTAGAAAGTTATTTATTTATTATTCCTATTCTCAAAAAAACAGGTTTTAGGAGGGTGAGACCAGCTCTTATCTTTTTACAACTCCTCTCTAAAGACACTGTTTTGCATTAGCTTTACTTTTTACGGTTCGCTGTTAGGATCAGGTCAAGCTGCGATTAACTTCTGTTCTGTAATTCATGAATTTTTATCTTGTGTTTTGATTAACTTATACATATTATATTTGAAAATCTGTAACTTGGAAAATGTTATCATTTTATGTATGACTTTTGTGGTTTTCTTAAATAAAACCGAATAAAGTTTGTTGATAATAATCACTAGCGGATTCATTTACAGGGTAGCATAGTATCCCTCACAATAACTTCAGGAGTCTCAGTCCACACAATGTACATGCTTTGTTCCCCCTACTTCCAATTTTACATGTATCCCCAATCACCTGCCCAAACCTCTCCCTGCTGATGCCAATGTGGTCCTCCGTCAACCCGCAGACAATATTTTTGGCCCCTTTGAAAGTGCCCATACAATAAAAATGCTGCAGTTGTAAATACATATCAACTACCATTTGTTGTGTTTGAAACATTTTATTGAATAATAAAACCTAATAAACATAAGCTGATTATTAAAGCAAAACAGAACATCAGTTGCCATACAAATAAGAGACGAAAGTTGTACATACAAATCAACAAACTGTAACTTAGCAAAGCTAGGGAGAGCACAATTCTTAATTTCGGGCAGTCTTTAAAGTTCAACAATAGAAACGTTCATAAAGAGCAGGAAAGGAAAGAAAGAAGGTGGGATACAGTGGTTTCATTAATGTAATGCTTGCTACATATAGAAAAACAAACACTAATTATTTAAAATACTAGGAGAAATATATTGAACAATGAACATTTCATGTGTAATTAGAATTCAATTTGAATATTTTAAACTTCTGTAACGGGGTCCGGGTGGGAGGCCTTGAGAACTGGTGGACCCCTGTCCCTAACTCCCCTCCTTCCCCACAGACTGATACTCTGAGGGCAGACTGGGAAAGCCTGTCGGAACGGGACGATGAAAACAACCACGGCGCCTTTAGCTGGGCATACGACGATCAGGACGAGACTCTGCCCCCTTCTGACGTTGATGGCTCCAGACTGGTCAAAGGGCAGGAAGTCCTGTATGGGAGGTGTGTCATCACCTCGGAGGTCGGAGAAGGAAGCGGAGAAGCGGGCCGGAGACGGAGAAAGGAGAAAACGGAGAAGATGAGAGAAACAAGAGCGGAGGAAAGCCAGGATGCCAACGACCCCTTGTTCCGCCGTGCCACACTCCCGAGGGAGGAGTTTGGCTGTCTCAGGTACGGCGGTGTTGGGCAACCTGGTTGGAGAAAAAGAGCGCCCCTTTGTAAATATTGTAGATACCCCAGTGTGTGCCTTTCCCGTGTTTGTTCCCATACCCTTCGTCCCTCCTTACCCATCCCGTACTCCTCACTCTCTTCCACCCTGAGCACGAGCACGTCCGTTCTATGCAAAGCACTGGTGCTCCCTCACTACCACTCGGTCCTAAGTCGGGTACGCCGGTATCAGGCCATTACACTAACGGCTTCCCTCTGTTCGTTTCTTTTTCCCTGACGGTCTGGAGAAGGCGTAGAGGAGGAGAAATAGCAGACAGCTGACAGAAGAAATCTCACCCTGAAGACTCCGCCACCACGGACAACCTGGAGTTTGCACGAGAGAGACTCACATTACGAACCCGGCGCACCCTGAAAATAAAACCCAGTTTAAAGAGATACTCGGATCTTCAGTCTCTTACTGTTTCCGAGCCCATTTCCAGCTCCCCTCCCACGCCCACACCTTCTCAGCATTATTTGACTCATGATTACAACCTGAATGCTTTCTGGAGAGGAACCTCATGGGGTTCAAAATTACATCTTTTCTAACAATAGTATTAAAATGATAAACTTGAATTTCAATTCGATTTATTGATTTAAGCCTTTTTGGAGATCAACGATTTTAAATATATACAACATCCATACACTTTTGTAAAATTGTCTCCTAAACTTGAACTCAATCCACCTTTTGAATAAACACTTCCTATTCCAGCAAGCATCACAGGACCACTTGTTGTTATCTTCCCAATTAGTGATCATGTTTCAGATTGCAACAACAATAAATATGTTTAGAATTTTACCTCCGAAAGCAAAAACATGCTATTTCTGAATCATGGTGCACAATAAAATGTAGGAACAGAAGGGCATCTATAGGTATAGCATTCATTAAGGTTTGACCAGGCTTGAAACTAGAATTCCTGAACTTTTGGACATTTAAATGTCATATTTTCAAAGAGTTCAAACACCCATCATGGGCTCCGTGAAAAATTGAAGATGAGTGAATTGTACTTAGACAACATGTGCTGATTAGTAATCTATTGATGTAAAATACAGTGGTCAGGCAATGCTTGTGGATCCAATCTATTCAGATTTTAACTCCATAGTTAGTTCAATAAATTGACTTTGAAGGTCCATCTCTCAGATCAGTTCTATTACAGTTTTATTTGCGATAACACTAAAAGAGATCAATGACAAATAGGTTTTAAAAGCCATGGGTGGAATAGATCCTTGTTCTAAATCTAGATTATTGTCTGCAATAGAAACCAGTACAAACAGATCAAATCTAAAAGCATTGAAAATGTTTATTATAGTGGTTTAGAGTAAACACAGATAACACACATTGTTCCTGGAACTCAGAAAATGTATCGAAAGATTATGAATACATCTTATTTTATGTCCACAGACCGGGTTAGATGCTTTCCTGTTTAAGTGACAACATTTGCAAATATATTTAACAAAACATTAAAGCTGGATGTCACAAATTCTGTCTTTAAGTATTGTGTAAGAGTCATGTGTGATGGTTTATATTTGATCTGAAGTAACACTAACACTAAATAGGTACGTGCACCGGTTATCATTCAACTAACATTATTAGCAAACTTAATTTGGAGGGAATTGAGAACAATTGACTCATGTACCAAGAGTTTTATTGTTCAAAAATCCACTGGTTCGGTAATTCACAGAGTTTGCAAATGCTAAACCGCTTTTTGTACTAAGCCCATTTAACAATTAAGAATTTGGAAGGGGAATGTTAATAGTGTCCCTTTTAAATACGTAATACATCCTTAAGGTATGTATTAAGCTTTGAAACCATACGTGGGCTGATAAACAGTAACAGGAGGTAGTAACCCAAGGGGAAATTTGTGAATCTGAAAGTAAAATGGGGTGCATTAAAAATGCCTTTATTTAAAAGCCATCACAGACACAGTAGTGTGCTGACCCCACAAGCAACCAGTTTTACCAAATGGATTATTAATACATGAACCTCAGTATTTCCTATATATTGCTGAAATGTAGTCTCTAATATTTTTGTCATGTGGTGTAAATATTTGTTTCTGTTATTTTATTTCCCATTTCAATATTGTCATGAAATGTACCTATCCTTTTTGTCAAACATATTGAAATATCTTTGTCACAATTTTTGGGGCATTCTAAAAAGTGTTTTCACTCTCTAACTTAAAGCTTCCTAAGAAAAATACTGACGCACAGTCCTGGTTTCTCCTAGATCATTTAGCTTTCTCACTAAACTAAGCACAATATTGATTTGAGAGAGGTGGTTATTGTAGTTAAAACACACTGGAGTTAGTTTAGAAAGGACAAATATAGAATTTCCTTTATCTTTAGAAATAATACTTGCAAAAGTATATGTGCAATAATTTCAGATAATTTACTGATAAAGATATCAGATAAAGATCCCCTAATTTCTTATACCTTGTGGTATTAAAAATCTGCTTGAATTAACAGACTTCTCTTCTAGATAAATCCAGGTATGAGAAGGTATTAATGCAATTATCAACTTTCTGTTATTTTAACACATTTTCTCAGTGCACAGAGTATTTTTCCTACATTGATCACAACATTTCAAGCAATGGTCTGTGCTTAAATGTACAATGAAGGGGTAAAAATGTATTTCTACCACAATCAAGAAACCCTTGGGTCTATGAGGATTACTGTTGCAAATGAAGACCTAGCTAAGATTAAATATCCCTTTAAAGGGAAGATTTCCCTCACCCACCATAGTTGGCATGCTTCCTCATTCGGAATCTTCTCCCACCATAATACCTAGTTACAGTACAGGATACAGCCCCCTCACTGAGACGGAGGAGTTCAGGCATGTTTTGTTATAGAGAATGGTATACGAAATACCACAAAAATGAGCTCAGGGTAGTGGGGGCAGCAGAGTGAAAGTTAATAAGAGGTCAACATGTTTCAGCATATTAACCCTCCAAAGAGGTGTTTGCTGCTTTCTTCAGGACCTAATCAAAAGTGCTGCAGTTCATTGTACTCAAATAATAACAATCATTGGCATAGCCAATAGGTCTCGCCTTTGGGACCTTATAAGTGTTTAGCCATGCAGATCCAGTGACAATGTGAAAAAATTTCTCTTAAAAAAGAAGACTATAAACTAACTAAGCTAGACGTGACTTTATAACTGGTTAATCAAATGTTTCTGGAGGTTTAGTATATATAAAAAACTCCTTTTTTATGGCATGTCATATAAAATTGATGCTCTAAATTTTGGTAAGAGTACACAATTTCAAAATATTCAATTCTGCTTTTATATCAATTTACTTTTAAAAGCTTGAAGTGAAAGAGAATTCTAAATGTCATTTGCTTATGAGTAGGCTGTAATGACTATTTCCGGATGACAATGTAGTTAGCATTTTTTTGTAAAAGATGTGTTAGAAGTATGGGTAGGGAAAATGGCTATTTTGGCCAAAGGCTCCCCTTTCTTTATGCATGCTAGTTTTAATTTGTACACAGAATCACAATTTTTTATGTGGTACACTGTAATGTTAGATGAATCTGTTTTACCCTTTTGATAAGCAAGAGATGACGATGAACCATTTTGTCGTCCCTGGTTTTAAATGGATTCAGTTTGGAACAGACGAAGTGTTGGTTGACTGCCTCAGAAAATAGTTGTTTCCCGCATGCTGCTTTCATGCGACTTAAATCCCTTCAGTCCAAGAGGCGGCTGCATGCCTGCAGATATAGCCAGATCAGTAGTGCGCTATATAAATGCCTATACATACATACATACATACATACATACTTGGCTGGTTAAGCTCACCAGTGGGGCTAGAATAGAAGCTGTTAAGGGCAGGGGCTTAGCTTCCTATTGGTGCAGCAGGTGCAGTGGCACCAGGCCCCAGGTGCCTTAAAGGCCCACTGAACCCTGATAACTGCTGTTTGTCACAGTTCAAACATAGGCCTGAGGGGCCCACAGAACAATGATTATTGCGGTTTTCCACAGTCCAAACAGAGGGCAGGTGTCACATTTCCTTTCTTGCCTAAGGGCCCAGGGCACACTGGCAAGGCCACTGGTTAAGGATGCATTGGGGAAGAGGTGAGGAGACAGGTGGATATTTAAACAGCTCGACAATGACGTCATGCCTGGGTATTAAAGTATTCATTGCAATTAAGGACTGAAGCAGGAATAGATCTCATATTATAGGGAGGCCTACTTACAAATGCAGCTCGATAAGCGGCTGCCTTTAACTTCTCACTTATCACCTCTCCTAATTTACAGTTTTATTTTAGATGCAGACTTAAATCGTGACCTTTGAATATGTTTATCTATCTTTAGGTTCCAAATTGCCCATCTTTTCCATATGCAAGTATCAGACAGGTTGGGAACACCCAATGGCGTTGAACTTCATAAAGCCACATTAATCACTGGTCTTGAAATGCAAATGGAAGCATTAGGCATGCAGAGGTGTATTCTACGTAATCTCATTATGTACCTTAGTATAAAAGTAGTACCACATTCTTTGTATACCTGAATTAAATAGGCACACAAAATAGTACTGTATTTAAAGGCCCAGTTCTGAATCACAGGGAAGGTGCACTGTCCCAGACTACACAACGGTGCAGTCTTCAGTGGGTGCTGTCATGTCACACAGGGGGAGTACACTGGATTATGCTGGAAAAAGCATGTGGTGCCCCAACGTAGGTACAGTTATAAACCAGCAGTCTGCTTACATAGTAAAGCGTCTGGCAGATATTAAATGAGGTGGAACGTTTCCCCTGCAGGTGGTTGGGGTCTGTCACCATCCTGTCAGGTGGAGGTATACAATCAGTGCGCCACCTGACTGCTTGTTTGCCTTTTCGCCCGTGTCAATAATACAGTGCAGTCCTTGGAGGAGTAGTCAATTTGTATTCATGAAAGACACTTGTGTTTCTCGGATATGTAATCCCCAGATGATGCCTGAACTGTTCCCCAATGGGCTATTTGTACATCGTATTGAATTGTATGGTCTTATGAGGACTGTTAATAATAAAAAAAGATTTAGTGAGTGTTTATCGCCCTCTATGTCACTCTACTTCTAAGCACCTAATACAGCTTGTACATTGGTTACTGTCATCTGCTCACCTACATTATGCTTAATATAAATAGTGCACAATTTAGGCGTTTGTGTCTACCTACAACGTGGACCTGATATGAATAGCAGTACCTACAAGGTGGATCGTACAATTCAACAAGAGTCTAAGATACTTCAGCACAACTGACTTTGCATCAACATTACGGGGCATCAGTCTTGATGGCAAGCCAACTTAAAACTTATCAGAATTGTACACATTATTATCAGAGACTATACTTGCCTCTTGGATACAACTTTACAACAGAAATTTATTAATTTTTGTACAGTTGTGTGTATACAATAAAACAACCTACCCACCATAATTGATCCGTCTATTCATCTTTTTGGGATCTGGAGTAGCATGCTACTCGCCGAAAAGCACTTCAACACTTCATCAGGGGTAGCTAGTGTAGGAAGGTGGATATCGGACTATGGTTACCCCCAAACTTTTTGCCTGGTGTTTAGCTGTTTTTTGACTCAGTTGGCCTGGGATCCTGCTATTCAGGGCCCCAGGCTAATTGCTCTCTCCTTAAAATGGACTCCATGTACCTTAGGTACATTACCAATTGGAACTGGTTCACCTTATTGGCCCCTGTAACAGTGTACCCTAGGTACCCAGGGCATAGGTGTTTCCAAGGCCTTCCAGGGGCTGCAGCATGTATTGTGCCACCCCTGGCCTCCATATTTGACACAACTGGCTGATCACTTAGCTGGGGTAAGTTGGTGTTATCACCTCTTACTTAGATATAGTATATCTATATCTAACATATATGGACACATGGTAACCTATAAGTCACTCCTATGGCAGGCCTTAACAATCCTGGAGGCAGAGTGCTTGGATTCATGTGAGATGGTGCTCTGGCACGAGCTGAGCCTGTCTGCAGCTGTCGGGAACCACTCCCTTAGCTGTTTCGGGATATTGCCATACCATATACTCTTAAGTGCATTATAATCCTCACGGTTACTTGCTAACTTTGGTTTGGGTTTATCAAAACATGTCGAGTAAGGTGTCATACGAATTGGAATACTACCCCCTCGCCAATTCTGGCGACGGGGGTAGCATTCCACCCTTCTAGAGGGACACGGCATGTACATAACCTGAACCCCGGTTAAAGTTAACTCGAGCCTCAGCATCACAAAATGGATGCTGCCACCACAGACACAAGTCTGACCTGCTGCTGGGAGTCCTTCCAGCGAGGGAGGCTTGGACAAAAGGTTTCCTGCCTTGGGAGGTGCTAGCACCACCTAAGACAGGATTTTGTGTATTAGGTAGGACAGGGCTGAATAGAATGAGACATGCCTGGGGCACACAAGGTGTCCCTGTGCATATGCCGGTTCAAACCGGTGCTGGGGCTTTCCGGCCCCAGTCCTGGCACGGAACTGGACAAAGGAAAGGGGGTGTAACCACCCCCCTTCCTGGTCCCACCCAGAGGAGGGACCTAGCAGGTGATCCGGCCCCTAGATTTGGAATAAGAGTAGGAGCTGTGTCCCAAGACTTCAGATCATCCTGAACTCAACTTGAAACTAAGAAGAAAACTGGACTTCGACATTCTGCTGCACAGAAGACTGAAGAGCATCTCCCTTGTGGCCAAGGAGTGACCACCCTGTGAATACAGGCACCATCCAGCAACTCGACGTCTGCTTTGCCGCCGCCTCCCGCCGGAGCCCGATCCCAGAGCTCGACAAGACCTGGATTCTCAGACATCTCAGAGCCCGATCCACAGTCCCTGAAAAGAAGAGACCCATGGAGGCACCGAGAGATGTGGGACTGGCCATCTTGGAAGATCCACGAGGAGCTGACTGCGCAGCACCCGAGGCACCCTTGATGCTGTGCTTTGGGGTTTGAGAAGCCCTGCCACCGAGCAGCATCTGCACCGAAGATCAGCCCCCCAGCATCTCCACGATCTGCGTGGGGCCCTTTTGCATTTTGTCACTCGGCGCGTCATCCCGGTTACTGGCCCGTTGGCTAGTGGCCATCTTGGTGACAAAATCCGAATTCAACACCACTGGTCTGGTTGCTCCAGACTGGCCCTCGCTCCTGTAAAAAGGAGCAGCCCCTCTGACCTTGCTGGTCCGAGTGAGAATCTTGTATCGTTTCCTGCGTGGCTTGCATTAGCCAAGGCCTGTTTGCTCCGATCAAGAAGCCGACACCGCCATCAGCTAGAGCCTTCATGGGACAGCTCGTGATCGGCTCCTGGACATCCTCGACCTCTTCGTGTCCACGTGGCTGCAGAGACAATCTTCACTTCTTCACCTGTTTGCACCCAACATCGCCTGGTTCCCTCCTGGTTACACGGTAGTCACTGGCTAGTGGCTTTGAACATTGTCCCCTCTGCTTTCAGGTCTTCACCTCTTCAGATCCACCCTTGGATCCACCGGAACTCTTCTCGACGACCCGCCTGCAGCATCTTCATCTACAGGCTAATTAGACCAGCGCGACGAAACCCGACACACTTTGAGACATATGCACCCGCTTCCTGTGGGTGAGGTAACCCTGGCACTCCGGTGCTCCTGTGTAGCAATACACCTCTAGTGTCTTTGTTCCAAGTTGCTAGGTTCTAGGTCATCCGGAAGGTTCCCTTTGCAGTAACTTTGTACTTTTTACGCACCATTGACTTTGCATTGGTACATGCGTGTGCTTTAAGAGCTGCACCCGAGTCCCGCGGGCCTTTCCCGACTTCATCACTGCTAGTCCCGCATAGCTCCAGCGATTCCCAAGGTCCTAGGCCTACTTCCTTTTCGATTAGTGATACTTATACCACTATTTTAGTATATGAGTTGAGTGGCCCCTAGGGCCTATCCATATTGTGCAACTTTTTTATATTTAAACAGTGTTCTGTTTTAACGCATTTGCTTCTATGCTCATAAAGAGTATAGGGGATACTTGTAGTAAATAAATATATATATATTTTCAATACATATCTGTGTGGTGTCCTTTCATTTGGTATTCAAGGGGATTGTATATGGTAAAACAGCTTGCTTCAAATGCCTTACCAGAGTTTAGCCTAAGACTGCTTTGTCCATGCTACCTCTAGGATAGCTGGTCTATAAGGTTGACTTACAACCAATCATCATAAGGGTTGCTTGGCATGGTACAAGGTGATCACTAGAATTAGTGAGCATCATATACCAGGCCAACTTCTCACAGCAAGCGCTATATAAATGCAAAACCTTCCCTCTTCTATCCCCCCACTATCTTTTTTAACCCAACTAACAGACCAACATGTACAGCTCTCAAATACATTTTATATTTCCCTATACTAATTCACCAATAATCATTTTTGGATCCTGGAGTAGCGTGCTACTCGCCGAAAAAGCGCTTCAAAGTTCGTATGGGGTAGTAAGTGTTATGTAAATCTAAATACATTACAATTACTGTTTACATCGGGCTGCACTAACACGAGGATAGAAGTAGAGTGGGGATCAGAGTTTATCTGCCCAGAACGAAGCATACTACGGAAAGTGTGTGAACAGTCTATATGTTGTGCGCCTGGCAGAGAAAAACACAGCAGAGGTGGGAAGAAGGTAGGTAATCTGATGGTCAGACCTATGTGGAAAGATGCAATCACTTTGGGCAGAAAAGAGGACTACTTTGTCCGGATGGACAGCAAGAAAGGGAGGTCTGGAAGATAAGCCTGAAGCTCACCCATCCTGCAAGCAGAGGTGATGGCAAGCAAAAAAGCAGTCTTCAAAGGAGGCGAAGAGGACAATTTGGTAGGCGCTCAAAGGGAGCAAACATAAGACAAGTGAGGACAAGATTCAACTCCCACTAGGGCATTACGAAAGGAGAAGGAGGAACGAGAAGAGTAATGCAGTTCAAAAATCTGTTAACAATAGGATCGTTGACCATGCTCAAGGGCTCGGGGGTACCAGACTTGGGACTGATCGCGTTTGATCTTCTTCAGCAATCTTGGCAGAAGTGGTACAGGAGGCCGCAACTCCACTCGCAACTAAAAAGGTCGCCGAGCGAAAGCCGCCTTGGAAACTCTAACAAGCAGAACTGCTGACATTGAGCGTTCTCTTCGGTGGCGAATAGATCTAACCAAGGCTCTCCCCACTACTGAAAGAGACCTAGCACCACCTTCGAGTGAAGATGCCATTTGTGATCCATCATGCACTGACGGCTGAGTTTGTCCGTCCTGGCGTTCAGTGAACCTGTTAGGCGTTGAACCACCAGAGATATGCCCTGATGTTCCAGCCATGTCTAAAGGCGAAGAGCCTCTTGACATAGGGTCCACGACCCCACCCTGCCCTGTTTGTTGCAGTCTCACATGGCGGTGGTGTTGTCTGTGAACACCTGCACCACTCTTCCTTTGACAGAAAGAAGGAATGCCTTCAGTGCAAGACAAATCGCCCGGAGCTCCAGAAGGTTGATGTGGTGCCTGGACTCCGCCAGAGACCAGAGGTCTTTGATCTCCGCCATTCCCATATGGCTGCCCCAACCCAGGAGTGACGCATCCATTACTACTGTGAACTCAGGTTGGGCAAGGGAGAGGGATCTGCCGTTGACCCAATCCTGGTTCGTGAACCACCACTGAAACTAACTTGCAGTCCCCTCCGAAATCTGAAAGTCATCGAAAAGAATCCCCTGGTGCTGCGCCCACTGGAACTTCAGGTCCCACTGCAGAGCACGTATATGCCATCTGGCATGATGCACCAGCAGGATGCAGGACATAAGGCCCAGCAGCCGCAGGGTCATTGTCACCGAACACCTGGATGGAGGCTGAAACATCGGTATCATAGCCCAAATATACTGGACTTGCTGCTAGGGAGGATAGACCCAAAACTGTGCTGTGTCCAGAACCGCTCTGATGAAAAAGAGCTTATAGGAGGGAATCAGGTGTGACTTCAGCACGTTAACTGAGAACCCCAGCAAATGCAGGAAGTCCGTCGTAGTCTGGAGGCGGGAGACGACAGCCTGGGCGAGCTCACCTTCAACAGCCAGTCGTCGAGAGAGGGGAAGACTGGAACCCCTGATCTGCGCAGATGAGCTGCGACCACCGCCATCCCTTCCGTGAACACCCGGGGGGGGGGGAGGGGCTGGTAAGGCCAAAGGGGAGCGTGGTAAACTGAAAATGTGTGTGGCCTACCGTGAACCGTAGGTAATGCCGGTAGGCAGGCAAGACGGGGATGTGAAATTAAGTGTCCTGCAAGTCCAACGCTACCATCAAATCTCCAGGTTCGAAGGCAGACAAGACATGAGCCAATGTTAACATCTTAAACTTCTCCTTTTGGAGGAAGCGGTTGATGTCCCTGAGGAATAAGATAGGATGCAGGCCTTTGTCCTTCTTGGGTACCAACAAGTAGTGGGAGTAGCAACGCCGACCTACTTCTGGCACAGGGATGCGTTTGATAGCTCCCTTGGCAAAGAGATCCATAACTTCCTGGAAGAGAAGGGCCAAATGATCCTCCGACATGGGATGAAATCACCACAAACTGCATGACCCTTACGCACTCCGCTGCTTGCGGAACTCCGCGTAGACCGCCAGAGTTTTTTTGTCACTTTGCGGAGTTTCTCACTGAAGAACTCCACATAGGCTTAATCTTATCATGAAAAAATAGATATCAGTCATATGTTAAGAAACAAGGGTGAGTAGAAACCTTTTGGATGGAGTAAAATTCAAGACATTATTATTGTGATTTTTTGTGCAATTAGTCGATTTTTGCAAGCACTAACACTTCTCTGTGTAAAGTAAAGACATTGAGAGTTTTGTAACTTTCAGATACTCAAACTGTGGATTCTGTTGCAATTAAAAATATTTCCAGGCCTGAAATTTCTTTGGAGGTTGCAAGCGGGCAGACTAAGTTATCATGCAGAGTTTCTTGATGAATTCTATTGCAACTACAATATGTGCTCTCTCATGTAAAGTCAGGTTGTTAGAAGCTTTTCTGCAACTCAAGATACGCCTTACTTTTCACCTCATGTTGATGCATTTCTCATGTTTAGTGAGATCTCCTTTCTGAGTAAAACGTTTCTGGCTCTCCCCTTGTAGGAAATGGGACCCCCGGCCGGCCAGGGCTTGCGCCACAGCCAGTCAGAGACCGCCACCCCTATATAAAGTCGACCCCTGCTCACCCTCTAGGTAACGCGGCGTGGGCAGTCAGGCCTATCTCGGAGGACATGTGTGAAGCATTTGCGCACGCACCCACCAACAGCAACATCCCAGGCATCCCACAAAAGGAACTCCACACAAAGTATATATGAAAATAGTCTTTGTATTAAGAAGGACACATAGGAACACACATTGTACAAGGTGCCAGGGGCACGGGCAGGGTTTACAGGGAAGAAGGTACAGGGCAGGGCCAAGGGGCCCCTGCCAGGGGTAAGCACATGATGGATCTAGCATTAGAACACATATCCACTGGGAGCTTCCTCGGACTAGGACTAGAACACATAATCACCAGGAGCTTAGCATTAGAATACGTCACGCCCCGGGGTCTCATAGAACTAGCAATAGAACTCACTCTAACCAGTATAGACATACATGAGGCAAGGTTATACAGGAGGGAAGGAATGGCAAGGTACATAACACAACAGAGGCCCCCATCAGCAGGGCAACACATAAGAATTCTCAGCATTACTTTGATAATAGTCAGCAGCGCCCCCTAGGCCAGATGGCCTTCCTTGGGCAAGGGCGCTCTAGAGTCTCGATGTCCAGAGTGGGCTGCAAGGGGCCCGGGGCAAACCTAAACGTGGCAGCGGCCCACGAAGTGCTGGGCCGCTGGGGGACTTGGACGTAGCCTTGCAGGCTCAGGGGGTCAGGGGGGCAATGGTGGAGCCTCTCGCAGGCTCGGCAGGGTCAGGGACACGTGGTGGAGCCTCTCGGGGCTCGGGGATTATAGCTGGAGCCACTCGGGCTCAGGAACACTGGGCGGAGCCTCGTGGGCTCGGAGGGCCAGAGACACATGGTGGAGCCTCCTCGGGGCTCAGGGGCAAATGGGCCCGGGGTGGAGCCTCCTCGGGGCCCAGGGAATTTAGATGGAGCCTCTCGGGGCTCAGGGGGCCAGGACACGTTGGAGCCTCCTCGGGGCTCGGGGGAGAGTGTGCAGATGGAGCCTCTCGGGGCTCAGGGGACAAGGGATGGCCAGGCGGGATCCCCCTCGGGGGACCCGGCATCAATGGGGGCCCCAGGGGCCGTGACAGAGCCTCGCGGGGCTCAGGGAGGAAGTTGCGGACAGGTGGGGTCCCCCTCGGGGGACCCGGCATCCCTGGGGGCCCCGCGGGCCTCTATGCACATGTGTGCCCACGCGGGAAGGGAGGGGCGAGCACCGGCAATGTGCTCCGACGCCCCGCCTCCCCTCCTGCAGCACTCACCGCTCCTGTCGCGCCGGTTTCTCCTTGTTCTCCGGGGCTCCCGTTCACTCCTGGGGGGCCCCGGGGGGAAGCGGCACTTCTGTTGGGGGACGCAGGGGTGCGGAGTCGGCTCCCGCTGCCCCCTGCACTGCTCGGCTCTCTCTCCCCGCCTCCACAGCTCCCCGGGCCGCCGGCCAATCAGAGCGCGGCCCGGGGGAGCGTCATCAGCCAATCAGAGCGCAGCCCGGGGGCGGGCCTCACAAGGGTTCCCGGGCTGCGGCGGTGAACACCGGGGGGATTAACGAGGAGTGGGCTCCCTCGATAATTACAGCAAGGGCGGGGGCAAGCGAGGTAGGCACTCGCTGGGGGCTCGGGCCCCTCACACGATCGGGCAATTGCCGGGTGGCACCGGCTGGTGAAAGATAGCGCTCCCAGCGCTAGAAACATAAATGAAGCGCCCCAAGGCGCTAGGCCGGCAGGAGAGCGCTCCCGAGCGCTAGAAGCATTGATGAAGCGCCCAAGGCGCTAGGACAGCAGGAAAGCGCTCCCCAGGGCTAGTGGCATGGAAAGCAGAGTCCATAGGAAGTCCGTAGTTCAGGAGCAGAACAGGGCCCAGGGAGGCACGCCCTTCCCTGAGCCCAAGCAGCAGCATGACCCTGGCAGGGTCCCAAGCAGGAAGAAGAAGAGAGAGAGAAGAGGGCCCACCCTCCTTTTATACAGAAGCTCCCTTTGTCTCCAAAAGGGGCAGGCAGGGAGAGAACCAGCTAGAACTGGTTATAAGGAATTTCTTGGTACTGGCCAGGCTAGGGACACTGGACGCACCCCAGGGGGGTGGAGCCAGCCTGGTGGGGGGAGGTCCAGCTGGCTTCAGCCAATCATACGCCAGCACACCTACTGCACACACGCACCAAGGTCTAGAAGTGGCACTTCCCTTCTAGTCACCCACATGCCGCATACATCATCTTGTAGCATTCAACCTCACGAGCGCACACATACCAAACTCGACCCGGCACGCCCCAAGCATCAGGGACTACCAGAGCCACATACATTCCCCATGCATTCCTATGGGAGGCAGGTCTCTCTCACCACACACACACTCAGAAGGGGGATCACCAGTCCCAGGTCACATATAACAAGCACAAAACTTCAGGGGGGGACCTGCCAGAAGGGCCACGTCCAACACATGCCCCTCCCAGCCCAAACGCAGGGTAGACCAATCACTACCGTGATGGACTTCCCTGCTGCAGGGCGATAGAACATGGACGTGGCCCGCGCTGCCGAGCCACCCTCCAGTTCGACGCCACATGGACCGATAGACACACACAGACTAAAAATTAAAAAAAATAAAAAATAATAAAGACATAGGCCCAACCAGGCTACCCCACTGGCACGCCTTAGTTGTCCGTGACTAGGACCAGGCCCTAGGCCACCCAGATACCACTGGTCCCTGCTAATCCGAAGTGGGGGGTGGTAACCCCTGGCCCACAATAGCCCTTCTCCACTCCCTTTCTCAGGGTAGCCACGACTACCACTGTTCCTTCCACCTAGGGTCCGCACCCTCAGGCTTGCCAGAGGTCACGGGCAAGAATGCCCCACCCTACCTCTACTTCTGAGGTTCCGCGCTCTCCCAGGAGAACACCCTCAGAACACACTCGCTTACCAGTCTTGGAACTTCCTCCCTCCACTGGTCTTCCACCTGGGAACTAAGTGTTCAGCTCTCCCCTAAAGCAAGCCGCGGCCGAGCCAGCAGGTATTCCTTGACCGGGATACCACTTAACATAAATTCAGCCAGGGCAACACATGACGCCTAAAACACAACAAGATGAGCCGCGGCAGCGCCAGCAGGTCTCAGTGTTCAGCTCTCCCCAAGGCAAGCCGCGGCAGCGCCAGCAGGTCTTCCTTGTCCGGGATACAACTCAACATAAATTCAGCCAGGGCGACACCTGACACCGAAAACACAACAAGATGAGCCGCGGCAGCGCCAGCAGGTCTCAGTGTTCAGCTCTCCCCAAGGCAAGCCGCGGCAGCGCCAGCTGGTCTTCCTTGTCCGGGATACAACTCAACATAAATTCAGCCAGGGCGACACCTGACGCCTAAAACACATTCAGCGGGGTAAGGAAGACATGATGCGTCAAACACATTTAGCTGGGAAAAGGGGGGACACCTGACGCATCAACCACATTCTGCGGTGTACGGAACACATGATGCATCCAACACATTCAGCGGGGTAAGGAAGGACACTATTATCGTTGATTCAGCAAGCTCCCCATCCCAGAGAACTTACACTCCATTACTCAGCACACCTCAACATTCATCCACACACCGTCCCCTAGACTGGTAAGACAGTTTTCCACCGCCCCTGATTCCTCAACCTGACCCTTGTGGCACAGGTACCATCACTCTAGGGAAGGGACAAGGACCACACACTTGAACACAATTACGCAACTACTACTGGATCCCACCCTTCTGGTGAATTCAGAAAACCATATTGTACTAGGGAGATTATTTACCCTCCCAAGCTAGGGACACCTAACTCACAGTGTATACGCACACATTTTTCCACAGAACGGACATTTAAGTAACCTTAAAAACTTTCCACAGAACGGGTATTTCTATTAATCATTAAACATTTCCATAGAACAGACATTTTTAGCAACCTGACCTGACCCATGTGGCGCAGGTATCATTACTCCAGGGAAGGGACAGGGACCATACACATTGAACACAATTACGCTGCCACCACTGGATCCCACCCTTCTGGTGAATCCAGAAAACACATTGCACTAGGGAGTTGATCTACCCTCCCGAGCTAGGGCCACCTAACTCATAGCGTACCAGAATACATTTTTCACAGAACGGACATTTAAGTAACCTCTTAAAAACAATAATCTCCTTTCTTTGCGACCCTTTACAATGCAGAGTTTTGTAGGGAGGCCAGTTATCGTTGTGGTACAGCGCAAACACAAGTCCGGATCCCACCGCTAGCCACCAGTGTAGGAAATGGGACCCCCGGCCGGCCAGGGCTTGCGCCACAGCCAGTCAGAGACCGCCACCCCTATATAAAGTCGACCCCTGCTCACCCTCTAGGTAACGCGGCGTGGGCAGTCAGGCCTATCTCGGAGGACATGTGTGAAGCATTTGCGCACGCACCCACCAACAGCAACATCCCAGGCCTCCCACAAAAGGAACTCCACACAAAGTATATATGAAAATAGTCTTTGTATTAAGAAGGACACATAGGAACACACATTGTACAAGGTGCCAGGGGCACGGGCAGGGTTTACAGGGAAGAAGGTACAGGGCAGGGCCAAGGGGCCCCTGCCAGGGGTATGCACATGATGGATCTAGCATTAGAACACATATCCACTGGGAGCTTCCTCGGACTAGGACTAGAACACATAATCACCAGGAGCTTAGCATTAGAATACGTCACGCCCCGGGGTCTCATAGAACTAGCAATAGAACTCACTCTAACCAGTATAGACATACATGAGGCGAGGTTATACAGGAGGGAAGGAATGGCAAGGTACATAACACAACAGAGGCCCCCATCAGCAGGGCAACACATAAGAATTATCAGCATTACTTTGATAATAGTCAGCAGCGCCCCCTAGGCCAGATGGCCTTCCTGGGGCAAGGGCGCTCTAGAGTCTCGATGTCCAGAGTGGGCTGCAAGGGGCCCGGGGCAAACCTAAACGTGGCAGCGGCCCACGAAGTGCTGGGCCGCTGGGGGACTTGGACGTAGCCTTGCAGGCTCAGGGGAACAGGGGGGCAATGGTGGAGCCTCTCCCAGGCTCGGCAGGGTCAGGGACACGTGGTGGAGCCTCTCGGGGCTCGGGGATTATAGCTGGAGCCACTCGGGCTCAGGAACACTGGGCGGAGCCTCGCGGGCTCGGAGGGCCAGAGACACATGGTGGAGCCTCCTCGGGGCTCAGGGGAAAATGGGCCCGGGGTGGAGCCTCCTTGGGGCCCAGGGAATTTAGATGGAGCCTCTCGGGGCTCAGGGGGCCAGGACACGTTGGAGCCTCCTCGGGGCTCGGGGGAGAGTGTGCAGATGGAGCCTCTCGGGGCTCAGGGGACAAGGGATGGCCAGGCGGGATCCCCCTCGGGGGACCCGGCATCAATGGGGGCCCCAGGGGCCGTGACGGAGCCTCGCGGGGCTCAGGGAGGAAGTTGCGGACAGGTGGGGTCCCCCTCGGGGGACCCGGCATCCCTGGGGGCCCCGCGGGCCTCTATGCACATGTGTGCCCATGCGGGAAGGGAGGGGCGAGCACCGGCAATGTGCTCCGACGCCCCGCCTCCCCTCCTGCAGCACTCACCGCTCCGGTCGCGCCGGTTCCTCCTCGTTCTCCGGGGCTCCCGTTCACTCCTGGGGGGCCCCGGGGGGAAGCGGCACTTCTGTTGGGGGACGCAGGGGCGCTGAGTCGGCTCCCGCTGCCCCCTGCACTGCTCGGCTCTCTCTCCCCGCCTCCACAGCTCCCCGGGCCGCCGGCCAATCAGAGCACGGCCCGGGGGAGCGTCATCAGCCAATCAGAGCGCGGCCCGGGGGCGGGCCTCACGAGGGTTCCCGGGCTGCGGCGGTGAACACCGGGGGGATTAACGAGGAGTGGGCTCCCTCGATAATTACAGCAAGGGCGGGGGCAAGCGAGGTAGGCACTCGCTGGGGGCTCGGGCCCCTCACACGATCGGGCAATTGCCGGGTGGCACCGGCTGGTGAAAGATAGCGCTCCCAGCGCTAGAAACATAAATGAAGCGTCCCAAGGCGCTAGGCCGGCAGGAGAGCGCTCCCGAGCGCTAGAAGCATTGATGAAGCGCCCAAGGCGCTAGGACAGCAGGAAAATGCTCCCCAGGGCTAGTGGCATGGAAAGCAGAGTCCATAGGAAGTCCGTAGTTCAGGAGCAGAGCAGGGCCCAGGGAGGCACGCCCTTCCCTGAGCCCAAGCAGCAGCACGACCCTGGCAGGGTCCCAAGCAGGAAGAAGAAGAGAGAGAGAGCAGAGGGCCCACCCTCCTTTTATACAGGACCTCCCTTTGTCTCCAACAGGGGCAGGCAGGGAGAGAACCAGCTAGAACTGGTTATAAGGAATTTCTTGGTACTGGCCAGGCTAGGGACACTGGAGGCACCCCAGAGGGGTGGAGCCAGCCTGGTGGGGGGAGGCCCAGCCGGCTTCAGCCAATCATACGCCAGCACACCTACTGCACACACGCACCAGGGTCTAGAAGTGGCACTTCCCTTCTAGTCACCCACATGCCGCATACATCATCTTGTAGCATTCAACCTCACGAGGGCACACATACCAAACTCGACCCGGCACGCCCCAATCATCAGGGACTACCAGAGCCGCATACATTCCCCATGCATTCCTATGGGAGGCAGGTCTCTCTCACCACACACACACTCAGAAGGGGGATCACCAGTCCCAGGTCACATATAACAAGCACAAAACTTCAGGGGGGGACCTGCCAGAAGAGCCACGTCCAACACCCCTCCTGTATAATGCTTTAGTCCAGTGTGAATTCTCATGTGAAATGACATTGTATTCAAGACTAAACCTTATCTGACATTCAGAACACACATAAATGATGTTCACTCTTCTAGTGAGCACCTTGCACAAGTCCAAACAACCCTTATGGTGATGGTTGTAAACTCAACCTTTGTAGCAGGGATTCTGTACCTATACAGAACTGTGCATAGAGACCCAGAACATCAGTGAATGAGGGTGTGCCAAAAACTCACCTCAGTATCCAAAATCCCCTACCAGACTAGCAACCAGTGTCTCATTGGTTCTTTCTCATCCCCAATGATTAGACAACCCAGAACATGAACTCAGAACACCTCAGGTAAAGTGGAATACATGAACACTCTTTCGTCATACCAACATATCAGTCGAGAACGAGGAGTAAATAAAGACACGTGCAATTTTGAAATGTTTATTTCTAATGCCGTGTTCTCAAGCGCAGTGTCTTAGATAATACAAGGAAACATTATCAAGAACAAGGTTATCAGCATTGTTACTATTCCATAAAATACAAAAGGAGAAAGCATGTCGAAATGCTAATAGTAAAAGGTTACATTAAACGTAAGTTTACCCTCCCTAGTCAGTATATTATATTATATCTAAAGAAGGTCTCTTTTGGGTTTAGAAGGGCAGACCCATACCTCTTGGTCTTAGCAGAAACGGATCACATCATCTCCTGCACCAACACTCAGTATACGAATCTCCATCAAGTGTGTTTTACTTCTCTGTGCAGTGCATTATTAAACCCGCTCAATCCCAAAGTTGGCCACAGCTGCAAATGTGTTATGTCTAGACCGTGCGCTGATCAACTCGAACAACAAGCACTGTGTTGGAAAACCTTGAAGGCCTCGGCACTCACTGTACGGACATAGATTATCAAGCAAACCTTGTTATTCTCACGTCAAGCAAAATATGCAACTAGGCGAAAAGCTGTAATAACATAATGTGCCGTGTGCAGAGGCAGCAGAAAAGGAAAATGGCTTTTAAACTTGTAAAACGCTCATGCTAACTTAACACAGTGTGAAGGTATAATTACAAACACGTGACCCCTTATAGACCAGCTATCCTAGGGGTAGCATGGACAGAGCAGTCTTAGGCTATAACTCTAGAGGGCATGTAAAGCCAGCTGTTTTACCATACGTAACCCCTTGAATACCAAATGAAAGGACACCACACAGGATATATATAAAATATATATGTATTTATTCACTAACATACTCCTCTGAACTCTTTATGAGGACAGAGGCAAAAGCCTTACACTTAGAAATACTTTAAATAGCACAATTTACAGTTAGGCCCTAGGGGCGTGTAAAACTATATACTAATTTAAGTGGTATAAGAACCACGACTGGTGAAAGGAGTAGGCCTAGGGCATCGCTGGGGCTACACTATCTGACCCTTAGGTTAGGAGTAGGAGGCCCACACGCGGCGCGTGAAGAGTCGGAACACTCACGGGGGAGTCAATAGAAAGTCTATGGGAACTTAAAAGGTAAGTAATTATAGTTTTAGGACACTTCCGGTTTAGATAGGAGGAAACTACAAGCAAATCTGGACACTAGGATAGTCAATCCCTACAGGAGCACCGAAGTACTCGCTTTACCTCACCCACGGGCTGCGGGTGCATAGGTGTCAAAGTGTGTCGGGTTTCGCCGTTGATTCCAATGGAGCCGTGAAGAAAGATGCTGCAGGCGACCAGGAGGAAGATGTCCGGGTGGATCCAAGGGTGGATCGAAGTTGAAAAAGGACCTAAAAGCAGAGGGGACGAGTCTAGGTCACTAGCCAGTGACCGGGTGGAACTAGGAAGAAACCAGACGTCGTCGAGGAGCAATCAGGTGCTGTTGTGAAGCTGGTCTCTGCTGCCACGCGGACCAGGAAGAGGTCGTGGATGACCAGGCGCTAGCGAGGAGCTGTCTAACGAAGGTTCTCGCAGAAGGAGGGGTCGACTTCAAGATCGGAGCCAACAAGCCTAAGCAAAGGTAACCCACCCAGGATACACAAAAGGCTTCTGGTGCAGACCAGGAGGGTCTGAGGTACTTCACCTTTTCAGGGAAGCAAGTGCCAGTCTGGAGCAACCAGACCAGCGATGGATTTCTTAAAGGATAGTCGTCTCAGGGCTACTAGCCAACTGGCCAGCAACCGGGACAACGCGTCGAGTAGAACACAAACAGAAGGGCCCCACGCAGAACACGTGGAATGCAGAGGGTTGATCTTCGGTGCAGGTGGTGCTCAGTCCCGGGGTGTCTCAGTCCCCAGTGCACAGCTTCGAGGATGCCTCAGGAGCTGCGCTGGTAGCAAGAAGAAGGACTTTTCAAGATGTCCGGTCCACGAGGTCCAACGCCGTCCACAGTGCTCAGCTGTGCTGGAGTCGTGCAGTGGGGTCAGAGGGCTCAGGGAGTCAGGATCTTGTCAGGCACTGCGCTCGGGTTCCGGCGGGAACGGGGGCAAAGCAAGCCTTCAAGTTGCTGGATGGTGCCTGGTTGCCCAGGGTGGTCACTCCTTGGTCACAAGGGAGATTCTTCAGTCTTCAGCTCAGGTGAATGTCGAAGGGTCCAGAGTTTCGTCTTCAGTTCGATTCCAGGATTAATCTAAAGTCTCCTGGGTCAGCTCCTATCTTTATACAACTAAAGCGGGCTGGATTACCTACTAGGTCCCTCCTATGGGTGGGACCAGGAAGGGGTGTGGTTACACACCCTTTCCTTACTCCAGTTTCGCGCCAGAGCTGGGGCAGGGTTGCCCCAGCAACCGGTTTGAACTGGGGTATGCATGAAGCACCTAGAGTGCTCCAGGCAGTGTGTTTCTTTTCAACCCTCCCTGTCCTAATACACAAACTCCTGTATGGGGCGGTGCTCGCACCTCTCCAGGCAGTAAACCTATTGTCCAGGCCTCCCTAGCTGGAAGGACTCCCAGCAGCAGGAGGCCAGACTTGTGTCTCGGGCAGCAGCGTTCATTTTGTAACGCTGGGGCTCTGGTTAACTTTAACCATGATCGTCAGAACTAACATGTCTTCTCCGTCTAGAAGAGTGGAATGCTACCCCCGTCTCCAGAATTGGCGAGGGGGTAGTATTCCAAAGCGTATGACACCTTACACGACATGTTTCGATAAAGCCAAACCAAAGTTAGCATTAACCGCGAGGATTATAATGCTCTTAAGAGTATATAGTATGGCAATATCATAGAACAGCTATAAGGAAGTAGTTCCGAACGCTGCAGACAGGCTCAGCTCATTCTAGAGCACCATCTCACATATAACCAAGCACTCTGCCTTCAGGATTGTTAAGGCCTGCCATAGGAGTGACTTATAGGTTACTATGTATCTATATGTGTGTAGGTATAGGAATACTACACCTAAGCAAGGGGGAATTACACGACCTTGCCCCAGCTGAGTGATCAGCCAGTTGTGTCTATTTCGGTGGCCAGCCAGGGGTGGCATAATACATGCTGCAGCCCCTGGTAGGCCTTGGTTGCACCTATGCCCTGAGTACCTAGGGTACACTATACAGGGACTCATAAGGAGAACCAATATCCAATTGTGTATGTACCTAAGGTACATGGAGTCCATTTTAAGGAGAGAGCCGATAGCCTGGGGCCCTGAATAGCAGGATCCCAGGCCAACTAAGTTGAAAACCAGCTAAACACTAGGCAAAAAGTTGGGGGTAACCATAGTCAGATATCCACCTTCCTACAGTGTGTTTTCTTATGGTGCTTGTAACCATCTCTACCTCTGAATCTTTTCTGACATTTAGAGCACTGATAATTTTATTCACCAGTGTGGATTCTCACATGTTTAGTGAGATGAGATTTTTGGCTGAAACATTTTTGGCATTCGGAGCACTGATAAGGTTTTTCCCCAGTGTGGGTTCTTATGTGCTGTGTGAGACCACTTTTTATACTGAAACATTTCTGGCATTCAGAGCACTGATAAGGTTTTTCCCCAGTGTGGGTTCTTATGTGCTGTGTGAGACTACTTTTTATACTGAAACATTTCTGGCATTCAGAGCACTGATAAGGTTTTTCCCCAGTGTGGGTTTTTATATGCAACGTGAGATGTCTTTTTTCATTGAAACATTTCTGGCATTCAGAGCACTGATAAGGTTTTTCCCCAGTGTGGGTTTTTATATGCAGCGTGAGAGGTCTTTTTTCACTGAAACATTTCTGGCATTCAGAGCACTGATAAGGTTTTTCCCCAGTGTGGGTTCTTATGTGCCGAGTGAGACTGCTTTTTTCACTGAAACATGTGTCGCATTCAGTGCACCGATAACGTTTTACCCAAGTGTGGGTCCTTGTATGTTTAGTGAGTCTCATTTTGTCACTGAAACATCTCTGGCATTCAGAGCACTGATAAGGTTTTTCCCCAGTGTGGAATCTCACATGTGCAGTTAGAAGTGATTTACGGTTGAAATGTTTTGGGCATTCAGAGCAATGATAAGGTTTTTCCCCAGTGTGGGTTCTTATGTGCTTTGTGAGACTACATTTTAAACTGAAACATTTCTGGCATTCAGAGCACTGATAAGGTTTTTCCCCAGTGTGGGTTCTTATGTGCTTTTTGAGACTACTTTTTAAACTGAAACATTTCTGGCATTCAGAGCACTGATAAGGTTGCTCCACAGAATGGGTCATTGCATGCTGAGAAAGACTTTGTCTGTAACAAAACCTTTTCTGGCATTCAGAGCACTGATAAGGTTTTTCCCCAGTGTGGGTTCTTATATGCACTGTGAGATCGCGTTTTTCATTGAAACATTTCTGGCATTCCGTGCACTGATATGGTTTCTCTCCAGTGTGGGTTATTGTATGCCGAGTGAGACTGTTTTTGTCAATGAAACATTTCTGGCATTCTGTGCACTGATGAGGTTTTTCCCCAGTGTGGGTTCTTGTATGCTGAGTCAGAGTGCTTTGATTACGGAAACATTTCTGGCATTCAGAGCACTGATAACGTTTTTCCTTAGTCTTAGAGTGGTATCTTGTATGCTGAGTGAGACTGCTTTTGTCTTTGAAACATTTCTGACAATCCGGGCACTGATAAGGTTTGTCCACAGAGTGGGTTATTGCATGTCGAGATAGACTCTGTTTCTTACAAAAACTTTTCTGGCATTCAGAGCACTGATAAGGGTTTTCCCCAGAGTGGATTCTCATATGTTCAGTGAGATGAGATTTTTGGCTGAAACATTTTTGGCATTCGGAGCACTGATAAGGTTTTTCCCCAGTGTGGATTCTTATATGCTCAGTGAGACTGCTTTTTTGGCTGAAACATTTGTAACATTCAGAGCACTGATAAGGTTTTTCCCCAGTGTGGGTTCTTATATGCTGAGCGAGACTGCTTTTTTCACTGAAACATTTGTCACATTCAGTGCACCGATAACGTTTTACCCAAGAGTGGGTCCTTGTATGTTTAGTGAGTCTCATTTTGTCACTGAAACATCTCTGGCATTCAGAGCACTGATAAGGTTTTTCCCCAGTGTGGAATCTCACATGTGCCGTTAGTAGTGATTTAAGTTTGAAATCTTTTGGGCATTCAGAGCACTGGTAAGGTTTTTCCCTAGAGTGGATTCTCATATGTTCAGTGAGATGAGATTTTTGGTTGAATCTTTTTTGGCATTCAGCGCACTGGTAAGGTTTTTCCACAGAGTGGGTTAATGCATGTCGATATAGACTCAGTTTGAAACTAAACCTTTTCTGACATTCAGAGCACTGAAAAGGTTTTTCCCCAGTGTGGATTCTCATATGCTCAGTGAGATAAGATTTACGCCTGAAACTTTTTTGGCATACTTTACACGGAGAGTGTTTTCCCCCATTGTGGATTCTCATATGCTCAGTGAGATAAGATTTACGCCTGAAACTTTTTTGGCATACTTTACACGGAGAGTGTTTTCCCCCAGTGTGGATTCTCATATGCTCAGTGAGATAAGATTTACGCCTGAAACTTTTTTGGCATACTTTGCACTGAAAGTGATTTACCCTTGTGTGCATTCTGTCAAATTCTGTGAGATAAGATTTATGGCTGTATCTTTTTGACACAGGTAACTTTTTTCCCCAACTTCGGTTATTTTGCCTCGATTTTAGAGTCGTGCTTGTTTAGATAATGTTCAGAACTCATCTCTAAAAGAAATTGTGTGTAAATTTCTCAACACTTGAATTGAGCAAAAAATGTCGGGAAGCAGTCCTGTAACACCTGTTGAAATTTTCCTAGTAGATAATAGTCTTTAGGTTATAGCCTCTCCGGCAGCAACTTAATTTGTGACTGAAGTTTTTCTCAAATCGATTTGTATAGGTTCTTAGCAATGCAGTAATAAGGTGTTAGTCTGATATTTAATGATTAAACTGATAAGTACCTTTTTGCACTGATGTAATGGCAGTAACTGAGGGCGTTTGAACGTGCAGAGTACTATTGTGGATCATTAGTCGCAGAACATCAGTTCCTTCTACCCTTTCTATGTTTGGTGTAAGGTTAAGGTTTGTAGTTCTGAAGACGAGGATTTATTTACATTACCTATAGCGCAACTGTGCTCCTTTAATCCATTTTTATATTTAACAGTTTTACATATCACTACTGCACAACAGATAATGTTGAGGCCATTTACATAGAATTACAGAACAGTACACAATAAAAAGGAGACAATCTGAGATGGTCATTAACACAATAAAGTGGTGAATTTTTAAGGTTTTCGCAAGAGTGAGCAGAGTGGGTCAAGGTGTTATATCCCGAGGCAGATAGTCTCAAACTTGCATAACTGGTTAAAACGGTTGTTGAACAAAGGTGATTTTCCAATCTCTTAGTTGTTAATGTGTCAGCTTCGGAGTCTTCTTTCAGCGTCTTTTCTTTGATGGTATGCAGAAGAAACCTTTAGTTGTAACTTTTTATGCAGTGTGTGCTTCCTCTCTAGAATTACATGATGCTTTAGATGAACGTTATTCTGTCATGCTGAGGCAATTTGTCTTTCTGATAATATTTCAGATGAGGATGCTGAAGCAGTCTTTCTACATTATTTCTGATGCTGTGTGCACAGATATGGCTTTGCTCTGGGTTAATAAAATGCAAAATTAGAGACTTCACTTACAGGTATAGTACTTTCCTCGCCACACTTAGATTTTTGGAAATTGTTTAAACGTAGAATGCTGGATGTCCTTCAGTTTTTCAAAATAATCCTTCTTCTGGCACTGACATTCAAATCTTGCTTTCTTCGTCCGTAATTTCAATCACCTATAGTATTAAAATTAAATAGTTAATACATGTGCATTTCCAAAAATATAATTTACAAGCCAAATCAATGCAGAATTTTGAAAATGCTGAGCTGTTTTTCAGACAGAGCAGAGTGTAGAATGGTAGAATGAGAGTAATTGGATGTAGGAGTGAGGATCTGTAGAATTTTCAACATTTTATTAAGCTCACAAAGGATACATGTACCCTATAAAGTTGCAACATAGAATCCCAAAGGCAGATCTGAAAGTCATATGGACTGGCACCAAACAAATATTAAAAAAATATATACTATTAATTAATTTGTAATGCAGATTTCTGGGAAGGGAATGCCTCCTCCACGGACAACAGGCGTTTTCCCCTGCCCTGAGTTACCACCTACTTGTATCTGGTTTCCTGACTTTTGAGTTTTGGCCTCTGCCTCAAGCAAATCTATTGTGTGCTGCGAGGACTATGCCTAAACATATCCCTCAACTATGGTCCAGAGTATGAATCAAGGGGAATGAAATGAAGGCGGACTTTCATGTGTTCATTTTATTCCACTTGATTATCAGTTGTTAGGTTTTTCTGCACCTGGATTTACTGGGTGCAGAAAACCAGGACACAATCTTTTTCCAGACAGAAAAATTAGACTGAAAAGACGCATAAGACTCTGGGTGCAGCAGAAGCAGCCAAGACTTATGCTGGTTTTTTTTCACTAACTGGGGGAAACACACAATTCTTCCCTCTGTTGGTGTTCACATTTGTTGTCGGCCTGTGATTCGGCGTTGAGTACAGAGCGTATCGATTAGAGCCGAGGGGCCGAGCCGAAGAGGAGTTGACGAGCAAGCGGAGCGGAGCCTGGGACGACTGCCAGGGTTTGTTTTGTGACCGGTTCCCGCTTCACCCGCGTCCGGTTATACGGGCGCTTTAAGTTCTACAGATCTGCTTTGGGGGCAGGAACGGACGCTGCCGGCACCGCGGTGCTAAGTCGCTTGTGGTGCTGCTCGTGCGGCGGCTGCTGCAAGGCACAGAGGAGCCTTGGCCTGCCACCTGATTTATGTCAAAAATGTGTTCATTAATTTTTTTTTTCCACAGTCCACAGGCAAAAATTACACCATCACTTGGTCCCACGCAGGGGATCAGAAAGCCTCAACAGAATTATGACAGGTGGACAAAGTACATTGATTAATATAAACCAGCTCCTCCTCTTATTAGATAAGTCAAATGAAAGATACAGCTTTTAAGTGCCCCGGAGCTGAGACAGAGAGATAAAAAAGAAAAAAAAGAACATCATGCAACTTTGCTAAGCCAGCAGATAGGTCTAAAGAAAACTTAACGGCCTTCTGTAACGGTAATTTCTCCAGGTTGCTCCACCGAGGTGTTGTATGCGGAATAGCCAAAAAGCGTGGACAAACTCATCCTAACATGGGATAAGTAATTATGAATCTAACAAGGAACAAAGATAAAAAACACAAAAAAATCCACCCCCACCCCATCCGTGGTGGCGGTGTGTTCATACTAACGAGAGGTTGGTCGACACTGGGATTGTGATCAAAACTGGAAGAGATGGCGGGCTTCGATGGTGGAGGGACACACCGCAGAAGGACGGCCCTGGGAGAGGAAGGAGACAAGGGGGCCCCATTTAAATTAAAAATTCTTATAATTATCCCTGAAAATATCAGCCATACGTTCTAGGCTAAGCAGTCTCCAAAGATGAGAGTGCCATAGGGAAATAGCTGGAGCCTCCGTTCTCTTCCTCAGATCTCAGGGAACTGCTGCCTGATTTTACGTATACACAAAGCATTGAGCAGAGCAGAGCTGAGCCGAGAAGTGGAGTGAAGTGTCTACATCTGCCGTCTGTAGTGGGACTGGCTCTGGATCCCGCTCTTGCTCCTGAAGGATTGCCAGCATTCTCCCTTGTACTCTTGACAGCGATGAATAGCAACGAACAAGCAATGAACAGTGAGTGGTGAGTGACAAGTGGCAAGAGGTGTGTGGCGTGTGGCGAGTACTTAAGGTTGAACGGTCCGTAAGTCGCTGAGCCATTGGAGTCTGTAACAAGTCCGTAATACAAAATCTGAGAAATTATGCAAAGGGGAAAGTGACAATAGACTTTGACCCTGTTGAAGCACCCCTCGACCTCTGAATTACTCTGCATGCCTAGACTACAGCCCTACCTGGAGCCCGGATATTAATGAATCGGTTAATTAATTAATTAATTAATTAAGTAACCAGCAGTACCGGCAGATTCTGTACCGAGGTGTGCTTTGGGGGTGTTTTCCCTTGGAGGTATTTGGTGGTGTTTTGTCCTATCAAAGCACCCTTTGGTCTTGTCACCGGCCCCTTTGATTCTCTGAAAGAAGCAAGACTTCTTCACCTATTATGAGGTCAGGAAAGGAGCGGCCACCTTTCCCTGCTATCAAAAGGTAAAGAAAAATACAACAAACACTAATACTAGATACGTTTAAAATAAAACAGGCAGGTGACATATAGTCCTTTAAATCATCTAAGGTCCATACATTTGCGATACTAGGTAAAGTCGCTGTCAAAGTTTGATTTTATGAAAGATCCAACTGGTGCTATGCTAACTTTGCTAATAACCCCTGTGATCTTCAAACTCCAATTAAACCACTGAGTAGAGCAAATATTATATCCCCTAAGCAAGGAGTAAGTGAACCAGGCCACCCTGAGTCTGAAGCTGAAGTCGATCGAATGTGAAATTCAAATAAGGACCAAGTCAACCATTGGTGTCAAATAACAGACCTAGAGATGTTAACTATTCCACTTACTGGTCGTTCACAATAAGAGGACGCAAAATGCACAAATCTAACAATGGGAGATACTCGGCACTTACTACAAACTAGGCAGCCAATGCCAATAGAAGTGCAAGTAAAAATCAGAAAAGCTAACGGGATAGGGGAACCATCTAGTTTGGGCCAAATAAATCAACAAGAGCAAGATGCTCCAAATTAACTAAATGGTGGGGTGAAAATCATAAGGGAAGCCAATACCCCCACTGAAATCGGATCTTACTCTGTCTAAAATAAATTCAGCTAAAAAACAGTACCAGACGAAATGTAATCAAAATAATGCATCTCAAATTAATAAGGACGAATACAACAGCAACCCAGAAACTCTGCAGCGCTGGAGTACTCCGTATCAAAAAGACGTTTTGAATAGTAGTCCACAATTCATTAATTCTTGTGAAGAGGGAGATGATTTTCAAGGACCACAAAAAGAGGAGTATAAGGACCTATCATTCATAAATGGGCAACACCATAGCCCAGGTACTCAGGCACCAGGAAGTGGGAACGCAGGAGCAATTTGGGATTTATTCTTCAAAACCTCGCAATTAACTCTGGAAGCTTTAACATATCAGTCCAACAAAAAGGAGGTCCAAATAGATCTTGAGCGCTATTGCATCCTCTGTTACCAGAATTGAGCAGAAGATAACAACGCAAAATAATCTAATAGTAAGGGCGCAATCTCAGCCAATATCTACGTATGCAGAGTGTAGTTGTGCCCCACTAACTAACAAACTAACTACCATTCCGGATATTTTAAAAACAATAATTGACGATGTAAAAGGGAATTTTCCTAATGTGGGAATTCAACCCATCAAGACCGACTGCCACGCTAAAGATACAATAAAATGTAAAGACAATATTGTTGTTGTTAAAGAAAAAATAGATGATATAACAAAAGATCAAGAAGTGATAAACCTATGCTCGACACAATCAACAATGACAGACGCAGCTCCGGAAGTTCATCTATCAAAAAGAGAAACGAAAAAACAACGGTAGCAAGAAATAAAGTTCTTAAAAGTATAAAAAAATACAAATGCATCAGATATAGTAAGATTGAATACTGGAAACAACCATGACCAAATACCATATAGTGAAGGTGAGGGTAAACAAATGTCTCCAACAAAACCCTTTTAGTTATGAAAAATAAATGCCTAAATAATCAAGCTGATAGTATAAAAATGATAGAGAATGGGAAAATTCAGTCCTTAGAAATGCTGCAAGTGGAGGAAATTAATAAACAGGTGGAAAATAAGCCATCACAATTGGAAACAAATAGAGCAAAGAGGGAGAGTATCAGAGGGGATGAAACGAATAGAGATTTGTTAAAAACCTGTAAGGATATTAAATTACCACAAGATCTGGGAACCGAAACGAAGCAGTTACATAAACATCGACAATCATGGTCTCAAACTGTTAGTAATCATAATGGAAGGTTAACTGAGCATGCTCAAGGTGAAAATAGCCTGCAACAAATTAAATAAAATAACCCAGATCAAAAAGAAGGAGTGGTGCAGGTAATTATTACGCCGGAATATAAATCTAGGAGTAATAATGATATCTTGACTCGTGGGAACATATTACAATAAATTGTGTAATGCAGTACCCTCATTAAAGAAAATTAAATGTACCGACATAGAATCAATTGAATTCCTCACAATCAAGAATAATAATCGTGAATCAACATTAGTAACTTAGACATCATCTACTGCCGACAGCCGTATTATGCAAGAACATAATCTCTTTCAGGACTGGGGAATAAAAATAACAACTCCCCTGCAACCTTCCTATCCTAGCCCTTTTGTTTCATCAAAATTACAAAATCATAACCAAATGAGAACCAAGAATATTAAGAAATATTCAATATTAAAAACTCCATAGGTATGACCAACGGGCATCTTTTAAAATCATTAGACGTAAAAATAGGAGACCGATTATTTGACACTGTCAAATTAGGTTGGCTATCAGCAGCCCTCCATAATGTCAGGCAGGATTGACATCTACACTCTGAAGTTCCTTTAAGGGGCCCAACAATTATGAATGAAAGGGTCAGATTATGTTTGTGGAATATAAATGGGGTTCCAGCAAAGATTCAGAATAACGAACTTGCTACTCTGTGCTGTTTTCAAATCATTTGTTTACACGAGACTTGGGCTTTAGTTCCTTTTAGATGGGAAGGTTATATGGTTATTACTCATTAGCTAAGAGAACAAGTAACTATGGCAGACCTTGTGGGGGTTTGGCTATTTTTATATCAACTGAGCTAAAAATGGAAAGTGAAATGGACGTCCCAAGTCAAAAGGATTATCTAATTGTCAAAATACAAAACAAGTAAAAAATTATAATTAAATCTCTTGTAGTAATCAACGTATATAATTACGAAGAACAATGGCGACCAATTTGATACATTTGATAATTATGATATTGCAGCAACTGGACAATGGCACCCAACCTGAGATTATTATTACCGGTGTTTATGAAATGAAATGAATGAAACTTATATAGCGCACGACTTACCCTGGGGCATCTCAGCGCTTGCTTAGGGAACCTGTCCTGGTATTCCCCTGTGAGATAACCCTGGCAGGGTATCCACAAGGTGAAAGCCAGGCATCCCACCGCGAGGGGCCGTTGTGGAGATTAAGCAAGCTATTGCCCAGAGTCGCAGAGTGTAAACCCGTGAGTCGAGAAGGCACCGGAGCGAGAATTAACGAGTCCGTGGAATTTTTGAGCCCAAGACCCGCCGAGGCGGGGAATTGAACCCTGGTCCCGGGCCGAACTCAAGCTCCAGGTCTGCCGCCTCTAACCCCTGAGCCACACTTCTCCTTTATAACATGAATATGCTATGGTCTTACGATAGAAATGTTGAAATACAACGGCAAAATTACTTATGGTCAAATCCAAGTCTTTCATCAACAATGGGCATGAGGGAACAAAAGAATGAAAACATCAGCAAGACTCTTGTAAAAGAATTAGAAAAAAACATAATTAGAATTAGAAACCATAGGTCTAAGAGAGCTAAATGGGCGATTTCCTCAATATTCGCCACCAGCATGGACTTTTCAAGCAGGAGATCATAGGTCTAGAATAGATTATCATCCTGTACAAGCATTGGGGTGACTGGAGTGACAGAACTGCACCTATACTATATTCATGATACTCCTAAATGCCCCTAGAGGGGAAGAGGGGATCAGAACCGGACGCACCTGTCTGCAGCACATGGTAGTCTGGCATGCCTGCACTATCTTTTCACCCAGACTGTCCATAAAGATGATTTTAGTGCCACTACACACATAGCAGGGGGAATCTCAGATGATTCGCTGGTGGAGGTGCAACTCGATGGTCCGGTTGTGGACTTCATGCTACCCCCAAGGGTTGATCCGTGATATTTATAAGACAAGATGTTCAAAGCTCGTATGAGAGATGGAACAGACCTCTATTTTAAGGCGAACGGGCGGCCTGTTGAATCAACTTGCGTGCTATGGGATGAATTCAAGGCAGTAATTCAAGCCAAGCAACAAACCTTGATTGGGGGAATGCCGGAGGAACGTAAATTGAAGTGTGAGGCTCAGGACAGGGAATGTGCTTTCCTGGAGGCACGCTTGTCAAGAGGGGAATCAGTTTCTCTCCCATTACACCATCAACTGAAGCAGCACACATTAAGAGCACTAATGGAAAATAGTGTGAACTCATGCGCTGGCTACCCAGCATTGTCTCTATGATGTCGGTGATAAAGCCAATGAGTTGCTTACATGGTTAGAGAGACAAGACAAAGGACGGAACTGGATCCTTGAGGACACTGACAACAAGGAGACAGAAATACTGGGAGAGACTTCCAGGAAGACCTGACCCTGCCAATGCTAACGAATGAGGACCGAGACGCACTAGACCAAGACCTGACAGAGCAGGTCACGGTTGAGGGAGTCTCCTTGCAGAGGCTGGAGGTAACATCGAGGAATCCAGACGAGGTCAGTTCATGGTGGACGCTCGCTCTAGACTGATTGGGAGCGATCCTCTAGAAAGGAGCTAATCCTGCCAAAGGATGAGCCTTGAATGCCGGCCTCCTTGACACGGTCCACCAAGATCCCATGGTCGACCATGTCAACAGCGACCGAGACATCCAACAGCACCAGAGCCTGAGGAGTATCCATGTCAGCCTTCTCTCGCAGGGAGCCCAATACCGCCAGAATTACAGTCTCCGTTGAGTGGGCAGGCCGAAACCCAGCTTGGTGTGAGTCGAGATAGTTGGATTGTTAAATAAAATTGGACAGGCACTTCACCACATGAGCCTGCAGTACCTTTACCAGGTACGGGAGCAAGGAAATTGGGCAGTTATTCAACAGGATCTGGGAGTCTGCCCCTGATGTCTTCAGAAGGGGAACCACAACTGCCTCTTTAAAGGCCTTAGGGACACAACCCTAAAATAGGGACTCATTCAGAAGAGAGAGTGCTGGACCCGGGAGGCCGGTGAAGGCTTCTTTTAGGACATGTGGTGGGCAGCAGTCCATAGGGGATCCAGATTTTACTTTAGACAAAAGGTCCTGGAACACTTGTGTACAGTAGTTCTCTGCTGGTGCAGATCAGTAGTGCCCGGCTCTTCTTAGGTCGTCAGGAACTGAAGTTCAGGGATTGAAGTTCAGGGACTGGGGATGCCACCTAAAAAATAGATTTAGGAGCGATACAAGGGAGTGACAGTTAGTGTCCAATGGGCCCTTTGCCTGGGGTGTCTATGCCCTCTAACATGCTCACTTTCTGTGAGAGGCCCTAACTGGATAAGTCCCATCATCTTCAAGATGGTGGGCACTGAAAAGTGTACTTAACCTAGCCTCCAGCACCCGAGGGGTGGAGTTGGCAGAGGGGGGCACATCTCCTCTCCTATCAAAGGTTTCCCACCTGTCCAGCCGCCAAAAAGGGAGTGAGGACAAGATGGAGGCAAGCTCCTTCGAACAGGAGAGGCTGGGGCTGCATTAGAAAGGAGGCAAAACCTTTGAAGCTCCCCACCGCGATGGCTCTTTCTGTCCAGGGGGAGACGTGAACACCTCCACCCCGGAAAGGCATTGTTCTCAGTCTCAGAGTGTGCAGGCACTCTCCCCTGAGGTCAGAACACACTCTGGTGGTGGCAGGCTGGCTCGGGCCAGTCAATGACCAGACTAAGGATTGGTAGGTTTCAGGGGACACCCTAAGGGGCACTTTGTGTGCAATCTATGTATATAAAAACAAAAATATGTCTGTCTGTCTGTCTGTTTGTCCTTTATGCATTACTACACCATTCATCCGATCGCCATGAAACTTTGGGAAATTGTTGAGTACACTCCAGCAAAGTTTTCTGGCATATTTTTTCTTTAAATATCGACCCACCAGGGCCCTCATAATCTTTTGAATATCGGCCACCCAGGGCCCTCATTTGTCCTTTATGCATTACTACACCATTCATCCGATCGCCATGCAACTTTGGGAAGTTGTTGAATACACTCCCGGGAAGGTTTAGAGCATAAAACATTTTTAAATATCAGCCCCCCAGGGCCCTCATAAACTTTTAAATATCGGCCCCCCAGGGCCCTCATAATCTTTCGGATACTGAATGTTTCCATTTACGGAATACCAGGCGAAGCGACAACGTATAAGTTCATCGATACTGTGATGAATCAAGACGAAGTTGTCAATTACCCAACGTAATTCTTGAATTCACTGGATTTGCCAGGTATGCCACCGCACATTTTAACATTGAAAATTGGCGTGCCGATCATTCTTCTCCGAAACATCAATCCACCACGACTTTGCATTGGTACAAGACTTTCGGTGAAAAAGATGATGAATAATGTCAACGAAGCTACAATTTTGAATGGGAAATTCAAGGGGGAAGATGTACTGTTACCATGTATTCCAATGATCCCAACAGATATGCCCTTTGAATTCAAACGTTTACAGTTTCCGGTGCAACTCGCTTTTGCAATGATCATCAACAAAGCACAAGGACAATCGCTGCAAGTGTGTGGACTAGATTTGGAGAATCCGTGCTTCTCACATGGACAACTGTATGTGGCCAGCTCACGCGTCGGAAAACCTTCTGATTTATTCGTGTACGCACCAGATGGAAAAACAAAACAATATCGTGTATGGACAAGCACTCAAATAAATAAATAGAATTAAAACAACACTTTGAAATGTTTTCCATATTAAAATAAAAAAGTTTTAAAAAAAAGACACAATGTAAATTGAATGTTATCATAACGAGTTTCCTTGAATTTCCTTTCTTCTGTGATCGCAGCAACGCGCGACGGGTAAGCTAGTTTTTAATAAACTCAACACTGAAATCAGCGCAAGTTTATTATGTTGAGAGGCGTGGTGCCAAACATCACATATTTCAGTGAAGCCATCATGGAGCTGTGAACTCATAGTGACGAGTGCCCAGCCTATGTACTTACTATGACTTCCCTGGTCACTCACAATATCCAGGAATCGACTAGGATATTGCAGGGGCATCAGGGGCATCTTATGCAGATATGCCTCGCAGGGGGGAGAGAATGTGGCGCAGCAGCCAGAGCTACTGACTCGGGAACTGGGGATCCGGGTTCAAGTCTCTGCTTCAGCACAACATCCTGTGATTCTGGGCAAATCACTGTATCTCCCGGTGCCCATAGACAACGTCTGTAAACCCTCACAGGTGATGAGCCGCACAATATAAATCTGCGAACTTTACATTTAACTCACTGCCTCATATATGGGTAAGACACCCCTCAAGCAGTGTTCATGGGTATGGCACACAGGGATGTATGCCAGGTCGGTTCTTCAGTTTTGTCTGCACCAAGACACTCAGGCTGCTGTTCCAGTGTGCATGTGCTAGGTGAGAGAGCCCTTTGGGTGGCATAATTTGTGCTGCAGCCCCTAGGGACCCTCTTTAACCACAAGGCACTTGATACCAGGGGGACTTTTTACTAGGAACTTATATGTGAGCTAAAGGGGTGCCAATTGTGGAACTGACGGGTACAGTTTAAGGAAGGAGATCTCGCACAGGAGGCCTGGTTGGCAGGGACTCTGTGCACTTCCAGTCGAACCCACAATATTTTCCAGGCAACAAGTGGGGGCTAACAATGTCCAAAAGAGGCACGTGCATTGATGACACCCTCCCCCCACAAATGAAAGAGGATGAGACTAACCTTCCTCTACAGAGTCTTCATCGTCCTCTTAGTCTGCAGCTACCATGTGACATATTGGTAGCTGGATGAACAGTAACCACCTCAATTTTAGCCCAGACAAAACTGATAGGATCCTAATTGGTGGGCCATGGAACTTTAATTTTTGGCCGACTGAGTGGGGACCCACCCCTACCATCTAGATCAACTAAAAGCCTTGGCATCACAATTGACTGCGATCTGTCTCTGAAATCCCAGATTGAGCCGGTGGTCTCTACCTGCTTTTTTTCGCTCCGGAAGATCAGGAAGATGAACATAAGTTATTTACCTGTAAATTGTGGTTCTCCAGTATTGGTATCTTTGATAGATTCACATGCTTGAATCATTCCTCGTCGTTGAAGTGGGAGTCCCAGGGTACATAGAATAGCAATACAGCAATAGCATAGCGAAAGCATAGCTAAAAGAGCAATAGGAAGTATTGTAACATAGAAGTTAATAGGAAAAAACTTGTCACTTTAATAACTTGTCCAAGTCATTAGATATGGTCCAGACTCCAGCCAATCAGGCAACAGCACCCTCTGGAGCCTTCTCCTCAGAGACTCAGGCTCTCATATTTCCGAGCACAAGTGTGGCATAAGAGCCAAGGAGAAGAGGGGAGCCTCTGAGCGGAGGAGGGTGGATCGCATGTGAATCTATGAAAGATACCATTTACTGGAGAAGCACAGTTTTCAGGTTAGTAACTTATGTTCTTCTCCAGTATTGGGGTATCTTTCATAGATTCACATGCTTGAATCAGAGTAGATAGCAGTAATTCGAGAATTGTGCATGGTAAACCATAAGTAAATCATAAACAGAGTACGAGAGAATACATATACGTATATTACAGTATAGCAGTAACATGGGCACACCTGCATAAGCAGAAATATATACCTTGTGTGCAGGAGGAGAAGCTGTTCACGGTGCCCCTGGCAGGTGGCACCCATTTTTACCAACATTAGTGCACTTAGTACTGTTCAAAAGTTAGAGGAATGTGAAGGACATGTGTAGACTTGGTATTTTTTTTTTCTTACTAAAGGAGAAAGTTCTACCTGATTCTTTATCTAAAGATGGTGATGAGGATGTCCTCGAGGCATGCCTTGTTTTGGAAACCTGCTAGTGTACACCATCTTCCCATCCTAGCGCAGCGCAAAGATACTAACGCCGTACTTACCATGCCCTGGAAGGGAGGTGCAACGGAGCGCACTGTACAATCGGATAGTTCTTGGTTCGGAATTAAACACAGGATAAATGGTATCCATCACAGATTTTCAATTTCCAAACGGGGGATAAAATCTGTGTGTCCTGATAATTGCTCGATATTGTCAATAGTTTAAATCCAGCAGGCCTTAACTGCTCAAATGTATCATATTGATGTAAACTTAATCGCGCCCGGGTGTACCCGCTAATTACCGAGTGCGGCAAACTCCTATTCACTTGAATTGCGGCCCCAGTCTCAAACGTGTGTGTGCAGGACTGAGTTACAAGGGCACCCATAAACGATGCCCTGCTGGCAGGCTGTAATGTCAGCTGCGAGATAGCGCTGGTATTTCCTGCTTTCAAGTGCGCTGAAGAGCGCCTCGTGCATACAGTGTGCTGGAAGGCGCTGTCTTCGATGCCTGACTGCCCCATATGTGAACTTGTGCGCTCAGACCGAAAACAGTGGAAGGAGAGCACTGGTGATGAATACATGTGCCGCAGAGCGGGCCTTTGTGGTGCATTTAATCCCTCAGCTGCAAACTGTGTGCAGCCAATTTGCTTTGTTTTGAGTGAGTGCGGCCGACTGAAGCCCCTGGATTAGCAGATGCCGCTCTCAGAAGAGTGAAAATTACAAAAAAACAATTTGATGGACAGAATGTAGATCAATGTCTTACATTCACCCCAGTACAAGGATCTGGGCCTAAATCCATCGTTTTTTGCACTCCACACCACCATGGGTCAGATAATGGCTTTATGCAAATCAGCTCTGACCCTGTGCCCCATGGGAACAGTCCAGTCCGAACTACAACAGCCATATCTTTCCCAGACCGGAATCAAGCATCCGAGGACCGGACCGGTTTCGAGGTAACACCTCTCATCAGCCCGGCTAGCTTGACTCCAGTGGTGTGGAGGCTCTGGGACCCACGTCTGAGCTACCCCAGTACACTCAGGGAGAAAATTACAAAAAAACAATTTGATGGACAGAATGTAGATCAATGTCTTACATTCACCCCAGTACAAGGATCTGGGCCTAAATCCATCGTTTTTTGCACTCCACACCACCCTGGGTCAGATAATGGCTTTATGCAATTCAGCTCTGACCCTGTGCCCCATGGGAACAGTCCAGTCCGAACTACAACAGCCATATCTTTCCCAGACCGGAATCAAGCATCCGAGGACCGGACCGGTTTCGAGGTAACACCTCTCATCAGCCCGGCTACCTTGACTCCAGTGGTGTGGAGGCTCTGGGACCCACGTCTGAGCTACCCCAGTACACTCAGGGAGAAAATTACAAAAAAACAATTTGATGGACAGAATGTAGATCAATGTCTTACATTCACCCCAGTACAAGGATCTGGGCCTAAATCCATCGTTTTTTGCACTCCACACCACCCTGGGTCAGATAATGGCTTTATGCAAATCAGCTCTGACCCTGTGCCCCATGGGAACAGTCCAGTCCGAACTACAACAGCCATATCTTTCCCAGACCGGAATCAAGCATCCGAGGACCGGACCGGTTTCGAGGTAACACCTCTCATCAGCCCGGCTAGCTTGACTCCAGTGGTGTGGAGGCTCTGGGACCCACGTCTGAGCTACCCCAGTACACTCAGGGAGAAAATTACAAAAAAACAATTTGATGGACAGAATGTAGATCAATGTCTTACATTCACCCCAGTACAAGGATCTGGGCCTAAATCCATCGTTTTTTGCACTCCACACCACCCTGGGTCAGATAATGGCTTTATGCAAATCAGCTCTGACCCTGTGCCCCATGGGAACAGTCCAGTCCGAACTACAACAGCCATATCTTTCCCAGACCGGAATCAAGCATCCGAGGACCGGACCGAGTGTGTGACATTGATCCACATTCAGTCCATCACTTGTTGTTTTTGCAATTGCCGCCCTAAGTGCGCTGGGGATGCCCAGACGTGGGTCCCAGGCACTCCACACCTCTTGGAGTCAAGCTAGCCGGGCTGATGAGAGGTGTTACCTCGAAACCGGTCCGGTCCTCGGATGCTTGATTCCGTTCTGGGAAGGACATGGCTTTTGTAGTTCGGACTGGACTGTTCCCATGGGGCAACAGGGTCAGAGCTGATTTGCATATCGCCATTGTCTAACCCAGGGTGGTGTGGAGTGCAAAAAAACGATGGATTTGGGCCCAGATCTTTTGACTGGGGGAGTGTGTGACATTGATCCACATTCAGTCCATCACTTGTTGTTTTTGCAATTGCCGCCCTAAGTGCGCTGGGGATGCCGAGACGTGGGTCCCAGGCACTCCACACCTCTTGGAGTCAAGCTAGCCGGGCTGATGAGAGGTGTTACCTCGAAACCGGTCCGGTCCTCGGATGCTTGATTCCGTTCTGGGAAGGACATGGCTTTTGTAGTTCGGACTGGACTGTTCCCATGGGGCAACAGGGTCAGAGCTGATTTGCATATCGCCATTGTCTAACCCAGGGTGGTGTGGAGTGCAAAAAAACGATGGATTTGGGCCCAGATCTTTTGACTGGGGGAGTGTGTGACATTGATCCACATTCAGTCCATCACTTGTTGTTTTTGCAATTGCCGCCCTAAGTGCGCTGGGGATGCCCAGACGTGGGTCCCAGGCACTCCACACCTCTTGGAGTCAAGCTAGCCGGGCTGATGAGAGGTGTTACCTCGAAACCGGTCCGGTCCTCGGATGCTTGATTCCGTTCTGGGAAGGACATGGCTTTTGTAGTTCGGACTGGACTGTTCCCATGGGGCAACAGGGTCAGAGCTGATTTGCATATCGCCATTGTCTAACCCAGGGTGGTGTGGAGTGCAAAAAAACGATGGATTTGGGCCCAGATCTTTTGACTGGGGGAGTGTGTGACATTGATCCACATTCAGTCCATCACTTGTTGTTTTTGCAATTGCCGCCCTAAGTGCGCTGGGGATGCCCAGACGTGGGTCCCAGGCACTCCACACCTCTTGGAGTCAAGCTAGCCGGGCTGATGAGAGGTGTTACCTCGAAACCGGTCCGGTCCTCGGATGCTTGATTCCGTTCTGGGAAGGACATGGCTTTTGTAGTTCGGACTGGACTGTTCCCATGGGGCAACAGGGTCAGAGCTGATTTGCATATCGCCATTGTCTAACCCAGGGTGGTGTGGAGTGCAAAAAAACGATGGATTTGGGCCCAGATCTTTTGACTGGGGGAGTGTGTGACATTGATCCACATTCAGTCCATCACTTGTTGTTTTTGCAATTGCCGCCCTAAGTGCGCTGGGGATGCCCAGACGTGGGTCCCAGGCACTCCACACCTCTTGGAGTCAAGCTAGCCGGGCTGATGAGAGGTGTTACCTCGAAACCGGTCCGGTCCTCGGATGCTTGATTCCGTTCTGGGAAGGACATGGCTTTTGTAGTTCGGACTGGACTGTTCCCATGGGGCAACAGGGTCAGAGCTGATTTGCATATCGCCATTGTCTAACCCAGGGTGGTGTGGAGTGCAAAAAAACGATGGATTTGGGCCCAGATCTTTTGACTGGGGGAGTGTGTGACATTGATCCACATTCAGTCCATCACTTGTTGTTTTTGCAATTGCCGCCCTAAGTGCGCTGGGGATGCCCAGACGTGGGTCCCAGGCACTCCACACCTCTTGGAGTCAAGCTAGCCGGGCTGATGAGAGGTGTTACCTCGAAACCGGTCCGGTCCTCGGATGCTTGATTCCGTTCTGGGAAGGACATGGCTTTTGTAGTTCGGACTGGACTGTTCCCATGGGGCAACAGGGTCAGAGCTGATTTGCATATCGCCATTGTCTAACCCAGGGTGGTGTGGAGTGCAAAAAAACGATGGATTTGGGCCCAGATCTTTTGACTGGGGGAGTGTGTGACATTGATCCACATTCAGTCCATCACTTGTTGTTTTTGCAATTGCCGCCCTAAGTGCGCTGGGGATGCCCAGACGTGGGTCCCAGGCACTCCACACCTCTTGGAGTCAAGCTAGCCGGGCTGATGAGAGGTGTTACCTCGAAACCGGTCCGGTCCTCGGATGCTTGATTCCGTTCTGGGAAGGACATGGCTTTTGTAGTTCGGACTGGACTGTTCCCATGGGGCAACAGGGTCAGAGCTGATTTGCATATCGCCATTGTCTAACCCAGGGTGGTGTGGAGTGCAAAAAAACGATGGATTTGGGCCCAGATCTTTTGACTGGGGGAGTGTGTGACATTGATCCACATTCAGTCCATCACTTGTTGTTTTTGCAATTGCCGCCCTAAGTGCGCTGGGGATGCCCAGACGTGGGTCCCAGGCACTCCACACCTCTTGGAGTCAAGCTAGCCGGGCTGATGAGAGGTGTTACCTCGAAACCGGTCCGGTCCTCGGATGCTTGATTCCGTTCTGGGAAGGACATGGCTTTTGTAGTTCGGACTGGACTGTTCCCATGGGGCAACAGGGTCAGAGCTGATTTGCATATCGCCATTGTCTAACCCAGGGTGGTGTGGAGTGCAAAAAAACGATGGATTTGGGCCCAGATCTTTTGACTGGGGGAGTGTGTGACATTGATCCACATTCAGTCCATCACTTGTTGTTTTTGCAATTGCCGCCCTAAGTGCGCTGGGGATGCCCAGACGTGGGTCCCAGGCACTCCACACCTCTTGGAGTCAAGCTAGCCGGGCTGATGAGAGGTGTTACCTCGAAACCGGTCCGGTCCTCGGATGCTTGATTCCGTTCTGGGAAGGACATGGCTTTTGTAGTTCGGACTGGACTGTTCCCATGGGGCAACAGGGTCAGAGCTGATTTGCATATCGCCATTGTCTAACCCAGGGTGGTGTGGAGTGCAAAAAAACGATGGATTTGGGCCCAGATCTTTTGACTGGGGGAGTGTGTGACATTGATCCACATTCAGTCCATCACTTGTTGTTTTTGCAATTGCCGCCCTAAGTGCGCTGGGGATGCCCAGACGTGGGTCCCAGGCACTCCACACCTCTTGGAGTCAAGCTAGCCGGGCTGATGAGAGGTGTTACCTCGAAACCGGTCCGGTCCTCGGATGCTTGATTCCGTTCTGGGAAGGACATGGCTTTTGTAGTTCGGACTGGACTGTTCCCATGGGGCAACAGGGTCAGAGCTGATTTGCATATCGCCATTGTCTAACCCAGGGTGGTGTGGAGTGCAAAAAAACGATGGATTTGGGCCCAGATCTTTTGACTGGGGGAGTGTGTGACATTGATCCACATTCAGTCCATCACTTGTTGTTTTTGCAATTGCCGCCCTAAGTGCGCTGGGGATGCCCAGACGTGGGTCCCAGGCACTCCACACCTCTTGGAGTCAAGCTAGCCGGGCTGATGAGAGGTGTTACCTCGAAACCGGTCCGGTCCTCGGATGCTTGATTCCGTTCTGGGAAGGACATGGCTTTTGTAGTTCGGACTGGACTGTTCCCATGGGGCAACAGGGTCAGAGCTGATTTGCATATCGCCATTGTCTAACCCAGGGTGGTGTGGAGTGCAAAAAAACGATGGATTTGGGCCCAGATCTTTTGACTGGGGGAGTGTGTGACATTGATCCACATTCAGTCCATCACTTGTTGTTTTTGCAATTGCCGCCCTAAGTGCGCTGGGGATGCCCAGACGTGGGTCCCAGGCACTCCACACCTCTTGGAGTCAAGCTAGCCGGGCTGATGAGAGGTGTTACCTCGAAACCGGTCCGGTCCTCGGATGCTTGATTCCGTTCTGGGAAGGACATGGCTTTTGTAGTTCGGACTGGACTGTTCCCATGGGGCAACAGGGTCAGAGCTGATTTGCATATCGCCATTGTCTAACCCAGGGTGGTGTGGAGTGCAAAAAAACGATGGATTTGGGCCCAGATCTTTTGACTGGGGGAGTGTGTGACATTGATCCACATTCAGTCCATCACTTGTTGTTTTTGCAATTGCCGCCCTAAGTGCGCTGGGGATGCCCAGACGTGGGTCCCAGGCACTCCACACCTCTTGGAGTCAAGCTAGCCGGGCTGATGAGAGGTGTTACCTCGAAACCGGTCCGGTCCTCGGATGCTTGATTCCGTTCTGGGAAGGACATGGCTTTTGTAGTTCGGACTGGACTGTTCCCATGGGGCAACAGGGTCAGAGCTGATTTGCATATCGCCATTGTCTAACCCAGGGTGGTGTGGAGTGCAAAAAAACGATGGATTTGGGCCCAGATCTTTTGACTGGGGGAGTGTGTGACATTGATCCACATTCAGTCCATCACTTGTTGTTTTTGCTCTCAGAAGAGTGGGCACCCTGTGTTGGCTTTGCTTGGAGCTTGCTCGCCGTGTGTGAGCATCACGCTGCACACCCACCTCCCAGCACCCAAGACTCCAGCGCACTCGTCCCCTTGCCAGTTTGTTGCTCCTTGGCAGAGCCATTTATCCTTGCAATGCCAAGTACTACCTAGTATGTATGGATATATCTATATCTCCATGAAAGTGGAAGATGTGTGCTGTGCAGATGCTGGTTAAAGTGTCTCATTTGATATTTTTACTCCAACCCAGGATAAATAACAGAAAAGACTTTATTTGCTATTTTGCGGGGCCTTTTGTAATTATAAGTGTGTTCTTAAGATCACTTGGTGTGTGCACGCGACCCATTCAGAACGGGAATGTGAAGCTTGCCACTGTGAAGTGCACCAATTATTAGCACTCCCCACAGAGAGGGCTTGAATCATACACTCTAAGCAAATAAAGTCTGCCTGTACAGTCTGCACGAGCGGGCCGCTTCACTCGTTTGCTTCATTCTGCCGTGCAGCTTGTTTTAAATCTGTTTTCTAGTTTTGTCCTTCACTCTCGATTCCTTGAGGATAGCCTGCACATTGGTTGAGGGTCCAGGTATACTGTCACGGGATCACACATCATAAACAGTGTTTTTTCCCAACATACGGACTTTGACTTTTTTGCCTGTTAACTCCAACGGCCCAGCTTTATGTATAACAAATACACACAACGAGCACAACATGTGACCGTTATTGCATTTCTCGCCTCATCCGCCAATCAAGGTGCCCGTTCTAGTTCTCATAGACTAGGCACGTACGTGCCTGACTGCATCCGGTACAGAGGGCGTTCCCGGTAGTGTGTGGACTTCAGAGCATACTCGCTGAAGGTAAAAATATAATAGGTTTCTGATCTGGCACTTCATAGACTTGTTTGCTCTTTGTAATCTCCTCTGTCGCTTATCTCTCTTCCTCCTCGTTCTCTCGCTCTTTCGTTCCCTCCCCATTTACTTCTCCCCCCTGAGCCCCCTCTCTGTCTCCTTCTCGAGGCCTCTCTTTTCTTTGGCTTGCTGTCCATTTGATTCTTTCCCTCCTCTCGTTTTCTCTCTAAACCCTCTATTTTCTTTCTATTTCTCACCTCCCCCCCCTGTTATTTCCATTGTTTTGAGCTCCGTGTTGTCGCTGGCATGTGCCACAGGTGCCAGTGCTCATCGGTTGTTCATTGTACAGCCGGCCCGAGTGCCAGAGCGCAAAGTTAGTGTTGTGTGATACTGGTCATGGGACTCGACTCTCATGCTGATAGCTATAGGGATCAGTGGTGGTGCTGTGTATTGTCGACTCCACTGCCTCTTGCTGTGACGGTGTCTGCACGTACCTTCATACAGGGAGCATCGCAACGTGCGTGTACGCCTGAGGCGCACTGGACATGTCCTCACTCACCTTCACGCAAACTATACAATGAAAACACAGTACTTTGCTTCAGGCACAAGTTGCCTACATTGCTATTGGCACCATCTCATTCCCTCAGCCTTCTAAAGTTGATATATTGAAAACACCACACTTTTAACTCAAACATTAAGGTCTTTGTATCGATTTAATCCACAATTAAAAGCTCTCCAATTGTTGGGTACATCAAACACTCCCTTTTCTTCTTAGGCACAGGTTGGGTCACATAGCTTAACAAGCATTTTCATGCCTTCTGCCCCCTGATTGCACTCGTTTTTCATGCCTTCTGCCCCCTGATTGCACTCGTTTTTCTTGCCTTCTTCTCCTCTGATTGCACTCGTTTTTCGTGCCTTCTGCTCCCCTGATTGCACTCGTTTTTCTTGCCTTCTGCTCCCTGATTGCACTCGTTTTTCTTGCCTTCTGCTCCCTGATTGCACTCGTTTTTCATGCCTTCTGCTTCCCTGATTGTACTTGTTTTTTCTTGCCTTCGGCTCCCCCACTCCATCCATCCATCCCCCCACTCCATATATCCATCTCCCCACTCATCCATCCATCCCCCCCACTCCATCCATCCATCCCCCCACTCCATCCATCCATCCCCCCACTCCATCCATCCATCCATCCCCCACTCCATCCATCCATCCCCCCCACTCCATCCATCCATCCCCCCCACTCCATCCATCCATGCCACTCCATCCATCTCCCCACTCAATCAATCCATCCATCCATTCCCCCCACTCCATCCATCCATCCATCCCCCCACTCCATCCATCCATCCCCCCACTCCATTCATCCACCCCCCACTCCATCATCCATCCATCGCACTCCATCCATCCATCCATCCCACTCCATCCATCCATCCATCCATCCATCCCACTCCATCCATCCATCCATACTACTCCATCCATCCATCCATCCATCCCACTTCATCCATCTATCCATTCTACTCCATCCATTCCACTCCATCCATCCCCCCTACTCCATCCATCCCCCCTACTCCATCCATCCCCCCTACTCCATCCACCCCCCCTACTCCATCCATCCATCCCCCCTACTCCATCCATCCCCCCCACTCCATCCATCCATCCCCCCCCACTCCATCCATCCCCCCCACTCCATCCATCCATCCCCCCCACTCCATCCATCCCCCCCACTCCATCCATCCATCCCCCCCACTCCATCCATCCACCCCCCCCACTCCATCCATCCGTCCCCCCCACTCCATCCATCCATCCATCCATCCATCCATCCCACCACTCCATCCATCCATCCATCCATCCATCCATCCCACCACTCCATCCATCCATCCATCCATCTCACTCCATCCATCCATCCATCCCCCCACTCCATCCATCCATCCCCCCCACTCCATCCATCCATCCATCCATCCATCCATCCCACTCCATCCATCCATTCCCCCCACTCCATCCATCCATCCATCCATCCATAGTGGAGGAGTGTGGCTCAATGGTCAGAGCGGCAGACCTTGATGCAGAGTTCTGGCCAGGGACCGGGGTTCGATTCCCGCTTCGGCGGGTCTCGGGCTCAATTTCCTCGGACCTGTCAATTCTCGCCTCAGTGCCTATTCTAATCACGGGCCCCACGCTGCAACTCTGGGCAATAGCTTGCTTAGCCTCCACACCGGCCCCAACAGCGCTAAGGATGCCTGGCTTCACCCTGCGAGTGCCCAGGAGTGGACAATTCACAGGGAAAGCCAGGAGGGGTTCCACAGCGGTATGAGTATCAGCGCCAGGATACCGCATAGGCGACACCGCAAGGTGACTGTCTGGTGACAGTGCGCTCTATAAGTACCTTGACATTTACATCCATCCCCCCACAGCATCACTCAGCACCACCACAGCATCACTCAGCACCACCACAGCATCACTCAGTACCACCACAGCACCACACAGCACCACTCAGCACCACAACAGCACCACTCAGCACCACCACAGCACCACCACAGCACCACTCAGCACCACCACAGCACCACTCAGCACCACCACAGCGCCACTCAGCACCACCACCAAAGCGCCACTCAGCACCACCACAGCACCACTCAGCGCAACCACAGCATCACTCAGCGCAACCACAGCATCACTCAGCACCACCACAGCATTACTCAGCACCACCACAGCACCACTCAGCACCACCACCACAGCACCACTCAGCACCACCACCACAGCACCACTCAGCACCACCACAGCACAATCACATCACCATCACAGCACCATCACAGCATCACCACAGCATCACCACAGCATCCATCACTCAGCATCACCACAGCATCCATCACTCAGCACCACTCAGCACCACCACAGCACCACTCAGCACCACCTCAGCACCATCATTATGTATATCAGTGCAACCACAGCACCACTCAGCGCAACCACAGCACCACTCAGCGTAACCACAGCACCACTCAGCGCAACCACAGCCTCACTCAGCGCAACCACAGCCTCACTCAGCGCAACCACAGCCTCACTCAGCGCAACCACAGCACCACAACAGCATCACTGGTTCAAATATGTTCTCTCAATGTTTGAAGCTTTATTGCAGATGTCACAAAAAAAAAAAAATTCACTTCTGTTCTTGGATTTTCGTCACACTAAAATACACTGAACATAATCTTCACAAAAGTTATTTACAAAAGTTTAAGCTATTGCCATTATAAATTACAATCACTTGTATTTAAGTAATAATTATTTAAAAAAATTAAAAGCCATTGTTATTTGTAATATCAATACATCTAAGTCACGTAAATACAAAACATGTTGCATTACAAATGCTATAGGTGTCACATTTGTGAAAGTTATAACTATTGGCATTGTAAATGACAAAGCTATTAATTTACCTAGTTTCAAAAACAACACATAAATAAAAAAATTGTCATTTACAAGACCAATAGCTCAAACTTTCCTAATGCGAGACCTATTGCATTGCAAATGCTTGTTCTTGATTAGGAAGAATCTTGAACAGAACCCTGCACCCCTTTGAAGATTCTGTACTTTTCGATCGCTCCTTTCTTTAACATAAGATTGATTTGGCATAAAAGTTCCTTCAGATGGGCAGGAGGAGGACCTCTGGGGGGAGAATTTGGAGGTAATTTCACAAATTCCAGAGTGTTGTCTCTGGACACCATGTCCAAATCCCATTGATCTGTAACCATTGCGGCCCAATTGCGAAGAAATGGGAGATACGCCCTCAAACTTTGGTCGGATTGATGGGAAGAGTGGTTGGCAGTGGTCACTGCTTTTTTGAGGAATCTCTGCTTCTGCAGGAGGATTTCCCTCTGTACTGCTTGTAAGAGGCAGCCTGCGGTTGTCTAAAAGACTGCTGTTGCAGGGAGGAGGAGTAACGCGGTTGGTCCGGTTAGGGTTGTTACTGCTGGTATTGGTTGTAACCTCCCCAAAAGGAAGAGGAGGAGCCGCGACCCCTCGCACCACCTAAGAGCTGCTTTAAACTGTAGAGTTGTTGTAAATCAACAGCGATTAGGTTAAGCATTAGCAGAAGACATGCTGTGTTTGACCATTATCATAACAAATGTACCGACTCCATTTTGTATTTGTAGCAGACATTTTGTATGCCATACATCGCCATGTGCTCATCATGTGCTTTGTCCTACCTCCTTGTTAACTGCGCCTGAAGTCTGCCCGACAACGGGCTATATTTAGCATCCCCCGCTTCCAGCATGTCCAGACATGCGCAGTAGGGTCTACAGGCGTTACTAATTAGTTCCAGATAGGAATGTGTTTACTAGTTTCCGAAGACTGTTAACTCTGCCCACCTATCGATTGTGCCTTCCAATATGTCCTTGTATGGTCATGAAACTGCTCTTGTCTTCTGTACCGCCTTCTTTTGAGCCCCCTCATTGTGTATAAAAGGGGCCATGTCACAAAGAGGCCAAGACCAAGACGCCTCTGGGCATTTGCGCGCTCAACAAAATGATAAATCAAATCAAATCAATCAAATCATGTGCTTTAATTCGGTGTGCTACTCTATACAATACTGAAGGGTGTTGTGCAGACTGAAGTACCACCTTTGAAGGTTTAATAAACTTTGCTTTTGTATTTTCCAGTTTCATTGCCAACTTCTTTCTATGGTCTGAGGACTCCGTGCAGAGAAGGGCCAACCCCTTGCACTAAGTAGGCATAGCTGAGGTTTGCTTACAACAAACTGGCACCCGACACGTGGGGCTCATCGGCGACTCGTAGTGCCCGAAGGAGTGGTCGTAACAAAGGATTGGAATCTCGCTGCGGACGCAATCACATGCCAGAGAAGACCCAAGTCTTGGCATCCAAAGCGTTTTTTCCTTTCTTTCCGATCTGACCATCCAGGTGGTGCCGGTCCTCGTCTGAGATCTCTTCTGGCCAATATGCTGTTCGACAACCTCTTTATCCTGTCCTTAATAAACCACAAGATGATTTTTCTTTGTTAGATCATCCTTCGCCTCCGTATGTCATTCCGTCCGTTCCATCTTGCGAAGAGGAGGATTCTGGGGCAGATAAAACGAAACCTGATACCCGCTCTATGATGTCGACCGATCGTGCGGCCGAACTTAGAAAGATTGCTCGACAGGCAGTTCAGGATCCTGTTACTGTTTATGGTATCTTAGAGACTTTAAAGGGATAGCAAGATCGAGAGCAGATATATTTTATTGAGCATTTTGCAGAAGAAGTTGTTGACATGTCCCGAAAAGTTTCTGACATTCTCGTAAAGGTCTTTTTACTCTCCCCCAGGTGACTGATACGATCAGGCGGCTGTTTAAACTTTGAACTGAGGCGCTTCGTCTACGGGAGGAGAAATGGAAAGCTAAAGCAGATAGACGGACGGGATTGGTCGACGGGAAACAATCATCTATTTTTGAAACAGATAAGACCGCGATAGTGCATGCAAAGCCTATGCGAGAGGCCGTGCCTTTATATGTTCCTCCTAAAGGAACAGGTACAAGTGACGATAAATTTTCTGTAGATGCTAAAGGTTCTTTTATTTATAATTGTGTATATACTGCCTGGAATAGGGCAGATGTTATGGCACTTAAAGCTGCATTGCCTGATCCGTATAAAAATCCTGCCGCTTTCTATGAGGAATTTGAGGGAGCATTAAATTCTTGTACCATGACATTAATTTATTTTTCGGGCTAATATTGCCGCCTGATATGAGGAGATCCGTGCGCAAAGTTGATGATCGCGCAGCGTATGGGGCATTATGGAAGAAGATAGAGAGGGAAGATGAGGACAGGGAACCAGCAAAAAAGCCATGTCAGTTGATTTTAGATCTTCCCGGTGCAATATTAACTAAGTTAAAAACGATTATTCCCCCTAAAAAGATTGATTGGACTATTCTAGCATCTTGTAAGCAAAAGACAGATGAATCAGTTTCAGATTACTTTTTGTGATTTTAGTGACCAGTCGCTAACGAACGATATGGGCCGACACTTGTTTGTAGATAAGTCTGTTACGAATTTATTACCAGGAGTGGTTAGCCGCTTGAAAGCTAGCGAAAGCTCTTGGACCACCTCTTCTCCGGCATCCCTCCTGACAATGGCTCAATATAATGAGCGTCAGGAACTAGAAGCGAAGGGTAGCGCGGATAAAAAGTCTAAAGAATTAAAAACAGAGGTTATGTTATCTCAGGTTAATGGTCCACCTCTTCGAGGTAACGATAGAGGCGGACGAGGATTTTATAGTTCCTCTTCCACTCGTTCTAATTTGGCCGTTGATCAATGTGCGTATTGTAGGAAATTTGGCCATTGGGCAGATGAGTGTCCATTGTTGCACTCACAACGCTATGTCCGTGGCCGAGGATCTATGAGAAATCGCGCGGGAAACTTAGGACCCAGAGGTGCTATGAACGACCGTGCCAGATTTAATTCTAATGTGCGGGTACAAAATGGGTTCAACACTTTTGATAGGCGCAACCAATACCAGATGTCTGATTATGTGCAGCCTGATTCGCATGATTCTGCTTATGCAAAGGATTGCGTAGGATGGGGTAAGGAATCAGTTGAAGTTCCAGTAGATCAGAGGGGTCCTGATGTTACAGCACATGTTTTGGGATGTACAGATCAGTTTCTGGTTGATACAGGAGCTACTCGTAGTGCTTTGTCTAAACAATTGGTTCCGAGGGCTCCCCTGTCTGGCTTAACGATTACATCGATAGGGTTCGATGGAACACCTTCCCTTAGCCCATTGTCACAACCACTTGCATTTCATGTTGATAAGTTTGCGGCTCCATGCCCGATTTTGCTTTCCCCAAATACACCAGACAATATTGTGGGTCTTGATATGCTCAAGTATTTCAGAGCCACAATAAGATGTTGCCCTGAAGGAGTGCGTGTGATTTTGAATGACAATTATCCAGTAACAGACAGAGTTTGCATTGTTCAAGAGGATACTACATTGGCCTCGCTACCTAAAACTTTGTGGGCTACTTCAGATACTGATGTGGGACATATGGTTATTCCACCGGTGCATATTAGTGTAAAGGAGGGAGCTGTGTTGCCACGCTTGCCTCAATATCGGATTTCACAGGAGGGTGAGGAAGCACTCATACGAATTGTACAAGATATTATTAAAGTTGGGGTTGTTGAGGAAGTTCCATTTAACATTTTTAATAGTCCGATCCTCCCGATTTTGAAGAAAGACACTAATACTGGGATCTATCGATTTATCATTGATTTGCGGGAGGTGAATAGGATAGTGGTACCGCAAAATCCAGTGGTTTCTGATATCACAACACTTCTTACTTTAGTTCCACCTACTGCAACTGCGTTCTCTGTTATAGACTTGAAGAACGCTTTATTTTCGATCCCTATTCATCCTGATAGCCGATATCTGTTTGGTTTCACTTTGAATAATCGATCGTATAGATTTTGTAGAGTTCCTCAAGGCTATACTGAGAGTCCTAGTATTTACAGCCAAGCATTGAAAAGACAACTTGATTATTTTGTTCTACCCGAGGGTGATGCGCTCATACAGTATGTTGATGATATTTTGTTGGCAGCCGATACCCCTGAACAATATGAGAAGTGTACTCTGTCTTCGCTTTCTTTTCTTGCTTTACATCACCACAAGGTATCGAGAAAGAAACTGCAGTATTTTAGACCAAAGGTAACCTACTTAGGTCACCTTTTGTCTAAGGAGGGGCATGCACTCACATCAGATCGCATTCAGGCAATTTTAGACACACCAGTACCTTCCACACAGAAAGAGGTTCGAGCATTTTAGGTCTTACTTCTTTTTGTAGGCAATGAATATTAGGATTTTCATATATTGTTAAACCCTTGTTAGCGCTTTTGACAAAAGATACTCAAATACCCCTTCCTTGGACAGATGAATGTGAGAATCCTTTCCGGCAGTTACGACAAGCTCTTTGTTCAGCACCAGTGTTAGGTACTCCAGATTACACAAAGCTCTTTACATTGTATGTACACGAGAGGGATGGATGTGCATTGTCAGTTTTAGTACAGATACACAGTGATAAGCAACGCCCTTGTGCATATTTTTCAGCAGTACTCGATCCTGTTGCTCGAGCGTTGCCTGGATATTTTCGCTCGGTTGCAGCAACAGCTGTGTCAATATGTCAGAGTGAGGGGATAGTCTTATCACATAATCTGTTGGTGTTGGTACCCCATGCTGTTGATGCTCTTTTGAATCAAACAAAGACGCAGCACTTAACTAGCGCTCATCTGACAGGATATGAGCTGACGTTGTTAGCTCCTCACATTACACTGAATGTGCAACACTAAACCCAGCCACGTTGGTCATCATCAATATCTTTGCATTTGATGAGAAGCTCGGAAGGAGTACGAGCAGCACGGAACCGGTCATCCTCTTCCGAATCCTCCTCATTAGCGTCATAGTCAAAAGCTCCAGAGGAAGATTTGGTGATGGTTGAGTTGGCAATAGATCCAAAGAAGAGTTCCTACGTTGAAGTAGGGAAACATCCGTCGTTCCTGAAGGCAGCAAAAGTGTTGCTGAAGATTTTAAGAGGACTAGACACATCAAAGCTGAAGGTGGAACCAAGGATGCCGCCGCCGACGACGAAGAGCGTGGTTGAAGTTCCGTAAGGAAAGTCTTCTGTGCTGTCGATGAGGCAAGCGCCGACAAGGCAACCGCCGATGAAGCAATCGTCGACGAAGCACCCGTCAATGACGAGGCAACCTTTGACGTCGAGGCATCCGTCGACGAAGCAGGTAGAGCCTTGAGAGCCATCGACCGTCTCGCCGGCGAAGAGGCATCTGTTGACGATCGACCAGAGACAGTCCACTTTTTCATCGACAACGAAGTGAGGGAGGTGGCAGACGTGCGAGGCTTCACTGACACCATAACAAACGTCAATGGAGAGGACTCTAATGACATAATCATTGTAGGTTGAGGAGAAGAGAAGGTGGAAGTAGTCGTTGTAGCAGTGGCGCCGGAAGTCTTCGTCGACAAGGGACCCATTTTTTTAGGCAAATTTGTCTCAGGAAGAGACTTAGATGCCTGAGACTTGATCTCGGAGGCATAGAGGATACAGGTTGTCCCTTAGAAGGAGCAGGAGCCCTTTTTGAGGAAGAAGTCTGGCCTTCATGAGTAGAGGTGTGGTCTTTCTTGAGCACCTTAGCAGATACCATCTCCGCATCACTAGCCCGCTTCTTAGAGATGACTGTCCTGAGAGTGGAATCACTCTCAACAGCTGATAAGGGATTATCCTTGGTCTTGAGTTTCTGTAACCACAGAGGTAGACGTCCCTCTCTGTCTCTTAAAGTCTTTTGAAGAAAAGTCCTGGCGATTTTACAATCTCTCACCTGACTTTCAGGGTGGAGGCAGTGACCAGCTGGACTAGCTCCGTAGCGGTCGCTCCTCCACGATCCCCACCTCGACTCCCTGGTTGACTGCTCCCCTCCTCCTGCTGAATTTGGATGCATTGCCCACTGCCCGCCCCAGTGATTGCTCCTGACTTCGCCTGCTATTCCTGAGCGCCTCGACGCTGTGTAGCGCCCATTACCTGCCTCTGAGATCGTGCCCCGACATCGCCTGCATTTCCAAAGCGCCTCGAAGCTATCATAGCGCCTGGTATCGTTTCATTGTATTTCATTGTATTTATACTTATTCCATATTGCGCTGCATTGCTTTGTTTATTTTATTATCTTCATTGTAATCGTGTTCGTGGAACTGTGCCCCAGTTTCGCTTTCTGTCCGTCCATTTTGTTGTTTGGTCACTCGTGGCCCGTGTCTCCTCCCCGCTCCCGCCTCCCAGCTGCCCCTCCCACGCTCCGCCCCCCTCCACTCTCCATATAAGACAGATGAACCTACGTGCAGCGTCCACGCGCTGCGGCCGCGCCAAAGGTGTGCCAAAGGTAAGCCCGTCTACGCCCGTCCGCGCCTGGACTGCGCCCAGCGCCAGACCCCCTGGCCCCCGCAAAACCCACTCCTCCCGCATTACATACGACGTCGCTACCCTCTCAGCACTTAACACCGGCCGACTCCCTAACTGCATCCTAGCCGCCCCAGGACACACCCATGGACCATTCACCTGCAATTCCTGCAAGTATGGCTGCATCAAGTCCACCATCAAAACCACAAATACCAAACAGACTCCCGACAACAACCACCTGAAATGCATCCTTCTGAACACCCGCTCAGTCCACAGCCACGCCATTCAACTTTGGGATCTACTCGACACCACATCACCAGATGTCGCCTTCCTCACTGAAACCTGGATGAACGCCTCATCTACGCCTGACATCGCCATAGCCATCCCTGACGGCTACAAGATTATCCGTAAGGACCGCACCAACCAAATAGGAGGAGGCATTGCCATCGTCCATAAGAACACCACCCGCATCACGACCAGCTCCGATGACAACCTCGCAACCGCCAAACACCTCCACTTCCAGATTCACATCGACCCCAAGACCACACTCAGAGGCACCCTCATCTACAGACCACCAGGACCACGCACACAATTTAGCGAAGACATCACTGACTTCATCAGCCCACACACCCTCCCCTCTGAGGACTACATTCTACTAGGCGACCTCAACTTCCACCTGGAAAAGAACAACGACAACAACACCACCACCCTTCTGGGCAACCTCGCCAATCTCGGACTCAAACATCTAGGGCCTTCTTGGTGAAACTAATGCCCCGAGCATTCCCTGAACTCTCTGACTGGGACTGGGATTCCCAAATTCAAAGAGCACATAGGCTTCCACTTGGCCAAAAACGTCTTAACAGCAAATATCCGCGCCTATTTCTGATTCATAAAAAAAATATTTTCAACCTGGTAGAAAGACTTGAGGAGAGATTTATGTTTGCAAAGTACTTTTTTTTATATGTGGGAGAACACCAAACTATGCTGATAATAGGCACCATTGACTATACTTATTACTTTAAAGATGCAAGGTATTAGATGTTTGGCATGGAACGTCTCAGGGCTAAATAAAAGACACATTTTTAGTATTCTGGTGACTCATGGCCATAAAAAACAAAGATTATAAATTCAGTATTGTGTCAAATACTTAAAAAATGGAACTGGATGTGCTGAATCGGATGTTGTCCCAGGTCATGCGTCACACCTTCCACCACTATTGCTTATGGGACTTGTAGTTTTGTTTTTCTCATTAAAATGATGGTCTCTAAAGTCCCAGTGTTCTACGCGATGTTGGTCAAAATCAGAGGCCTGAGTGAGAGTGAAGCATGACACTGCTCTGCTTAGCAGTGAGATGACTGACAGTTCCCAGCCCTTCCATTCTTTGACCTACAGAGGCTCGTTGGCCGTTCATATTTTTTGCAACGACAAAGAAACTTTTATTGCAGCTTCTGTCAACTGAAAAGATAAAACGCCTGTGCGTGTTTCATTAACTACTGACATGAACAATCAAAAACATGAGTTTCTGGAAAACTATCAGGCACCCAATCAGAATCAGCCGTCCTTTTCACCCAGGAATTCTTCAGTCTTTGGAGGGTGAATTGCACGTGGTATAAGAGGAACAATACATCGACTCAAAGCTCACTTCTCAGGGATGTACTCAACTGCCAGCGTCATGGCACACTTAGCCAGCTCTTCACCTCCTCCTCCTCAAACTGTTGACCAGCTATCAGGGCAAATGAGCCTGCAGCAAAGCATCGCTGGTTTCGTTCCACACCGGACCAGGCAAGGTGGTCAACTCCATTCTCCTCCAAGTCAGCAAGCACTCTGGTTGAGCCAATCCTAACCCCACATGAATGTTCCCCATCACAACTATTTTAATGGTACTAAGTTATGTTTCTGCCAAATGATTGAGTCAAAAATTGAAAGGTTTTACTATGAAGTGCTGAAAGAGAAATCATGACGTTTTTCAATATTTCTGAGTCTGCCACAGTACATAGGAGCATTATTTCTCGACAGCAACAAATCATGTATGTGCCCTGTAGAAATACGTTTGAATGAAACATGGAATGCATTGCAGCCAAAAATCCATGCAACAACATAGAGTGCAAGATAACTTGTGTTATTATTCCAGCATAACGAAATGCCATTTCTAATGTGTACGTCATTTTAAAGACAAACCCAATAAAATGTATGGCCAGTGTTGTTCTGCCTTTTAAAAGACAATCTCCATTAATGTGTCAGGAAATAAAATTCCATGAGAAATCCTACTTGTTGGCAGGGTGCTGCCTGCCAGTATATTGCAGGTTACTTCCAACATAATCTGATTTATACATACAAACTCCAGGGTGCTGCCAGCTATCGGGTCTGCACACAGCAGTCTGGAGCCACTAAGGAAGGAGGTAAGCTCCGCATTTCATCGTAATCCCATAGGTTACATTCACAGCCTGATGGGTCCGGAGAACTTTATCCATGCTCTAACTGCACCGAGCAGATAGACGTAGCCCATCATAGGCTGGGATTTGTGCTGGGTGATGCCTGGCATCTTATTATCGTTGGCGGGAGGATGAAGCTCTGATAGGAGCTTCTACAAGAAGAGCAGAGAAACAGGACCACAGATCGCCACAGAGCGACAACTGCCCAGAAGCTGAAGAAAGAACTCTGAAACAGCAAACCTCCTACACCCTGGAGATTCTCCAGGGTAAGCAAATGATGGTAAAAAAATGCAAACTTCAGCATTAAGGTCACACACTACAACATATTTCCCTTTAAACCAAAGATAACAGCCTACAATAAAAAACTAAACAAAAAGCAACAAAACTAGAAAATGCATTTCTAAATGCTGCAAAAGAGAAGCTGTTAATATAAATGAACAATATTAAACGTTGTTGGTACCTTAGTAATGTGCTTACTTCTAGGCGCCACTCCATCTGCAGCAATAATGCTCTGAAAAGAAAATTACTGCTGTGAGTCTCAAGAGTCTTCAGTGTTACTGGTCTCAGTCACGAAGACTGTGGTGTCGGGAGATAACTTTCTCTTATTTGGCTTCCTAAATCCACGAGTCATGCCATCGCTATTAGCAGACACGCTACTGTCAGCAGCATCACAACTTCAGGCAGACCAGCAATGCAGATATCACCACTCACATTGGGTGAACAGACTTGTCTCAGCTACATACATCCACTCTGTTCTCAAATTTGCTTGGGGCTGCCAAAATGCAAAGAGCTGCAATATATTCCTCACACTTTCCTGACTACCTTGATTTAAAAATTTGTGACATTCAAGCGTGATTCTAGGTTGATATCCAAGCTGAATTTTTTAAGAGGTTCAATTGCCACACAATACTATTCCCGTATTCCAGTTTGTCCACAGGGTGCTTCAACCCTGGAAGGTTATCAACTGCCTGTTTTGCAGATAATTTCAGATAGTTTCTGTAAGAAACTGAATTAATATTTGCGGTAGATGAGGAACAATCACAACCGTTGTGAACTTTCAAAGCAATTCAATTAACCTAGTATCAACCCCCTGGTACCTAAGCACGGAACAGGCAGGCTTAACTTAAGGTAATATGTCAGATATTTATGCAGAAACCAAAAAAGTAAAAGTCAAAATGCAAAACAGTAAAAAACCCAAACCAAAATAGAAAAATAAAGTAAAATGTATTGGACAAAATGACACTAAAATGACAAAATCCTATAAGGGGAATGAGATATGAACTGTAACGCTGTAAGAATCACAAGGTGCCAATGGATGAGGGGCCCGGGCATGGATTAGTCTCTCTGGAGCTGACTGCAAAGTCAGATGAAACCACGGTCTGCAAGCACATAGTTCAGGAATTAGACGCAGTGGTCCAGGTTCAAATAGGCCTGCTGGCCTTCAGGGGGATTTGCGGCAGGTTTGTGCGCAAAGTGCTTAGAGTATTGAGAACAAGCAGCAGACAATCAGCAGGGATATAGCAGACGGTCAAAGGTAGCAAGCCCGGACGAGACTGAAAGGGAGTGACACCTCTGGCCCTCACCATCATGCAACAGCATAGTGGAGCTCAGCGGGAGGACAACCCGATGACAGCTACCCACTGGGGCTGAGACCCCCACAACAAGGCAGGCTGGTCTGGTGATGTGGTAAGAGATATAGCAGCCATGTAATCAGCGAGAAGCAATAAGGATCAGAATCTAAAAGAGATGCTGACCAAGCTCCCGATGACCAGCAGCGCAGAAGGGAGGCTCTCCCCTAGACACAAATCAGCCAAGATGCGGACACCTCTGAATCCCTAATTACCCACGCCTTTTTAGAGTCGCTATTCAGTGCATTACGAGGTGACTTACAGATGCTGAAAAGAGAAATAGCGGGGGAGATGAAGGAGATAACCGATGGAGGCCACACGTTCTCCAACAACACCAACGTCTTCCTTATGATAAGGCAGGACGTTGATGCCGTCGGGGAACGTGTGGCCTCCAACGAGGATCAGGAGCAATCCCAGGAAGAGGAGGTGGAGCATCTACAGCAAGAGATACTCCGGCTCAAGGCTCAACAGATCGATCTCCAGGCACACACAGAAGACCTGGAGAATCAGTCTTGGCGAAAAAACATCCGCGTTAAGGGAGTTCCACCTAAAGTAGAAGTACATGAGCAAGGATTCAGCCTAAGGATATCAATAATTTGGTCAAACACACTCATCACCCCTCTCAAAGACTTTATTGTTACAAAACTCAAGCGGTCCAGAGTTTTTTGAGTGTGTTTCCTTTAATAACAAAACGTGAAAACTGATATAGACTTGGCATTTCCTGTGGACCACTCCTCTTCCCTAGAGACATCACACAATACCTGCAGGGTCTCTTCAGGAGCATACTGGGTGCCCCAACCGGATATTTTGGCTTACATTCCAGACTTTCAACTAAAAGAGTATATACTACGTGCTGCCAGGGACAAGCAACCACTTATCAGGACCTCTCCACAGCTTTGTACCAGGACCCGACTCTAATACCCCTTCAAAAGTGTAGGGAGTTCCGAGTGGCAACCACACTTCTTAGAAATCAAGGAATACCGTATTCTTTGGGTCAACCTTCCCGGCTGATTTTCATATGTCAGGGCAAACTCCTCCAGCTCAGAGCCATGCAGGACACTTGCCAGGTGCTGGGCATTGAGAATCCAATCCAGGAGGAGACTGAGGGCCCGCAGACGAAAAATCATCGGGAAAGATGGCATAAGGTCTATGGGAAGCGTAACACAGAGCGAGCGACGAGACCGGACCCCAAGACCATGGCACAAGAAAGACTAGCAGTGCTGGAGACATTGTCGAAAAAGACATTCCCCCATGATGACACCGTGAACGATTGAGGGACAGATAAGTGACAGTTGCAAGGTTGGGTGGCCGGAGAAGAAGTCTGCTGGGAGCGTAGAAACATGGGGAATGTAGAGACATGGGGAGCATAGAGACACTGGGAAGTGGCCACACGCGTTCCCAACTATTTCAACTTCAAGGACATGCACACATGAATGGTGGGCCCTGGAAAATTTGACGTTAATGGGTTTCTAAGTTGGGGTTAGGTATGGGAGGGTGGAGAACTGGTATGCAGCTTAAAGTCGTTGAAGAAAGGATCAAAAGGCAATGGAGGCCAGGCAGACGTTGGGATCTCAGGGGGAAGAGGCATCACAGGGACCCAAATACAGGCCAAGGCTGGTGCACTCACTATGGCACGCTATTTCCCAGCCCACACTGAAAATTCTCACTCTCAATGCGAGAGGTCTCAACAATCCCAATAAAAGGAGGTCCATCCTTTCCTACCTGGATAACATGGAGGCAGATGTGTGCCTTCTCCAGGAGACACAGCTCCTCTCCAAAGATTGGCATAGAATGAGGTCATGACTCTTTCCCCAGCAGTTCTTTCATCTACCCTGGAAAAGAAGGCGGGTGGCTATTTTAGTAACCAAACGGTTTAAGGGGACAGTGGGTTAAAAGGTGGCCAAAATGAAAGGAAGACTTTTAGCCCACGTATTCAAGATAGGTGGACATGCCCTAGTGATAGGATCCACATACGCACCAAACACAGGGCAGGAGAAATTCCTGAGGTCAGCTGTATCCGAGGTACTGCACAGACATGAGCGTAGGACGATCATAGGAGGGGACCTAAACATGGTTATGGACGGAACCAAGGACCGGTCAGGAAATAGATACTCACAGGCTGGAGCGATTTCACAGGTACGTAGAGAATGCCTCCAGTCTATGGGTTAGTGGATTTGTGTAGAGAGGTGCACCCTCACACATCACAATACTCGCATTACTCTCCTACACACAGGACATTATGGAAAGTGCCATTTTTAAAAAAAGCTGACAGGCCACTGGGCCTACAGGGGTCACCAATTACTAGGGCGGTGATGGTTGTATGGGAGGAGGTGGCGACGAAAAAGGAGCTCACGACATTCCCCTCGCCAATGACGCCCTTACTGGAGAACAAGGACTTAAAGTTGAGGTTGGAGGTCGGGGCTTTCACAGCCTGGCAAGCTGTACAGCAGTGCTACCTGTTTGATGTAGAAAGGATTATTCCCTTCCACACAACTACGACAGGACTATACACTTCCAGAGACGGAAAGGTTTCATTACACGCAGTTTAGACACTGACTTCTACACCCCAACATCCACCCCAAAGTTAATAGGAAGTTAACAGAATTTGAAAAATGGTTGGTCACAAAGGTATCGGATAAAAAGTTGATTTCTGAAACTAAACCTAATGCTGCGCTTACCGGCACCTACACAGCCTAGCCCCGGTCAGAGACGCTGTATGGCGGAGCTTGGGAGGGATCTCCAAAAGGAAGAATGGGGAGACATTAATTCTAAGGCCAAGCACACTGTGCGAAACACAGCCAGCAAGGAAACAGCTTTCAAGATAGCTACTTACTGGACCTGACACCTGTGCGCCTAAACAAAGGAAACCCTGACCGCAGTCCCACATGCTGGCGGGGAAGATGGGACCTTGCTACACTTGTTGTGGGATTGCCCTGTACTGTCCGAATATTGGCCCAAAATCTTGGATGACATCGATGGACAGTTTGAGACACGGATCGCAAGATTCCTGTTCTATGTTATATTAGGCTTACCCAACCCTCTAACATTCCCCCTGAAGTCTCACAAAGGAAAACAGATGGGCTTAGCACTAGGGGCGGTAATTCAAAATATTTTAACACACTGGGGTACGCACACAACCCCCACCTATGTAGGATGTCTCCATAGGCATTTTGGGTATGGAGCGCATTCATGCCTCCCTTTCAGGCTCTATATCCGGATTTAAAGAGGTTTGGAGGCCCCTTCTGTCTCTGTTGTCCACCGAATTCAATGAAATTACCTGCCTGAAATACCTCTGCCTCCTGCGCCTGACAGCAACGGATGATTCTCCCGAGGGAACTTGAACGCTAACCGGGTGTACTTGCTTTCACGTCAATATATCAAAGACGTAAGAACTATGCATACCAGTTTGGGGGTAGGGAGGGGGGGTTATCGCTTAATGTTCTGGGGGAAAGTTCCACCTCCAAGGGTTATGTTCACGACTACGGAGTGTTTCACAAACTCGGGGTGCAATATGCTGATTGTACGTCACAGCAGTGCTAGCTTTATTTGAAATATACAAACATTATAATGTTAACTATGCATTACGATGTAGAACTGCAACTGTGTGTATACTGAACATTCTAATAACAATAAAATAAAGAGTTCAAACTAAAAGTTACTTTTCATAAATATTAATTAAAAATCCAACTTCACCATTGAATTGAATTTTAATGGCTGTTAAAAATAGTTGTTTAATTATTGTTTTAGCAACTTATAGACAAGGAAAATAATCAATTTAGGACTATACCAATTTGACCATGTTTAAAGGGGGAATACGGGCACTTTACCACTGGTCGGCAGGGTTAAATTGCACAGAGATTTAAAGCAAGTTAAAATATAGCATTACAGCAAAATATGAAAAATGCAGAAAACGCTAATTTCCTACAGTCTCCTTTTTATAGGAGGTTTATCTTTACTTTTTGGGACCAGGGTTCTCTGTGCCCATTCAATGATGAAAAAGTTTGACATCTGTTTTGGGCGCAGATGGTTTAGCATGAGTTCCCCCAGGAAGAGCTCCATACTGGGTCCCTCCATCCCTCCTGGAACACCCACCACTCGAAAGTTGTTTGGGCGCGCTTGCCCTTCATGCTTCTCGAGTTTTGCTGCTAACACGTCCTGTTGACACTTGAGTTGTTGCATTGTTCCTCAAGACTCTGCGTAACTTTCTGCAACTGTGTGATATTTCCTTCTGCATTTGTTACTTATTCGGATATTTAAGAGATTTACTTCCAGTGTGACAGTGTCTATTTTAGGCTCGAGTGATCTTTTTAGGTCCCCTAATGCTGCCATGATGGCTGTTAGTGATGGTTCTGCTGCCACCATTTCTGCCATCTGGGCTCCCACGTCTGCTGATTTTGCGGCAGTGTATTTATCCATTGTATTTCTTTGGGTTGTCAGAGGGCCTTTTGGCTTTACCATTTCCTTTGTAGTTGCCACTACACGGATGTCGGAGGCCAGCCTGCAATATGTCGAAATACACTCCTCCACGCTGCTTTCACCGGTCCAGGGTGTCTACCTCCTTCCTTTTCGGTCAACCCCCAATCCACCGCTCACCACCCTCACCTTGCCCGGTTCCATGATCCCGCCGTCCACTCTCCATCCTCTTCATTTTTCTCATGATGCTGGTAACCAATCATAGTGCTCGCTCTTGCAGGAGTCTGACTCCCGTGGGAGTGAGATAGCCCAAGGAAAAGTTTGTTGGCCCAATCAGAAAACTTCATTTTTAAATGGCTGCTCCCAACAGTCCATATATACTATTATTTTTCAACCATAATTTCACAAAAACTACTGAACAGATTTATACCAAATCATAAAAAGCACAATTTGTGGACCATGGTCTAGCTTCCTGCCGAACTTGAGGCAATTCCATTCAGCAGTTTATATAGATGTCTATGGAAAAAGCATGGGGATTTTGCATTTTGGGACCCCCGTTTTTTCTCAGCCATCGCCTGATGAATCATCCCCCAACTTTCTATGCAAAAACTAGTCAAAAAGGAGGACCTTTTTGGAAAGTTTAGTGGAGATTCATAAAACGGTCCCAAAGTTATTGGCAAGACAAAAAAATGCTTTTCCTAAGGAAGAGCAGTAGTAACTAAATGAACCTTGTGGAATTACTGAAAACAAGCTATGACATAGCCAATAGGTCTCGCTTGTTGGACCTTATAAGTATTTAGCCATGCAGCACATTATCCTGGGTGCTACACCATCTACTGTTACTTCATGTGCCAAAAACTTCCTGTTGGACACTAGCATAAGAGTCTAGCAAACAAAAAAATTTGAAATTGTAAATATGTTTTTCTTTTTTTATTGTTTTTGTACAAAGCATACATACAATCTTATAAAAAACAAAAGAGTGCAGGCATGAATACAGATTCATGTCGTACAGTACAGCATTTCACATCAATTCACAATGTGGTTGATTGGTGTAGAACAGTTCAGTCGTTTGATAATGCAGTTACACAATGATAAGTTTGAAGGTAATCAGATAGAGGTACCCACACGTTTCTGGGCCTGGAGCAAGAAGGTAGTTCCTCCTCATAAGACTGTAAGGTGTCCCTACAGAATGCCATGCCTCAAAGCCACTGTTCAACGGAAGAATAACTTTTGCCCCCCCCCCCCCCCCCCCCCCCCACCCAATGCAAGGATACCCTCCTTTTAGCTAAAAGCAATGCAATTACACAAACTTTCTGTTTAAGGGATCTCAGACTTGTTACTAATCCAAGGAGACAAACCCGGACTGTACATTCTATGCATGTTTTTAGCATCGTACTAAGCAGGTTCATGACATTTTCCCAGTATACTCCAATATCAGGGCATTGCCACGCTAGGTAGAGATTGTCTGCATTGTTAATACCACAGCGTTGGCAGTATGCATTTGTGTAACTTTAGCGGGGTATAGTATGTTTGATGTAAATATTTATAATGTATAACTCTTAAGTTACCATTCGGAGTGAGCATGTCTGTTAGGGAGCAGCATGTATGCCATTCCTCCTCAGTAAGGTGTACGTCCAGGTGTGTATTCCACCTGTCAAGTGCTTTAGATGCCTTTCCGCCAGTATCCGCCTGAAGCAAGGCGTACAGTTTCTTAACAAGGTGCACATTATGCGGAACGTAGGGTATAATCGTTTGGGAGCTCACTGTAGCCTATATATGTGAATCTAAAAAGCATTGTGGGGTTGCTTATATAGTCAAGTTTATCAAGGTCTATGAAGACCAAATCGTCGAATAGATCTTCCATCTTGTCTATTTCCACTTTATGAAGTTGTTCCATTTCCACCTTGTCTTGGGTGACAGATAACTCTGGATGGTGTTGCAGTGGTAGTGCTGGTGCATATAGCGGCAATCTATTTGCTAATTTGCCCATCTTCTGCCAGGCCAGATTGGTGTTGCGGATTGTGTTTATCTCGTGTTTGCCCAGGTGTGCGTAGGTGTGGTAGAATATTACGTAGTGGTATGGGGTATGCGACACCATCCTCAACTGCAGTGTGTGATAGATACCTAATTGGATGGTACCAGTAGTGCGCATAGTGTGCATGTGCGCACAGGTAGTATAGTAAAAATTCGGGAACTTTGATGCCGCCCTCTGAGTAGGGCAGAGTTAGTGTAGAGAGGTCGATATGCGCTGGTTTACCAGCCCATATGAGTCGGGTAATCATGGATGACAAACTACGAAATACAGACGATGGCGGTGTGATGGGAATGTTGTTGAAGAGGTAAAGAAGTTTAGGCAGTATAACCATCTTAACAACAGCCATGCGGTCTGCTAGTGATAGGGGCAGTGTAATCCACCTCTCTACTTTATCCTCTAGCTTACTAATAACCGCACCATAGTTTTCACACACAACCACCGCAAGGTGCCGGTGATGCCAGATCCCCAAATATTTAATGGAATCTGTCTGCCATTCCAATGGGAATCCCGTCGGACAGGACCTTGTAGCGTCAGTTAAAGGTAGGATTGTTGATTTACTCCAATTTATCTGGAGTCCTGAATATTCTCCGAATTTAATATATTCCCTAATTAGCGGGGATAGGTTAAATGCGGGATCTCGGACATATAATACCATATCATCAGCATATAGTGAAATATTCAAGGGGTGTTGCGGAAATTGCAAGGCTGTGGTCTTGTGTCATTGCCTTATTTTCCACGCCAGGGGTTCCAATGTTATGGCAAATAGAAGCTGGGATAATGGGCATCCCTGTCGAGTGCCCCGTGTAATGCTTAACGTGTACGACACATATTGATTGACCCGTATCCTAGCTACCGGTCTTGTGTATAGTATTTTAATCCATCTATGCCGTGGTGTGTCCCTGTGACAAAGTGTACATAGGCAAAACTTGTCAACCTGTCAATTCACGCATCACACAACACCGATCTCGAATAAAGAAAAAAGTGTCCTCTGCACCCATGGTTGAACACTTTACAAGTCATAACCATGGTGAAAATGATTTTAAGTGGACGGTCCTCGCATGGGCGGACCCTAAACAGTATGTACAGGACATTGAGGCGGCACTACTTCGCAAGGAGGCCTATCTCATCATGAAATTTAATACTGTTAACAACGGGCTAAATGTACTCAGTGAAGTCACCAGAATATAATTGGCTTCTTTTTCATCTGTTCTAACTAATGTCCCTATAAACTACATCTCCCACAATCCCTAGCGAGATGGTCCGACGCTCTGGTTGGCTCCTACATCATGTTTTAACTTATGTCCCTATAAACTACATCTCCCACAATCCCTAGCGAGATGGCCTGACGCTCTGGTTGGTTCCTGACATCATGTGACCAACAGATACAACTTAGTTCATTTTACTCGCGGCGGCGAGCTGTTGTGTCCATTCCAAACTTGAAATATACAAAGCTGTCATCCATCAATCTGAGGTGAGACCCACTGTGCAACTAGCGCACACATACGCGCGCTCTTCACGGTGTAACCGGGCACTAATCCGCTTGGTTCCCCTCCCTTCTCACAGGATTCATTCAATTTTTGAATAAGAAAATTCCCCTTCAAGCAGACGGGTGACCCGATGTACTGAGGGTCGCATTTCACGGTAAGACGCCGCACGGTGCATAACCGCATTGTTTTCTCTGTTTTTCATAATTTTAGACAGGGCATTGATCAGCTCCCCGCTGTCCCGTTTTTTTCCAGAAACACGGTGATGATACATTTCGCCTTTCAAATGGTTGGAGACAAGTAAGAGATCCACCAATGTTGTCATTTTCCTGGGGCACAAGAAACACCACTTATCCTCGCTAATACACAATTCCTTGTGTTTGTAGATTTTTTAAGGAACATTATTGAACCGAGAACTAGTCCCCCTGGCCTCGACCTCGGAGCGGCTGCTCCACAAACAGAGGTAATTTTCATAAATGTATACACGGTTTAGTGCCTGCCTGTACTGCAATTTACACATACTTACCACGCCAATGTCACTACATTGCAGGTCGACTCCCTTGGCATATGATGACTATTTCCTAAAAAGAACCAATCGACCCTAATTCTTTGGTCGTAAAAGGTATGCTGCATCAGATGATGCATTTATATGGAAAAAGCTCCTTTTTGTATTTGTACAGTTTATTTTTTTAAAAATCAATTCCTTGTCCTTTTCCCCCAAACAGTACCAACAGATAAACTCCACGCCCTGATGAGAATCCGATGATTCAACCATTGGTATTCGAAACGCGTTGGCATGTAGTATCATTGTTTGGCCAAAAATCACTGGCATGTCCTAATTAATATTGGGTTCTTTTCCTGTATCCACACAACTGTGAATCTTACTACAAACAGTGTTACAGGAGGTTGGGCAGGCATTGATTAAGACGTACCCCCAACATTTGCTCATTATCTTATTGCAACTCATGAAAGTCTGTTGTTTACTGTTTTGACACAATTTCATAATCACTGCTCACAATGTGTATGTATTTTTTGGTGATATGTTCACTATAATGCACACAATTACAATTATGTTTTACACGTTGTTTATTATGCTTTTTCCCTTGCAAAAATCTTGTTTTGTGTTTTCAATGTAAAGTTGACTATGTATTTTTCTCTTGTCGCAAATCATTGACAATTTATGAGTTCGAAAAATAATTGACATAAATCAATTGTCTGAGTTAACTAACAGTGTGGTTTTCTCTTTGAGTTACATTAAATGTCACAATCATGTACATAGAGGCATAGGTAAATTGCATTTTTGGTATTAATAGGCCCTACCTACCCTCTTCCCTACTGGGCCAAACCCCCCCTTCTTGTTGCCCTCTGAGTAGGGCAGAGTTAGTGTAGAGAGGTCGATATGCGCTGGTTTACCAGCCCATATGAGTCGGGTAATCATGGATGACAAACTACGAAATACAGACGATGGCGGTGTGATAGGAATGTTGTTGAAGAGGTAAAGAAGTTTAGGCAGTATAACCATCTTAACAACAGCCATGCGGTCTGCTAGTGATAGGGGCAGTGTAATCCACCTCTCTACTTTATCCTCTAGCTTACTAATAACCGCACCATAGTTTTCACACACAACCACCGCAAGGTGCCGGTGATGCCAGATCCCCAAATATTTAATTAAATCTGTCTGCCATTCCAATGGGAATCCCGTCGGACAGGACCTTGTAGCGTCAGTTAAAGGTAGGATTGTTGATTTACTCCAATTTATCTGGAGTCCTGAATATTCTCTGAATTTAATATATTCCCTAATTAGCGGGGATAGGTTAAATGCGGGATCTCGGACATATAATACCATATCATCAGCATATAGTGAAATATTCAAGGGGTGTTGCGGAAATTGCAAGGCTGTGGTCTTGTGTCATTGCCTTATTTTCCACGCTAGGGGTTCCAATGTTATGGCAAATAGAAGCTGGGATAATGGGCATCCCTGTCGAGTGCCCCGTGTAATGCTTAACGTGTACGACACATATTGATTGACCCGTATCCTAGCTACCGGTCTTGTGTATAGTATTTTAATCCATTGTAGAAAAATGGGGGGTAATCCCATTTTTTGTAATACTGTAAATAGCTAAGTCCATTCAATTGAATCAAACGCTTTTGCACCATCTAATAAGACTGCAGTCGGGGTTAAGCTGGTGTGATAAGGCAAACAGGGTGCAAATGTTATGGGCAGTGGATCGGTGGGGTATGAATCCAGATTGGTCTGGGAAGACGATCTTAGGCATCAGGGTCTGGAGTCTGGTAGCAATCAATTTAGCTAACATTTTAGTGTCAGTGCTAATCAGTGATAATGGCATGTAGGAATCGTAATGGTATGGGTCCTTATCCGGCTTTAACAGAGAAATTATCTCAGCTTCTCTTAAGGTAGGGGGCAGTATTGGTTTCTCATGTGCATCGCCATACATCTCAACCATATGTGGGGCTATTAAATCAACATATGCCTTGTAAAATCCGTTGGTGAAGCCATCTGGGCCCGGAGCTTTGCCATTAGGTAGTGTTTTTATCACTGCCGTTATCTTTTCTACTGTAACTGCTTGTGAAAGGTATTCCCGTTGGGAATCTGAAAGCCAGGCTATGGCCACATCGTCAAGGTATCGTAATATGTCCGGTGATGTAGTTACGTTACGTGAAGTATAGAGGTCTCTGTAAGTGTCCATGAAGGTTTGTAAAATACGCGCTGTGTCATAGTGTGTATTATCTAGACGATCTACAATTTAATCACAGTATGTGTGGTACCCCCTGTGCAAATTTTATGGGCTAATGTTGTTCCCGGTCTACCCCCTTCTCCATAAGATCAAGCCACGCCACGTTTAGCGACGTATCTAAGTTCTTGTTCAGCAAACTCTTGGTACTCAAGAGATTACGGTAAGAATCTCTCCCAGTATGGCCATGACTTGGGTAGTGTCAAATCGTTGTTCTAGGTCTTTAAGTTTTGTTTACCGCTTAGTGACTTGTCGACGTGTATCTTTAAGTATGCCCGCAGTCGTGAAATTGTAAATATTAACAAGCATTTGCAATGCAATAGGTCTCACATTTGCACGAGTTTAAGATATAGGCATTGTAAATGACAATGTCTTTCATTTATGTTTTCAAAACCAATATGTAAATAAAAGGCATTGTCATTTACAATGCCAAATGGCTCAAATTCTCACAAATGCGAGACCTATTGTATTGGAAACGCTTGTTTTAATTGGCTGGGGGCAGTGGAAGATTATATGGGGCAGAGGGGGGAGAGGGAAGAGTTAAGTTTAAAAGGTAAATGGAGCGGGTCTGTTTAAATGAAAAGGACTGTAGGAATCCTCCCCGATAAATAAAAAATCAAAACGTACTCTCTGCATTTTAAATAACAAGCATTTGCAACACACGGACAACGGGAGAGACGACGTGAGAGAAAAGCAAATGGGCAGCCTGTGAAGATTTATGCCCCGATGAGGGAGATAAGCTATGCGTGGCGTCGGGATGTTGTGAGGGCCGGAAGGGAGGGGCCCCAGAAGGGAGACTCCCAATTCGAGGCGCAGTATGTTTTAAGTGAATGTGCTTGTCCTGTGCTGGCTGGTGCTCAGGGAACAAAAGAGAGGAAGGGGTTAAGGATGGCGGTATGGTAGGAGGGTGACTGAGGGAATCTGAGATAATCCACCCCTAAACAAAGCGGATGCATTTGGAGAGGCAATGTGACATGCAGACACCTCGAGTATTAAAAGCACAGAGTAAGAGCTTAAATGGGTGGCAACAGGTTTTAATAACTTAAATAGCGTCTACTTAACAGAGATGACAGCACCTTGTAGTGTAGTTCATATTTCCCTCGTAGGCTCCCCACATTGGAATAGTATACACTATAGTTTTAGCATAGGCTGAGGTCAGTATGCCTCTATCGAGTACATTAAACTTAATTACTTGTAGTGCCAGCTAACTCAGAGATCACTAGAAACTTCTTGAATGAAGAGAAGGGATTAGTTTCTGACAACCGCATAAACATGACAAATTTGTTTCCCTTAGAATCTAAATAGTTCTCAGAATCGTCGAAATAATAGATAACAATTTTACTCAGTGAATCGTGCAAGCTCCATTTCTTCAGAGTTACACAGAAATAGATAGACGGGTGTTTCAATAAAAGAATGTATTGAACAGTCTTATTTCTCATGCAAGAGATATGATCTGTTACAATCGTAAGACGGTATGCTAAATATAATACGTACAGCATGAGCAGTAAGAAGAAATAATACTGCAATAACATTGTTTTTTAGCTATGACATATATTCCTATACACATACATAAATAACACAGGTTAAAATGCTTGTCTCGTGCTTCTAAATAGTTCTACCCCATTGTACCTAACCTAAGTGTAGTACGAGGTAAGAAGTAGGTGCTGTTTTATATAGTATAGCTAGCTATAGTTTTGTATTGGTAAGAGTCCCTCTAGGTTCCAGTATGCTCCATACCTTAGAATGAGAGAGGTTGGAATCTCTTTCCGGGTCTCAATATCTAACAACCCACGAAGGGAGTCAGAAACACTGAAAGCTGGATTCTCTGTGAGCAGGATGACAGCGTCTGGTCAGTGCGTCAGGTGGGGACTCAAATTCCTTCCGAACTTGCAGTGGCGAGCCGTATCGAGCTGTGTAGCCGAGCCATGTTTTGCCACAGGGTAAGTGAACGTATATTTATACCTGGAAGGTGCTTAGGAATGCTAGCATTGACGTAAAGTCGGGCAGAGGAACATCATGAATGAACCCCTAAGGAATAGTTGTGCATGCATAATAAATGAGTTCTTGGAGAAATCAATATTCCAAGCAGGGGAAGTCCCAATGGCTTAAGAGTCTGGTTTCTAAGAACTCGTTGTAACGTAGGATGGACGGCTGATGGTGAGCATGCCTGTATTTGCTTAGCATGGCTGATGCCTAAATAAGGACTGGGATCCTATGCCTAAATAAGGAAAGTGAGAGTTGTGCCTATATAAGGGCATAATTCGGGAAACCTATGTACCAGTATCTAAATCGAAACACAACAATCTCTGTCGGGACCTGTTGAGGCGGTAAGACTTTTATAGCCCTGCGGGTGTCCGCGAGTGCCAGCACTTCATGGTGGTGTGGGGACTTGGAGAACCCTGGGAACGGAGGGAGGAGGTCAGGCAGGGCAGCAGATGCTTCGAAGGAGGGTTAAGCATTCGAAGAGGTCGTGTTTGTGCCAAGTTGCGGAAGGGCTCAATGGGAACCGGGAGGGGCAAAAAAAGCTTAAAGGAGCACACTGCAGCGTGCAAAACAAAGGAAAGGGCAGTCTCTTTGATTGACTGTACTTCTTTTACACCAGCTTTTGCATCTCTCTCCCTAAGGGGGAACACGCCCACTCCTCCACCCGCTCCTTTGGCTGTAGCCATAACTCTATTAGAAAGTGAAGTCCCATGCAAGTGTCTCAAGCCACTGGACACTCTGATACTGTAAGTCGTTACTTCGATTCTCTTCCTTTTAATCTCAGTATTTTAAGATATGTTTCAGGAGTGTACAGTATATAATTTGCAAGTGCATGGAAAGCAGGGGGTGCAGAAAATGGTAACCAGAACCATAGACAAAGAAAATGCCATTGCAAAAAACCTAAAAGAAATTATTTCCGCATTTTTACACACTACAGATGCTAATTAACATTAAACACGCTGTGATAACAAGTAGAGCGCGCCAAGAACCCTTTTTTCTACTGAGACTTACCCTTGAGTAAAATAAAAATGAAGCAAAGATCAAAAGATTTGATCAACATTTGACGTCAGAAAAAAATGGTAAAATCTGTGTGAAATATTAGCGCCTCGTCAGGGGTAGAAAGCGCATCCTAACTTTTGGCATTATGTAAGAGACGTATTTTAATGCCCACCAATTTTTCCCAAACATACTCAACAGACATATAAATGCTACAGCAATCCATGGACTAGTGCGAATGGCAGAAAGGCTGGCGAGATGTTGGCTCTGAACTCCCTTCTAAGGCGGCCAGCTGTCTTCTGTAAGCATCTCAAAAGGTCATTACGCACAGCCCTGCTTCTCAGCCGCTTTGGCAAAACCTCTTAGTCTGTTTGCAAAGTTTAGAGACACTAGCCCTGCTTATTTCATGGCAGCCTCTTCACAAGGCGCGTTCAACTCTTTATTCAGAAACATCAGGTATTTAAAGTAAAACAAGGAATCGTCTGAAAATGTGCAACTCACATCTAAATACTATAAAAATCTCTGTGTGCCTTGTTTGTCATAGTGTAAGACCGCAAAAAATGAAAGGAAATCATCTCGGACTCGCTGAAAAGCACTACTGCGCCTCGTGAGAGGTAGTAAGCGCTATATAAATAAAATACAATTGCCTTGAGTGACAGGGCGGGGAGGGTAGAGGGGCTTGGACTATGGCAGGGTCTAGGTTACGCACCTGAATCCCATGTTTAAAGGGTTGGCTGCAGTTCTCAGCCTGCCACGGTAACACTTGTGGCCAATTAACAGCATCAATGTGAGAGACTGACTAGGAGCGGGTTCTGCCTTCCTGGGTGCAGTGCGCAAACAAAAGGCTGTGGGCTGCTGCCGGGGCTGGCAGGGACAGCATTTAGATTACCAGAGCGGGCAGAGTTAATTTAGGCATCTCCCTTAAAGACAGTCAAGAAAGGTGGGAGGCGAAGAGGGTGCACGAGGAACACCAGAGTATACAAGTGAAAGGAAAAACCGAGAAGCAGCAGACAATAATGATACAGCTACCTTCTTCCCCATGGCGTGAAAATCGATATAAAGCAAGGATTTTTACTTCAGCGTGTAATTATAGCTCCCGGGAATTCTGTGCTACATGTACACACGTGCAGTGGGTGGTGACAGGGCTTGTGAAACAATATTACACCCATTAATTAATTTTTTTACAACTTAAGTGCCAGGGATCTCGTCAGGAGGCATGTTACGTACAGCGCATACCAACATTATAATTAAAACAAGAAGCGCGAGCAACAAGCCCGGGAGTTGTGTGCGTGTAAAAAAAAACATGCAAGTGGTGCACACGAAAGAAGGAGAGGCCAGGGCGCGGAAAGCCATGTGGCAGCACTTTTAAAAGCCCTAACAAAATGTCTCGGAAATTATCCGGCAATAGGTGGACTTTCCCCAAGCATATAGATTACTAGATGTCTCGGAGAGACAGGGCATGCGCGCTACCTAGGCGAGACCTAAGTCACCAACTGAAACAAATGAAAATGATGAGACACCAACAATCAACCTTATTATTCTAGTGAAAACTCATCACATTTCATTTTTAGGTCGAGCCTAGAACAACGTTGCTCGACTTATAGTAAAGGGCATCTTGCAAGTGGGCTGGCTACAAGCTTAAGTGCACGTGCACGTGCACGCGCGGAAAAGCCATCTGTCTCCTCAGTCACTTGTCATTAAATTGCTTTCCTCTCTGCCTCCGTCCAATCACTTTAACTTTCGCTTTCGTGGCTTGGATTGGTTATACTGGTGGGATGAAACAAAGCTCCTTATTCTTGCCCTTTGAAAACCTTGCAATGTCCTTGTTTCCCTTGCCTTTGCAAAGTTTGTGTTTGCATTTTGAAATAACTGTCATTTTATTGCGAAATAATGTCCCCTGCAACCAAACTTCCATCCCCTTTTCCCCTCTTTTTTTAAAGGAAAAATAGCTGCCAGGTCCAGCCTCTGCCCCTTGTTGCTAGTGCCAAAGTGAGGCGGTCAATCGTGCCACATCCACCAATCGTGCCGCGTCCACCACCACATCCACCACCACCACCACGTCCACCACCACCCCCACGTCCACCATCACCCCCACGTCCACCACTAGCACGTCCACCACCACCACCGCGTCCACCACCACCACCACCATGTCCATCACTACAACGTCCACCACCACCACCATGTCCACCACCACCACATCCACCACCACCATCTCCACGTCCACCATCACCACACTCACCACCACCAGTACGACCACCACCACTACAACCACTACCAGGTCCACCACATCCACCACATCCACCACCACGTCCACCACCACGTCCACCACCACCACGTCCACCACTGGCATATCCACCACATCCACCACCACCACCACCATGTTCACCACCAACACCACGTCGACCACCACCACCACATCCACCACCACCACATCCACCACCACCACAACCACCATGTCCACCACCACCCCCACAACGTCCACCACCACCTCAACCACCATGTCCCCCACCACATCCACAGCCACCACGTCCACCACCACCACGTCCATCACCACTACCACCACCACCACATCCACCACCATGTCCACGTCCACCACCACCATGTCCACCACCACCATGTCCGCCACATCCACCACCATGTCCACCACCATCACCACGTCCACCACCACCACATCCACCACCACCACGTCCACCACCACCCCCACCCTCACAACGTCCACCACTAACACGTCCACCACCAACATGTCCCCCACCACATCCACCATGTCCACCACCAGCACGTCCACCACCACTACCACCACCACCACGTCCACCACCATGTCCACCACCACGTCCACCACAATGTCCGCCACATCCACCACCATGTCCACCACCATCACCACGTCCACCACGTCCATCACCACCATGTCCATCACCAACACATCCACAACCACCACGTCCACCACCACCACCATGTCTACCACCACATCCTCCAACACTACGTCCACCTCCACCACGTCCACCACCACCACACCCACCACCACACCCACCACCACCACCACGTCCACCACCTTCCATGTCCACCACCATCACATCCATGTCCTCCACCACCACATCCACCACTACCATGTCCACCACCAACACCACCACATTCTCCACCATGTCCACCATGTCCACAACCACCACCACCACTACATCCACCACCACCTTGTCCACCACCACTACGTCCACCAGCATGTCCACCACCACCACGTCCACCACCACACCCACCTCCACCACCACCACGTCCACCATCACCACACCCACCACCACCACTACGTCCACCACCACTAGCACCACCACCACCACATCCACCACCACCAAATCCACCACCACAATCACCACATCCACCACCATGTCCATCACCACCATGTCCACAACCATGTCCACGTCCACCACCACACCCACCACCACAACGTCCACCACCATGTCCACCACCACATCCACCACCACCACTAAGTCCATCACCACGTCCACATCGACCACGTCCACCACCCCATCCACCACAATGTTCACCACCAACACCACGTCGACCACCACCACCACTTCCACTACCACCACCACCACATCCACCGTCACCACGTCCACCACCACATCCACCACCACCCCCACCACCACCACGTCCACCACCACCATGTCCACCACGACATCCACCACCATGTCCACCACCACCACGTTCACCACCACTACCACTACCACCACCACCACGTCCACCACCACCATGTCCGCCACATCCACCACCATGGTTACCACCATCACCATGTCCACCACCACCACGTCCACCACCACCATGTCCATCACAACGTCCATCACCACCACGTCCACAACCACCACGTCCACCATGTCCAACACCATGTACACCACCACCACACCCACCACCACGTGCATGTCATCCACCACCACATCCACCATTACCATGTCCACCACCAACACCACCATATCCACCACCACATCCTCCACCATGTCCACCACCACCACGTCCACCACCACTACGTCCACCACCACATCCACCACCACCACGTCCACCACCATGTCCACCACCACCACGTCCAACACCACCACCACACCCACCTGCACCACTACCACGTCCACAACCACCATGTCCACGTCCACCACCACACCCACCACCACAACGTCCACCACCACGTCTACCGGCACATCCACCACCACCACATCCACCACCACTAAGTCCACCACCACTACGCCCACCACTACGTCCACCACCACCACGTCCACCACCACCATCACATCCACCTCCACCACGTCCACCACTACCACCACATCCACCACTACCACGTCCACCACCACCATGTTAACCACCACCATGTCCACCACCACCATGTCCACCACCACCATGTCCACCACCATCACCACGTCCACCACGTCCACGTCCACCACCACCATGTCCAACACCAACACCACCACATCCACTACCACGTCCACCACCACCATGTCCACCACCACGTCCACCACAAGGCCACCACCACGTCTATCACCACCACCACCACGTCCACCATCTCCATGTCCACCACCACCATCACGTCCACCACCACCACCATATCCACCACCACCGCATCCACCACCACCACGTCCACCACCACCACGTCCACCAACATAATTTCCTATGCAATGAATAACGTTAACAGATTTTTTAGTGGCGCATCTGCAGAAAAGTCTTCTTCCTGTTGGAAATTAAGAGAAACTTAACCCCTCACCCAAACAATAAATTCACAGAAAAAAATTGACTGAATGAGAGCCGTGGCCTGCGGCCTTGGTGCTCCAGTAATATTACACCTGACGGCCAAGAAACCAAGCACGTAGAAGCCCTAAGCGCACGGGCGCCGTGCCGCAGATGCATGTACAGCGGCGGCCATCTGTGGGTTCTGCCCCTGTAGCTCACGTGGTTTAATGTAACAGGCGATTGGCTTTGAATAGATCCCACGGGCTTCCCAGGGGCGGGATACACTTACAGGGGCAGATTTAATCGTCCATGAAAAATCCGTGGGATGCCAGTGGAGCATGGGACAAAGAGGCGTGAGCGGTTTATAGCCGCTGCCAAAGGGACCATTGGAAATAACTTCTCCAAACAGTATCTGTCTATCTTCACCTTTCACCCAGTAATGCACACCAGAACCGGAGTCCTCAAGGACAACTGTGGCAATCAAACCACACACACAGGTATCTAGGTAATCCATAGCATTGGTTCTGTTATGGGGTGGGAAGGGGGAATTCCATAAATCTAATGCCATTTGAATATATTTAAATTGGGGACTTTACTATAAGGACAATAGTACTTCAAGGAAGTAAGCAGGCACCGAGGCATTTATGCCACACACATGTTTATTTGTTGACAGGAAAATACACTATGCAAAATGTTTCAGTAACAGACAGCTTTTGGTTAAACCTGGGCAGAATCATTCAAATTCAAACTTTGTTGACAACAAATTAGAAATTTATGGTTGTGTGTACAGCGTCCTATGCCATAAGGGCCCACACAAAAGCTTCAAATTTAAGTTTTCTAATGTTACTAAGAAAGACCATGAGACGGAAGATAACAAGCTTATTGGAATTGTAAATGACAAAGCATTTTATTTATGTTTTGAAAACCAAAACATAAATAAAAGGCATTGTCATTTACAATGCCAATAGCTCAAACTTGCGTAAATGCGAGACCAATTGCATTGCAAATGCTTGTTCCAGTTTGTTGTGTGTCCAAACACCCATTTGGTAGCAAGTAGCAGGTATAACCCAACTGCCTGGTATTAAGTAAATATCAAATGAATCGCTAGATAGAGAAAATTTATGAGCACCAAAATAAAAATGCTCACAATTAGTGAATTAAATATCTGAAGAAGTGGCATCTATAAGCTAACTGTAATGCACGCTATCATGCAAAAGGAAAATAATAATAGACTACTGCGTAGAATATCTGTGCAATGCAGTAAAAAAAAAGTACATAGATATGCAAGTCAGCTTCAGAGAGGGCTATATTCATTCTATATCATGCGTTACAATATTTTAGCTTTCTCCCACTGGAAACTTGCTCTGCCCAATAAAGGTTAATGTTAACATGGTCCCTCATGTTTCATTAAAACTCTCCCACATTGTTGTACCAAAATACATTTAAGCCTTCTTCATTTATGTACATGAGGGTATACACTGCTCATGTGCGTGCTTATATTATGTGAATCACGGTTCATTACCATTAAAGAGAGGCATAATAGATTTGCAATGTCCCTCTCTGTGACATTACTGCACACTGCCTATGCTACTTTGCAAACCCTGCCCCTCTAAAACCTTTTGTTTGTTTTGTTTAGGGCTCGCCCCCCCTGTACTCTGCATTTTTGTACTTGCGGTTTGCTGTTTTCAGTATCTCAATGGATCTACTGTTAATAAGTCCCATTTGCTATTGCTCATTCCTTGTGGGCCTATCTAGTTGTAGTGGCCCTTCAATCTTCCTGAGTTAAACTTAGTCCGGCAGATAGAGCATGACATCTTCTTCCCTATCAAGCTTGTTGGCGCTAGAATCATCTCACAATGGGCTCTACCCGAGTATCTCAATGAGAATAAAAATGCTCTATCATATGCGATGAGCTTACCGTTTTCTGGGACGAATCCGGCATGGTTCCTTGCCCTAGACCATGTCCGGACGCAAGCGGGCTAGCCTTAGGCGCGCCAACAGTGTGCCGCTGCGCGTCCATGCTGCGGGCACCATAAGTAGGCTTTTGCTTAACTACTAGAGCGCTGACCTGTCCCTCGCTCCCCACGAGGGTGAGTCCTCCAGCTGTGGTCACTGGTCCTGCCCAGCCCAGCTCCCGTTCTCGTTCTACTATTCGACGTAAGTCAGGCTTACCCACGGTGAGTGAGCATTCAATGCAATTTCAGTTTAAAAAACATTTGTTTCAAAAAGCTTTAAATTTAAAATGCGATTGTCTTAGAAGCATCCAGAGTAATTTTAAAAGCGATACATTCAATCATTCAAAATACTCTGGCTTAAAGAGACTGTGCAAACAATCAAGTTCTCAGTTAGTACTCTCTGGTACCGTGTGTCTGACCTGTGTTAGTTTCTCTGATTCTTCCTGTTTCTCTTGTTAAGCCATGGCAGCTTCTTGAGCCGTGCAGGGTGTGAGCATCTTGAAGGGCAGCCCCAGCTCTACCACTCCCACTCCCCCCAATGGACGCGCTATGGCTTAGCAAGAGAAACAGGAAGAATCTGATCTGAGCCTCTTGTCACCATACATTAGGAATAAAGAGACTCGCTGAATAAATGTTGCAAAAATGTAACAGACTCACTCAGTAACCAAGAATGACTCAGTGAGCCTGTCTGCTCTGACACTTCTGGAAAGTTAGGGAAGGATTAGCAGAATGAGCAGCTTTTACTCCCATGGGACCACCGAGAGCAAAGGAGATACAGCGACCCCGGCTCAACCCTGACCCCTTTTTGAAGAACATGGAACTACACATGTAGCTGGGACGGTCGCCGGGAGGATCTAGATCAGTGATACTCAAAGCACGGCCCAGGGGCCGCATAAGGCCCTCCAGGTCTTTACATGCGGAACCCTCGGCAGTAGCAGCACTGGGCTGCTGTTTACTTGACTCAGAACTAACATGAAAAAGAAACGTACATATACAGCAAACACTTATTTAAAGGTTAATTGCAGTTAGAACAAGCATTTACAATGCAATAGGTCTCTCAGCATTAAAGTTAGAGTTACTGGCATTGTAATTGACAATGCTTTGCATTATTTATTTTTTTAATTTGCAATTGGTATATAAACATTGTTTGTGAATGGTTAGCTGTTGCTTATGCTAAGCAAAGTTGGCAGTAATATAGAGTGCTAGTCTTGCTTGTTATAAGCATGCTGATTTAAAGCACTCCGATGCCTGCACTGACGTCAGGTGGTGTCTGTGTGCCTGGTGGAAGTGTGCACTGATGGCTGGTGTTGTATGTGCGTGGTGAAAGCGTGCACTGACGGCTGGTGGTGTGTGTGTGCCTGGTGAAAGCGTGCACCGACGGCTGGTGGTGTGTGTGTGTGCCTTGTGAGAGCGTGCTCTGACGGCTGGTGGTGTGTGTGTGACTGGTGAAAGCGTGCCTGGAGGAGCAGTGGTGACGCGGGGCTCCTATGCCCGAGGGAGAGCCCCGCATAGGCTGCAGATGTCCGGAGTGCCGGTAAGTGGGCCTTACTTGTAAGGGGTGGGGGGGGGGGGGGGGGGGGGTGGCAGGGGGGGTGTCGGTAAGCTTGTGTGTGTATGTGTGCGCGCGTGTGTGTATGTGTGCGACGGTGGGGGGGTGTTTCTGTATGTGTACGTACTAAAGTTCTGCTACTGAGTTCACTTTCACACAAAGCCTGTCAAATTTCCCCCAAAGTTTCATTGATGACACAAAAGCAAATGACTCATTTGCATCTTCAAACTGATACATTGTGACACCGTTGCACGCCACTGTGCAGATTGCTACGTGCGACACAACTACTCCTAATCTCACTCTCAAACATTGGGAAACTTAGATTTTCTGACAGTCTAGAATGCAAGGACTTGTGACTAGTACATTTAGACTTTATTTGGTGACTGCTGGATGTTGATGTAGCTATAAAGCCTTACAGATAACATTCTTGAAGGGAAGCCAGTATAGTTTAGCCTAAGAATGCAAGATGGATGTTCTTGTTAGACATAAAATTTGAAGGGCAGCGACCTTCTACCCCACCTGAAGCGTGCGAAGAAGATAGATAGGATGACCTGGGCAGGAGGGGCTTTAATCCAACCTTGATCAAACTGATGCATTTAATATGTTCCTAATTTGTTGTCTCTGGTACCAAAGGAAGTTACTTTTAATAAAGTAGGTGGTAGCAAAGCAAGGCCTGTGTTCTCTGTATTTGTCCCGTTAAATGTTTGCTTCAATGTAAAAGTTAACCTTTATAACTAAAGGGAATATTCCCTGTGCTCGCCAGCCAGAGGTAGGATCCCATGAGTGAGAGGGAGGCCTGTACTCCAGCCACAAGAACCTCTGCTTTGTCGGAGTTGAGCTCAAGAGAATTATCTGCCATACAACCCAACACTTCTACAGTAGTCTCTGAAAGGTTTTGGCAAGTTATGTCCGTCCGAGCATAACCTAATTTGAGTGTCACCTGCTTACATACGGTAAGGTAGCCAAATGTTCTTTTAAGGTTGGCCACAAGTTGAAAGTAGATGTTAGATGATTCCATGAGTTAATAATGATTCCAGGAGTTAATAAAGATCCCCAAAAAACTCCATGTTGTACCTTGTGTGTAGAGGACATAAAACGCTCACAAATAGTGTTGGTTACCTGTTGTATAGGAAGGAGGCTAGTCAATGGTGCACCTATTGTATGTTAGCTGGGGATTTCAGGTTAGTCCGCAGCAAGCCATCACTGCCCTGAGCGAGTCAACAATTTTACTGCAGCACTGCCGCCAATGATCATACAAAATCAATGAGAACCGAACAACGCACAGACAACGTTTATCTCAATGGCTGGAAGCCAGCTTGAGCTAAACTGTCTTGGCGTTTTAAGGTATTCTGGTGAGGAACAGAAACGAATGCCCTAGTGTTTCATACATACTGTTCGTTGTCATGAGCCCTACATGGCAGTCTGTGGCTCCCTGACTCCCATGAACAAGACGTGCGTGCGCACTCCCAAAAACGAAACCTATCGTGGGGCGGGACTTCCGTCTTCTGAAGCCCGCCCACGGAGTGCCTGGAGGAGCAGTGGTGACGCGGGGCTCCCATGCCCGAGGGAGAGCCCCGCCTAGGCTGGAGATGTCCGGAGTGGCGGTAAGTGGCCCTTACTTTTCGGGGGAGGCAGGGGGGGCGTCGGTAAGCTTGTGTGTGTATGTGTGCGCGCATGTGTGTATGTGTGCGACGGTGGGGGGGTGTCTCTGTATGTATACGTGCGTGTATGTGCGCTCATGTGTGTGTCTCTGTGTGCGACGGGGGCGTGGGGTGTCTCTGTATGTGTGTGTGCCTCTGTGTGTGCACATGCGTGTGTGTTGGAGCTTTCCAGGAGACAGGAGCTGGCCACAGTGAGCGCGTTCTTGTGCGCGTGGCCCGCTCAAATCGCCTTCTGGCAGAGGAGATGCGCGCGGCCAGGTCCTGTCTCCTGGAAAGCTGCGTCGCTAACAATAGGTCTCTGGCGAGACAGCGCTTCGCGCTGTTAACTCCACGAGAGCTAAAAAGGAGGTAACTAGGCCCTTAACTTCAGGAACACCTTCATTCTTAAAGGCAGCCACTAGATAAACATGCTTTGTTTCCCTACCCCGGCTTTACACCCCCGCTGGCATCAGTGCGGCCCTCGGTCACACCATAGACCAAACTTTGCGGCCCCCGGGAAAATGTTTGTGAGTACCTGTGACCTAGATCAACAAAAGACGGAAGTAGTTTGACAGGAGGACGAAACAGAAGCTTGCATCTCTGAAAGGCACAAACAGGAACCAATGAAAACAAGCACTGGCATAGCCAATAGGTTGCGCTTTTGGGACCTTATAAGTGTTTAGCCATGCCACGGTTGATGTTGTTGCAGTAAGGATATTGTGCTGGATAACTAAACACCTATAAGGTCCCAGAGGCGAGACCTACTGGCTATGCCCATGCTTGTTTACCTGATGGGCATTGGCTGACCGCTACCTGGTTACTGAGGCCCTAGTGAGGTTGAGACACATCAGCTGTGCAGGCCTAGGACTATGTAGCAATGAGGCGCAGTCGGTGGTGCTGACTGGGAGTGTGTTCTTTCACTTTCAATTGGCGGGGCTGCCCCCCTCTACTCTGGTGAAAGCCACAAACGGAATTCAAGTCGATCTTCTCATCACACAGACTTGTCACTGTTTGCTGAGGCCTTGAAAAGAGTGACCCAACTCAGCAGACACAAGGAGACCCAGTATAACTGCAATGCAGTACAGACCTTGAGGTGCCCAGACCCGGCGGGAAAAAGAGTGACCCAACTCCACCAATGAGGGTCAATGAGCATTTTTGATGCAAATAATCATCGATCGATGCAGACAACAACAAAATGAATCCCGGACAGCAGGCTCGAGACCCTGCCAGCACCAGATAATCACAAATTTGCTAGCATTCGCGACAAGAATTTGCAATTCTATTAAGGACACGGAGGCGAGGATTATGCTTCTCAATCTTTACTAGAAGCTCACAGCAGCCAATGAAAATGCTTGCTTTTCATTTCAATAAACGTTAAACTGCATATCCCATCATGCTTTACATATAACCAGGCCCCTTTAGTCCATAAGAGGCCTTAGCCTGCCGCCATCTTCCTCTTTCTTGCGGCGAACAGCTCCAACCGAACATGTAACTCCAGAACTCTTCCAACGGGAAGGAGAACCTTCAGGCGAACCATTTTGTCATACTTCGAGACTCAATCACCCTTTTTTTTCCGAACCTGAAAGAAAGGATACGAGACCGTAACCACCGTAACTATCTGGGTGGGCAAGCATTTTATAACTCCATATACAATGCCGGGTGGGATAATCCTCGCCTCCGTGTCCTTAATAGAATTGCAAATTCTTGTCGCGAATGCTAGCAAATTTGTGATTCTATGTCAGGACCGGAGGCTTCTGATTATGCACGTTTAACGCTTACTAAAAACAACAGAGGTAATATTCCCCACCGGCTTATAATAAAACGTCTTGAATGTCGATTCAGACGACCAATCTGCACAATGCATAATATCATGAATGCTGGATCCCAACATGAACGATTTCGATGCCATAGCACCCCTGACAGAATGCGCACCAAACATGGTGATGTCAATGCCTGCTTCTTCCATCACGAAACGAAGCCATCTGGCAATGGTGGCCGCAGCCACAGCTCTGAACGGCTTTTGTAAGGCTATCAACAGCTGCGAACAGCCCTGAGGCCTAAGTGCCGCAGTACATTCCTCATAAGTCTTAAGACAGTGAACGACACATAACTTTTCATTCTCCTGAAATGCATTATACGATACATGTGTAGACAGTGTTTTAGTACGCCTAAAAATCTGAAAAGAAACTCCTTCCGGAGTAAATACTCTACCTGTTAAATCCAGTGCTCGTACATCCGACGATCTCCTACACGCCGAAAGGCAAAGCAACATAGCCAGCTTGGCAGAAAGCTGTTTTCTGGAAAGATCTTTGTTAGCTGGCCATTTGTCGAAGAGGTCTAAAACTCGCTTGACATCCCACAAACCAGAATATTTAGGTTTAGGGGGATTCTCTACCCTAATACCCTTCAACAATTTACACACGACAGGGTGCAAACCGATAGGTCTTCCTTCCAGCTGAACGTGGCCCGCTGAGATGGCAGACCTGAAATTGTTGATGGACCGATAGGCCAGGCCCTGCGATGCCTTATCCGTCAGGAAATTCAACACATGGGGTAAGCCGGCCCCCACGGGATCCAAATGTCGTTCCACGCACCAACCCACCCAGCCTTTCCAGGCCGAGGAGTACCGTTTCCTCGTGGAAGGAGCCCAGGCCTGCTTGATGAAGTCTGCAGCCCTGCTCGAAATCCCTGGCACTTGCCACTGTTGCCTGAAAGCCTCCAGGCCATCAGCCGGAGCCTGCCCTCCGAGATCAAGGGATGTGTCTCCTGATGAGGGCCCAGCAACAGGCCCGTCGACTCCGGAAGGAGTCTGGGGAGGTCGCAGCTCCACTGCATCAGTTTGGGGAACCAAGATTGGGACGTCCACCAAGGCGTCACCATGACCACCTCCGCATTCTGTCTGATTACCTGCGACATCGCTCTGGGGATCAGCAAGAAGGGGGGAAATGCATAGTGAACCCCCACCGACCAGTCCTGTAGAAAGGCGTCCGTCGCCTGAGCTAACGGATCCGGTCTCCAACTGAAGAATCGAGGGATCTGGAAGGTCAACCTCGATGCAAACAAGTCCGTCCCGAACGGACCCCAAATCTTCTCTAGCCACTCGAACATCCTCGGGCTCAGCTTCCAATCGCTGAAGTCCCGGAGGTACCTCGAGTTCCAGTCCGCCACTTGATTGGACTGGCCTGGGAGATACTCCGCAATGACCGATATCTGGTTGCGGAGGCAATAATGCCAAAAGTCTTTGGCTATTTGAACAAGCATGGACGACCTCGTGCCTCCCAACTTGTTGATGTACCTCACTGCCGAGATATTGTCCAGACGCAGGAGGATACAGCAGGATGTCCGCTGAGGGGACAATGTTCTCACCGCGAACGACCCCGCCAGCAGCTCCAGGCAATTGATATGGAGGGAAAGCTCCTCCGGGGACCAACGTCCTCCTGTGGAGATGTCTCCACAACGCGCGCCCCAGCCCCATCGGCTGGCGTCCGACTCTATCGTGACTTCCGGGAGTGAACCGAAGATCGCTCGGCCGTTCCAAGCGTCGACGTGTCCCAACCACCATTGCAACTCCGACCGCACCTCCTGCGTGAGGGGAATGCTGTCTGAGTACGAGAGACCCTTTTGAAGGTGTCTGATCTTCAGTTGTTGCAGGGCCCTGTAATGAAGCGGGCCCGGGAAAATCGCCTGGACTGAAGACGCTAGAATTCCTACCATTCTCGCCAGTGCTCTCAAGGAGACAGACTGGCTGCTCAGAAGTCTCCGGATCTCTTTCTTCAGATCCCGAAGTTTGTCCTTCGGAAGGCACATTTGGGCCATTACCGAATCCACCGTGAAACCCAGAAAATCTATAACTTGTGAAGGAACCATGACTGACTTCTTGGTGTTTATAACAAACCCCAGATCCTGCAACATAGTCGTGGTCAGTTGGAGGTGTCGTAAGAGAGTCTGCCGACACTGGTCCACTATCAGAATGTCGTCGAGGTATATGATAAGACGAATACCTCGTTCCCGGAGGTACGCCACTACCGGCTTCATCACCTTGGTGAAGCACCAAGGTGCCGAGGAGAGCCCGAAAGGCAGAACCAAATATTCGTACCATCGGTCTCTCCATTTGAATTGAAGAAACCTGCGATGTGGGGGAAAGATTGGAATAGAGAGATAAGCGTCCTTCAGGTCCAGCCGGACCATCCAATCTCCCACCTGCAGTAGATCCGTTAAAAGATGGATGCCCTCCATCTTGAAATGATTGTAAGTCAGGAATTGATTGAACTCCCTGAGGTTTAACACTAGTCTGTTTCCACCCCCTTTCTTCTGAATCACAAAAATGTTGCTGCAGAAGCCGTGAGGGCACCGAATACTTGGTGCAATCGCGCGCTTCTGTAGCAAGGCCGCAATCTCTTCGTCTATGAAACTGGCCTCTAGTTGGGAAAAATGAAGAATTGGGGGTGCGCAAGTCTGAACTGGACTTGAGTAAAACTCCAGATGAAAGCCCTGAATAGTCTGAAGGACCCAAGCGTCCTGAGTAAGGTCCTCCCACCGCCCCAGGCAGTGCCGAGTCCGACCCCCCAGGGGAAGAAGGGAAGTATCTGAAATTCTCACCTGAGCTCTGCTGGTGCTTGAACTTCCCTCGTCCATCTCCAGTCTGATATCTGTTTTTGTTGAACCTCCTCCGGGAGGGGTAGAAGGTTCCTCCTCGTGTTGAGTCAAAATCATTTCTGCCCCTTCCGAAGTCTCCTCTGTCGGGGCCAGGAGGACCTCCTCGGCCTGACGAGCGACCCCCGCCTCGTCCGGCCCTGTGAAAAACACCCTGGCTGAGGGCGCGCTTGATGCCCGACTGGGCCTTGTCCAAAGCTGTAAAGGTACCGACATATTTTGAGACGTCCCTAACTAATTTGTCACCAAAAAGAAGGCCTTCTGCAAGGGGTCCCGGCTCCGCGTCAGCGAGCTCCGTAAGATTCGAATCCATCTTCATCAGCAAAGATTTTCTCCTCTCTGCCGAGACAGCGCAGTTCGCGTTGCCCAAAAAACATATGGCTCTCTGAGCCCATCCAGCGAGCACGTCCGGGTTTATGATGACTGAGGTCTCCTTGGCCACAAAGGCCATCTCTAGGATCTTTGCCAAGGGGCCGATGGCGTCTAACATTGTGTCCTGACACCCCCGCCATGCTCTATCCAGACCTCTCTTCGGGTCCTTGGTGAACTTCTTCAGAAAGGTGAGAAGGTTAGGATCAATCTCCGGTGTTTCCGCCACCTGATTTGGGATTTCCGGTCTAGGGCACTCTGAGCGTAAATGATTTCTTACATCCCTAGGGAAGCACTTGCGTAAATTATCATGGATGTAAGCCGTGACTGCAGCAGGCGGCATCCAATCCTGTGATCTAGGGTGTACAATCTCCAAAGGATCAAAGGTGAACGGTGTATCATCCGGCGCAAGGCTCTTGGGCTGCGCCACCTTTGCCTTCTTTGGAGGATTGCGATCCTCTGAGGTGTCGGTGTCCGTATCCGTGTTCGTGCCAGTATCCGTGTCCGTGTCGGTGTCATGGACCCTACGTTTACTGGTGACCTTGGCTCCAGCGTAAGAATGGTCCGCCGTGTCCGGCAGGGTAGCTAAGGCCTGCATGTGAGGCCAGGTGGCCGAGTCCCTTGAAGGACCCGAGGTGGATGCATCATCCTTCTTCCTCTGAGGTTTATTAAAGCCATGTCTTTTGGCAAAACCTTCCAGTTGTCGTCGGATAAGACGAAGGGCTGAGGCCAGTGCCTGATGCACTGTCTGAGGTACAGTCGTTTCCATCGCCCGATTAACGGAGGACTGGACCGAAGCGTCTAAAGCACTGACCAGGTTGTCCTCCAAGGCAGCAGTCTGCCTGTTCTCGAATTCCTCCTCCTGATAGTACCCCTCATTAAACTGCTCTTCCGACATTCTCACTGGGAATTCTGACTGGGTTGTGTTCAGACAAAACCAGGTACTAGGAGGGTCAGGGGGGGGTCAGCCCACACAGCACACAAACCTTTCACTACCTAAAACCCCCTCAGCAAAGCTGTAGTCAAGGCGGGCCAGAGACCCAGGCCACTGAAATACACTGAGCGCGTGCGCGCTCAAATTGGCCCAATTAGTATTTATACCACCTCACCAGGCGATCGCTAAGGCAGAGGGATCCTTCCTAACACTCCGATATGAAAATCCAATTGAAACTGACAAACGAGGTTCGCGCCGCGACGTGCAGCCCAAGCGCGACTGAAAACCTACCAGAAAATAGCCCAATTCAGCGCGCTTTGGGTGCACGTCGCGGCCGGGAGCCACCCGGCCTGAATAAGCGTCAGCGGCGATTAGGGAAGCCGTCTGCGCATGCGCTAACGCGCGTAGCCTACGGGGACAACACCGGGCTCCCGCAGGCTCCACAAACAGACTACCGGCATCCGTCTGCCTCCGGTCAAGGACCGTCGCTACCCTCGCGCGAATACAGCGCGCTCCTGCCACCTGAGGAATGAATTACCAAGACGACGGGCACAAAGGTGCTCCGCCGAAGGACAGCTACTCCCCCTGAAGAGGTAACAACCTCCGCACAATAAATAGCAATACGATAGCAGAATACCGCTACTAACAGTATGAACAATGTATAAACAGAACGAACAGTGCATACAGTGCCAAGTAATGTCAATCAAACATTAACAAGCGCAATAGAGACACAGAGGGAGTAAACAAGGTTGTACTTAGCTCTGTGAGCAGCAAAGAAAGAGGAAGATGGCGGCAGGCTAAGGCCTCTTATGGACTAAAGGGGCGTGGTTATATGTAAAGCATGATGGGATATGCAGTTTAACGTTTATTGAAATGAAAAGCAAGCATTTTCATTGGCTGCTGTGAGCTTCTAGTAAAGATTGAGAAGCATAATCAGAAGCCTCCGGTCCTGACATAGAATCTTTGTATCTGTTGACCTCACCTGGGGTTTAATGTGGGTCCTGTGGGCCCTGGTGTGGTCGGGTTAAAAGAGTGCCGTGGATGAAGAACTGCGCATGCGCTGGAGATCGAGAGCGCTTCCCACAGCGCGGGGTAAAGAGGCCTTAGACTAACTGCGCATGCGCTGAGGACAACACACAGCACACGCTGAGATATATTTAAGCGCCTCGGGTTGGCTCCTCTATGCGGGGGGAAGTGTCTTTCCTCTGCGCAGGTTGAGTGAGATCTGTCCAGGGCAAGGTCCTAGCTCGGCGATCGGAGGTAGTCTCTTCGCTCCGCACATGCGCAGCTGTGACGCGCGGTCCTGCTCGTGCGCAGCTGTGCGCGCGGTCCTGCTCGTGCTGTGTCGCGCGGTCCCCCTCGTGCGCAGCTGTGACGCGCGGTCCTGCGCGTGCGCAGCCGTGATGGGTGTTTTGTTGGTTCGTGTCTTGTTTTACGTGGCAGCCGCTCGCCCCTGGGTGAAGGGAGCGCTCACAGGCGTTGGGTTCAGTGGACAAGAGGGAGGCTTCAGGGTGGTTCAAAGCGCAGCTTCGCTCACACAACTCGTCCTTTCACCAGCGGGCCATAAGAAAGAATATAAGGCCACCCCGAGTCCAATGGAGATGGGGCCGGCGACGCGGCTATAAACAACATATGTTGTAACTATTCTGCTTGCCTTTTACCTGCAGGTAACTGCATGTCATATACAATGTACACACATTTAATGAAGAACATAAATGCAAGTTAAACTAATGGGAATGCACTGTTAGGTTGTGGAAGCTCAGCTGTGAAGGTGATCACTGCAGGTGACACAGAATTGAACCCTTGTGGTGCATTGGAGATTAAGAACATGTATTTGAAGTGCTTTGAAGTCCTGGCCTCTGTCATCATCACTATGAATATGAATATGCATGTCATTATTTTCAAATAGTATAAAACAGTGTAAGATGGGCTACGATGCAAATGTGCACAACCCTCCCTACCCACAGAGTAGAAGGGAGCCCTTGGGTCCCAGCCCTGAAAGTGCCACCGTAGCAAATGTATGCTTTGGGATGGTGTCTGCTGCGTCAAATGTATGCATGTGGAATGGTGTCTGCTGTGTTAAATGTATGCATTGGGATGGTGTCTGCTGTGTGAAATGTATACATGTGGGATGGTGTCTGCTGTGTTAAATGTATGCATGTGGGATGGTGTCTGCTGTGTCAAAAGTATACATGTGGGATGTTGTCTGCTGTGTCAAATGTATGCATGTGGGATGGTGTCTGCTGCGTCAAATGTATGCATTTGGGATGGTGTCTGCTGTGTTAAATGTATGCATTTGGGATGTTGTCTGCTGTGTCAAATGTATGCATGTGGGATGGTGTCTGCTGCGTCAAATGTATACATGTGGGATGGTGTCTGCTGTGTTAAATGTATGCATGTGGAATGGTGTCTGCTGTGTTAAATGTATGCATTTGGGATGTTGTCTGCTGTGTCAAATGTATGCATGTGGGATGGTGTCTGCTGCGTCAAATGTATACATGTGGGATGGTGTCTGCTGTGTTAAATGTATGCATGTGGAATGGTGTCTGCTGTGTTAAATGTATGCATTTGGGATGGTGTCTGCTGTGTTAAATGTATGCATTTGGGATGGTGTCTGCTGTGTTAAATGTATGCATGTGGGATGGTGTCTGCTGTGTCAAAAGTATACATGTGGGATGTTGTCTGCTGTGTCAAATGTAAGCATGTGGGATGGTGTCTGCTGCGTCAAATGTATACATGTGGGATGGTGTCTGCTGTGTTAAATGTATGCATGTGGAATGGTGTCTGCTGTGTTAAATGTATGCATTTGGGATGGTGTCTGCTGTGTTAAATGTATGCATTTGGGATGGTGTCTGCTGTGTTAAATGTATGCATGTGGGATGGTGTCTGCTGTGTCAAAAGTATACATGTGGGATGTTGTCTGCTGTGTCAAATGTAAGCATGTGGGATGGTGTCTGCTGCGTCAAATGTATGCATGTGGAATGGTGTCTGCAGTGTGAAATGTATACATGTGGGATGGTGTCTGCTGTGTCAAATGTATGCATGTGGGAGGGTGTCTGCTGCGTCAAATGTATGCATGTGGGATGGTGTCTGCTGTGTGAAATGTATGCATGTGGAATGGTGTCTGCTGTGTTAAATGTATGCATTTGGGATGGTGTCTGCTGCGTCAAATGTATGCATGTGGGATGGTGTCTGCTGTGTGAAATGTATACATGTGGGATGGTGTCTGCTGTGTCAAATGTATGCATGTGGGATGGTGTCTGCTGCGTCAAATGTATGCATGTGGGATGGTGTCTGCTGTGTGAAATGTATACATGTGGGATGGTGTCTGCTGTGTCAAATGTATGCATGTGGGATGGTGTCTGCTGCGTCAAATGTATGCATGTGGGATGTTGTCTGCTGTGTCAAATGTATGCATGTGGGATGGTGTCTGCTGTGTCAAATGTATGCATGTGGGATGGGGTCTGCTGTGTTAAATGTTCAGCATGTTCTTTAGTCAGTCCTCGAACAGAAATGAAAAACAAAGTTAGTTTGTCATTCAGTTTGGCCGGTCTCGGAGAGGCCTGATTTATGGTATAATCTCCTAATTGCACTTGCTGTGAACTTTGTTTTTTAGGCTAGCATGCTGTCATGAATGATCAAATCAATTCGATCTTCTGAGCAGCTGCAGTGCCTGCTTGCCTTATGTTACTGAGAACTGCAGTCACGCAGTCTGACTCTGGTTAGTGCCCTTCCATTTCTGGTGCTTTGTAGTAGTTTTAAGATCTTTTTAGAGGTTCCCATTACTCAATTGAGTGTAGTTTCTGATTTTTATAAGTTTTCCTCATGATTTTGCTCATGATAAAGTGACACTCATACATGTTGAAATGTCACTCATAATTACAATGAAATTATGAAAATGTCACACATTGCAATCTGAAACCTTGGCAGCTATGTTATTTGATAGCTGTATTGGATGCACATGGACTTTGAGACCGTCCCCTTGGATAAAAACGTTCTTCTAGGGTTAGCTCTTTGCCCAGGGATGTGGGGATGTTTCTGTAAGTCCTGGTAGACCTGGAGACCAGGTCACGTAGAAGCTGGTTATAGTACACATTGAGTGAAGCAAGAACCCATGTACATAGAGTGTGTACACATGGAGTGAAGCAAGAACCCATGCACATAGACTGTGTACACATGGAGTGAAGCAAGAACCCATGTACATAGACTGTGTACACATGGAGTGAAGCAAGAACCCATGTACATAGAGTGTGTACACATGGAGTGAAGCAAGAACCCATGTGCATAGAATGTGTACACATGGAGTGAAGCAAGAACCCATGTACATAGAGTGTGTACACATGGAGTGAAGCAAGAACCCATGTACATAGAGTGTGTACACATGGAGTGAAGCAAGAACCCATGTACATAGAATGTGTACACATGGAGTGAAGCAAGAACCCATGTACATAGAGTGTGTACACATGGAGTGAAGCAAGAACCCATGTACATAGAGTGTGTACACATGGAGTGAAGCAAGAACCCATGTGCATAGAGTGTGTACACATGGAGTGAAGCAAGAACCCATGTAAATAGAATGTGTACACATGGAGTGAAGCAAGAACCCATGTACATAGAATGTGTACACATGGAGTGAAGCAAGAACCCATGTACATAGAGTGTGTACACATGGAGTGAAGCAAGAACCCATGTGCATAGAGTGTGTACACATGGAGTGAAGCAAGAACCCATGTACATAGAGTGTGTACACATGGAGTGAAGCAAGAACCCATGTAAATAGAATGTGTACACATGGAGTGAAGCAAGAACCCATGTACATAGAATGTGTACACATGGAGTGAAGCAAGAACCCATGTACATAGAGTGTGTACACATGGAGTGAAGCAAGAACCCATGTAAATAGAATGTGTACACATGGAGTGAAGCAAGAACCCATGTACATAGAGTGTGTACACATGGAGTGAAGCAAGAACCCATGTACATAAAATGTGTACACATGGAGTGAAGCAAGAACCCATGTACATAGAGTGTGTACACATGGAGTGAAGCAAGAACCCATGTACATAGAATGCGTACACATGGAGTGAAGCAAGAACCCATGTACATAGAGTGTGTAGGTCGTTCAGGCGTCCTTTAATTTTACGTTCAGTCTTACCAATGTAGGTTTTTCCACAAGGACATTTTAATAGATACACCACGTTGTTGGTATCACAGGTAGCTGTCACATGTATTGCTATTTTTTGGCCTTTCATCGGATGCATTACTCTGTTACCCAAAATTATATTATGGCAATTGTTGCAATTATTGCATGGTCTCGTACCACATGAACCTCTTTTGTACCTACTACTAAATCAGATTTATTGGAGCTAGAAATCAGCACTTTCAAACTCACTAGGAAGTTGAGGCTACGACATTTCTTTGATAACGTTGCCAGCTCCCAAGGGGAGAAGGAACCGGACCCTCCTATGGGTCTAAAAGTTACCAGCACCTATCAGGCTGCAGTGAGTCACAACCTACATTGGTAAGACTGAACGTAAAATTAAAGTACGCCTGAACGAACATAAGTCCAATATTCGTACGAAGAATTTGAAATCGTCAGTAGCTAGTCATTTCTGTGAAATGAATAACAACATTTCCCAACTCAAGTACATGATACTTGAAGTCATCAAGAAAATTGAGGGAAGAGACAACAATAAATATTTACTCCAAAGAGAGAACTTTTGGATATATAGACTCAATTCCATGAAACCGTATGTGTTAAATGAACGTAATGAATATTCATGCTACCTGTAAATACATTACAGATCCCATCTTGATGGGGCAGTCGGTTCTGGAAAGTCTCCTTACTGTATACATGAATACCCACATTTATTTTGTTTTGCTAGCAATTACATTACTTGGTTCCCGTCTATTTTTCATGACATAATCCATTGTATTTTTTCATTTTTATTCATTGCATTATTCATTGCCATCGTTTTTTATTGTCATGTACGCTAATACACAGTTTACGAACTACACGTAGTCTTCTTTCTATTTCTGTGCCCTCGCAATCACGTGATCGGCTTAAACTTTCGACTTCTATGGTCGAGCCGATTTAGTCAACACCCGACTACCGAGCATTTCACCAGCGTTTGAATTTGCCGGAAAGCCAGGAAACACTGTGAACATCGCTTCCAAGCGTAAGTAATATTTAGGGACTTAGCGTAGCTCCATGTAGCCATTACCATTAACCGGTATTGGAAGCCATGGCGCCAGTTTTAAATTGTCTTACCGCATGAACCGCCATAGGATCACAACACCATTAAACTTTGCACGTTTTCACCGAGATGCACAATGCGCTATGTATTTTTATCGTATTAGAGTTACTTGTCCAACAATAACCAGCGTAACTCACGTACCTCACTTAGGCTTGCCGTTACATTCGTTTTTTGACCTAATAGTTTAACTATCATTTCACTTCCAGGCACAACATTGTTACTGTTCGTTATTAGGCACGCATTAACAGACTCACTTACCCAGTTACCGGATGTGCACAATTACTAGCGTTTTCACCATTGTTTATATTAGACATATATTATATGTGTGTTACATATGTTGTTTTTGTAGATGCTCCCAGATGACGGGCGGTGGCCCGAAATGCATTGGAGCTTGTGGAAATAATTGTTTACACTGAAAACAACTTGAATTACAACGTTGAGTATGTGGAGTAACATACACCAATGAACAAAATAAAACTTTATTGTTCAAACAAATGTGAACGTTTTGACTAACACTTCAAGGAGGATAATTGCCCCTACACCTGTGTGCGCTAAGAGATGCCATCAGTTTCGTATTGATAGCACTACTGCTTCGTTTACTTTACTCGTCTCCAGGGTGGAAGACGACACCATAGGAGCACCAGCTTACAATATATAACTGAACTTGTATGACACTTGGCTGTGCACTTGTCAACTAAATCAAATTGCATTGTTAAACTCTCTCTAGCAGTTCTTTCACAGTCTCATCATTTCAGAAGTAATGCTTTGTGTTTATTAGCAGGTAAACATGCGTGCTTTCTTCAGAGGAATAGTGTTTGTATCTGTTCACATGCTTCGTTCATATTGTCACACGCAGGGCTTTAATTGGGACGGGTCTCTATCTAGCAGGACCACCCTTCACTATGTATGTCAATTCAAAGAGACTCCTTATAGTTCTTTCACAGTCTCATCATTTCAGAAGTGATGCTTTGTGTTTATTAGCAGGTAAACATGCGTACTTTCTACAGAGGAATAGTATTTGTATCTGTTCACAGGCTTCTTTCATATTGTCACACGCAGGGCTTTAAGTGGGACGGGTCTCTCTCTAGCAGGACCACCCTTCACTATGTATGTCAATTCAAAGAGACTCCTTATAGTTCTTTCACAGTCTCATCATTTCAGAAGTGAAGCATTTTCAATATTCTAAACAACGAAGCCATAGTCGTTGATTTTTTTATCTTGTGCAACTAGGGTGACTAACTCGCATGGGTGCATATTCAGGACATGACTGAGAATAAACATTCAGGGCAATGGGCTGTATAGTGGTTTCCAGACTCTTAACTGTTTCATACAGTTGTGACTTAAGAAAAGAAAGTGCATTCAAATCAGATCCGTACAGTCCCCGCAGCACCAAAGTGCACTCTCAATGATCTGGGAAAGTGAAGCCTGCCAGAAATGAATGACGTCACACAAGACATACAGACACTTAGCAGTTTCACATTATTCTGCTCGTGGTCTCTTCTTTGTAACTTACACCACTGATAACTAGTCTTCTTCCCTGCATAAAACTGCACACGTTACCTTTCATTATTTGTCTTTCTCAAACAAGTCATAACGCTTTTTCAAAGTTCCTTTAAATTATATTGCCGAACTGCTCACCAAGCTAAAACTTAAAAAAAAATTACTAATCAGATAGGAGAAACCTAATGCTTTTACCAATGCTTGTTTACATTGTACTACAGTTAATTAGATATTCAACATACATTAACAAGCATTGGCATAGCCAATAGGTCTCGCTTTTGGGACCTTGATGTTGTTGCACCAAGGATATTGTGCTGCATAACTAAATACTTATAAGGTCCCAAAAGTGAGACCTAATGGCTATGCCAAGGCTTCATTTGCATTTGTCACCTCGAGTGGGCCAGGTATGCCCAGACGTGGGTCCCACACCATCCATGCCACTGGAGTCAAGCTATCCTGGCTGATGAGGGCTGAAAGCCCGAAACCGGTCCTAGGATGCTTGTTTCCAGTTCAGGGAGGGCCTGGCCTGGCCTGGCAGTTCGAGCTTGACTGTTCCCATTGGTTGCAGGGTCAAGATTGATTTGCATATGGCTGGGTCCAAACTGGAATGGCATGGTGAGCAAAAAAATTGATTTAGGCCCAGATCTCTGTACTGGGGCGAATGTATGACATTGTTCTGCATTCTGTCCATCAATTGTTCTTTTTGCATTTGTCACCCTGAGTGGGACGGGTATGCCCAGACATGGGTCCCGCAGTCTCCATGCTACTGGAATCAAGCTAGCCTGGCTGATGGGGATGATACACAAATCCGGTCCCAGTCTGCCTGTTTCCAGGGAGGACCTGGCCTGTTCCCATTGGGCGCAGGATCAAGATTGATTTGCATATGGCTGGGTTTAAACTGAATGGCGTGGGAAGCGAAAAAACGAAGAATTTGGGCCTAGATCTCTGTACTGGGGGGAATGCTTGACATTGTTCCACATTCTGTCCATCAATTGTTCTTTTTGTATCCATCCAGAAGACCATTTCCTATGTGGAGCGAAAAATCTATTCATTAATAGTGGTCAGCTGCACCGCCCAATTATATTTCTGGATGTTTGGTAGTGCCAGTCCCCCGTCATACCCTCCCTTTGTCGATTTGTGTTGCTCTATCTGCACAGGGCCTCTGTCTAAGAGCAATGGCCCAACCTCACTCTTGATTTTCTGAATATACAAATTAGGGAGAGTGTATGGCTAGTTTTTCAAGACAAAGAAAACAAGTTCGGGACATCATCTTAAAAAGTGCTGCTCTGCTCGGGAGCGATAGAGGGAGAAACCTCCAGTGTGGGACATTCCTCGTCTGTCTCTCTATCGGTGGTGACTGGTTGTTGTGGAAAAAATGAGTCCGGTCAGTGGTCACATAAAGCCTGAGAATAGAAGTCTGTGGGGACTATTTCGCGGGGCAATGATGGCAGTCAACTCTGCAGATTATATATTTGATATTTTCGCCAGTTTATTGTATATCCTGATTAGCAGCCAGCAGTGGTAAGGTTCTGCATTATTCTGTCCAAAGGGTTCTCAGGATCTATCACATAAAGCAGGGCATCAGCCGCGTATAGGGCTATCCTGTTTTCCCATTGGTCGGTACATTGCATACCGCAGACCAGTGGATCTTGTCTGATCCTTGCAGTTAAGGGCTCCAGTGCTAGAATGAAGATTAGGAATGACAACAGGCAACCCTGTTGAGCGTCACATTGAAGCTGAAATTCTTGCAACATCCCCCTGTTTACTTTCACCTGTATCAGTGGGTCAGCATATAAGAGTCGCTCCCAGCAGATACTTGCCAGCACCTCGAACATATAGGCCCATTTCACTGAGTCGAAAGCCACTCTGGCATCCAAGGAAAACATCAGCGCACGTTCCTGCATATTGGGAGTTTGGCTCAGCAATCCATGAAGGCGCCTCAGGTTAGTGCTACGATACGGCATAAAGCCCGACTGGTCTGGGTAGTCCAGGTCCTTAATAATTTTGATGAGTCTGGAAGCCAGGACCTTAACCACGATCTTAGCTTTGGTGTTGAGGAGCAAGATTGGCCTATTTGAGGCCCAGTCGTCGGAAGTGTTCCCGTCTTTTAAGATGCCCACTATTGTGGCCAGCATCTGGCCTCTGGGCACTGAGCCTCGTTGGTGGCTCTCCTTGAACATTTGGAGCAAACGAGGGACTTTGTCCTGAACCAACAGTTTATACGGAAACACCCATTACAACGCAGTCATTACAGCTTTTACAACGTGGGTGTTACAACGTAACTGCATTTACATCGCCTGTCACTACAACGCCTGTCACTACAACGCATGTTACTACAACGCATGGCATTACAACGCATGCCATTACATCGCATGCCATTACATTGCATTATAAGGTAAGTAATGGAGGTTTTTTTGTTTTAGGGTGGGTATGGGTTTGGGGGTACATGGGAATACAAATGTTTTCCCCTACACTATCCAACACTTACCCTACTGTTGCACTCACTGGAGTGGGAATAGTAATTTTTACCTCTACACTATCCAACACTTACCCTACTGTTGCACTCACTGGAGTGGGAATAGTAATTTTTACCCCTACACTATTCAACACTTACCCTACTGTTGCACTCACTGGAGTTGGAATAGTAATTTTACCCCTACACTATCCAACACTTTTCCCACTGTTACCCTAAAAGTATTATGCATTGTAATGGTATGCGTTGTAATGGAATGCGTTGTGAAGGCAGTTTATACAAATGCATTGTAATGGCATGAGTTGTAAAGAATAGCGGTGATGTAAAACCTGCGTTGTAAAGGCATGCGTTGTAATTATTTGCGTTGTAACGTCATAGATTTGTTTATGCAACTCGATTGGTATCCCGTCAAGGCCTACCTCTTCGCCCGATGACGAATCCCATATGGTTTTTGCAGTTTCATCCTCCATTATTTCCTCCTCACGGTGATCGCGATCTGAGGTGGGGAAAATTGGCAGATGGATGTTGGCTAGTAGATCTCAGGATTCCTCAACTGTGGTTATCACCGCAGGGAAGTATAACTGGGTGTAATAGGCGCCAACTGCGTCTACCACATGTTTTCCACTTTTACTTAGTTATCCTCCGGTGTCCTCACCTCCAGTACCCAGCGGCCCGTCTATGCCCTCCTATCTAACCAGGCCAACAGTTTGCCCACTTTGTTACTGACTCATGTAAACTCTGTGAAGTCCTATGACTCATTCGGGGGCATCAGTAGACACATCTCGGTATTCCCTTGGATTCATAAGGAGTGTGTGTTGGGTGTCACTACTGTCCTGTACAACCAAGTCCCTCTTTGGCGTGTGAATTTCATGTTCCAGCAATTCAAGCTGGGCCTCTTTTCCTTTCGTGTCCTGCTATGAGGGAGAAGGCCTGTTCCCTAATCACCGCCCTATACGCCTCCTAGAGGGTTTAAGAGGAGTCTACTGATGTCCTGCGACTACAGCGGCATTCAGAATCATGCCTGAAGCTTCCAAAAGCAGGCCGCCGGAGCCTGAGGAATTGAATAGTTCTGAGTTGAGGCTGCTAAAATTTAATTATTAACAGTCTTTAGTCTACAGACCTGAGAACGTGTGACTGGGAGCCCCAAGGTCACGACGAGTCTCCCAACAGCCTGCTCGCAGGGCATTGGATTTATTTAGGCATTTTTTTTATAGCGCATACTTTACCCAGAGGTGACAGAGCGCTTTAGAATAGAGCGAAGTATATAGGATTAGATATTATGACATGTTTACAGAGTATAAATCTGCTAAAAATTACACGATACAAACTAAAGTTGGAGCGATTAGGGTTCCAAAAAAACACATTCCACAGTTGAAGTGTAAGGACAAAATAGTTCTCCATTGAGGAACACGAAACAGTCAGAGTTGTTGGTAGCCGTGGCTTTGGAAGAGAAGAGTTTTAAGGTCCTTTCGTAAAATGCGGAAAGAGGTGGCGGTGCGGAGGTACGGAGGAAGCGAGTTCCAAACTCACAGGCGTCGGAGCACGCAGGAAATCAAACTCAGAAACATACAGACACCCGCTCCATAAAGAGATTCCCGCTCTCCAAATGGGGTCAGCTAAACCATCTTGAAGGCAGGGCGATGTCCCCGGGGAGTCCCATACAGGGGCAACATCAGAATAGTAGCCAATTTTCTATCTGGTTCTTACTTTAAACCAAGTTTCTAGCGCAGTCTTAAGAACCTTCAAGCATACTTTTTTTTAAAGAACTTGGGAGACCCAAACTTATAAAGAAACCCTTTTGCGCCTCCCCCGCTATCATTTATTGCCAACTCACTGAGCAACCTTCCCCATGCCGTTCAAGCTGTTTTAGACAGTAGCATCCGTGTAGCTTTAAATTGGAATGCGACTAAATACCAGCTGATATCTGGGAGGGCTAACCCGCCTTTAACTAATCTGCGCCTCAGTTTCTTCCATGATAGCCTTACACCCTTGGCTGCCTAAACGAAACTCCCAATCTTACTTTGAATCTTGGAACTATTCTGTTGGGGAAAAGTCAGGGGGACTGCGTTAAACAAATAAGTCAGCTTTGGAAGAATGATCTTCTTCACTAGCTTGACCTTCCCATAGATAGACAGGGGAAGGTTCCTCCACCTTGCAAAGAGACGATCTATCTCCTTGATGATTTTATTCAGATTAATAAGGGGAATTTCTCAAGGTCTTTGACAATATTAATGCCCGAATATTTGAACTCTTTGCTAATTGGGCCTCCCCACTTAATGATATTCCAGCATATCACCTCTGTCTTTGAGGGATTAACTAAATACCCAGAGATAGAGCCATAATCCTCCAATAGGGTTTTGACCTGCGGAATAGTCACTTCTGGGTTACTGGTGTATAGGATTATTATCGTCAGCATATAAAGCTATTTTACATTAATAAAGCTGAGATTTAAAAAGGGGGATTAGATCATCTAGTCTAATAGCTCCATATATAAGTCAAATAACAGAGGTGAGATGGGTAACCTTGCCTAGTCCCCCTCTGTATATCACATCTGGAGTTAAGCATTCCATATATCAAGATTTTTGCTGATGCTCCCTGATGATATTTCCTCATAGTTTGTATAAATATGGGACCAAAACCCATTGCCTTCAATACCTCCCAAAGATAGGCCCAACTGACCCTATCAAAAGCCTTGGGAGCGTTGAGAGCGATCACTGCCAAGGGGTCTGATCTTATTATAGCCAGATCGTTATTGCCTCTAAGCAGCTCCGTCTGTTCCTGGATATATCACCCGGTTATAAAAAGCTTTCTGGTCGATGTTAACCAATCCAGGAACCAGCTTGTCCAATCTCCCTGCCAAAATGCCCATAAAGATCTTGTAATCGGCATTTAGCAGGGAGATCGGATGGTATGAATCTGCTTTGAGTGGATTCTTCCCGTGTTTTAATATTAGGACAATGGTTGCTTCCTTCCAGGAGCTTGGAATTTGGCCTGTTAGACTATATGTTGGTTGGAACAAAATTTCCAAAGCTGGAGTCAATTTGTCTGACATAAATTTGTAAACTTCATTTGGCAATGCGTCCATACCTGATGCTTTATAGTTCTTAGATATCTTAATTTGAGTTTTTATCTTTTCCAACGTAATGGGAGCATTGTGAAGGTCTCGGTTAGCTTGGGTTAAAGTAGGGAGAGATTTACTACTCAGCCATGCTTGTATTTGCTCTTTTGAGGGTGTTAGATTCTCTTTATAGAGATCTGAGAATAATGTGAGGAAACAGGTCTGTATATCTTCTACACTAGTAGATTCATCCCCATTACTGTTTATTACTAGCTCATTGATGTTATTTTTGGAACGGTCAACTCTGGCCTTCCAGGCTAGGAGGGCACCTGCTTTCTCCCCATATTCATAATTTTCCATATTTTTAATAAGCCACAGAGCCTTGTATTTCTCATCTAATGTCCCCCTGAACTCTTGCCTAGCCATGTCAAGATCGTTCTGCATTTTACCCAACTTTCCTGAGCTCCCTCCTATTGATAGAATCCTTTCGGCTTCTAGCTGCTGGTTTTTTTCCTCCATTAATCTTAGCTCCCGGGCTTTACCTCGATTTTTGGAGCATATGGCGCCATGTAGCCCGCTCCTCAGGTTAGCCATAAAGGCGTCACAAACAAATTCTATAGCTGTTGAACCGATATTTAGATAAAAAAAACTCTAAGATAATTTAATGGCCTGAATATTTTCAGGGTCTGCTAATTTTGCCATGTGAAGCGTTCATCTTGTTTGAGTCATATTCATTTTCCTTTGATATGAGAACAATATTGGAGCATAATAAGACATGGCTTGGTAATATGGCGACCTCAGACGTGGAGTCCAGGAGATTTCTGTTAGTTAGGAAGTAGGCAATCCTGGAAGAATGATGGTATTTTTTTACTATGGAACGTAAACCCAGGGAGATCTCCCTTCTTCCTCCTCCAGACGCCGGCCAACTCACAAGTCATGCATCAGATTCTTCATAGCACGACAAATACGGGGGGCCCCTATATAATGTGTCTGGTTTGACCTGTCTTTTAGCGGATCTAGAAGGACATTCAAATCCCCACCAATTATCATAGGTGGGTTTTCCATGATTAGCTTGGGCTATAGCTTTGAAATATAAGTTGGATCATCCACGTTTGGTCCATAAAAGGAGGCACAGGTTAATTCTGTACCTCCGAGGTCCAGTTGTGCTATGATCCACCTCCCCGTTTGATCAGTCTGTGATGATTTTATGGAACAGGTGGACCCCTGCTTGATCAAGATTGGGAATCCCCGACTATTAATTATTTGTTCGGAAGAAGAATGACCTTTAATCCAAGGAATACTAGAGAACAATGAATTAGATTCCCCCGAAGTCAGGTGTGTCTCTTGTAAGAGACAAACTGTGCTACGGAGAGCTCCAAATATTTCAATATCAGAAAAAACCATCTTTAAAGGTGAAAATTACTCCTTCTCTAAAGACCTATTATAAAGTTCTGTCTTCCTCTGTAGTAGCCACCAGTGAGCAAGATAAAATAACTACTCAAGAGGATCGTGAGGGGGTCCCTCTAAGTCCAAGCCCAAGCCTAAGACCAAAGTATTAGTTAATGACAAAGGGCAACCTTTAGCCCTCTCTCTAGCTCTTACCCCATTTTTGCAGTGTAAGCAGAGAGGACCTAAGCCTGGAGCACACTCACTCTTCTGGCAGAAGTGATGCCAACCAGGAAAGCAGTTTTGAGAGTCCGAAGACGAAGAGGACAGTTGATGGGTGGCTCAAACGGAGCACACATCAGATAGGTTAATACCAGATTCAAGTCCCACTGAGGCATTACGAAAGGAACAGGAGGAAACATGTTAGTAATGCCTTTCAATAACCTACTTACAACAGGGGACTTAAAGAGAGAAGGCTGATCAGGAAGCCTCAAGAAGGCTGAAAAAGCTGAAAGATACCCCTTGATGGTGGCCAGAGCAGAGCCCTGCTGGGTCAGGGAAAGAAGAAAAAGGAGAACCTCAGAAAGAGGGGCGGAAAGTGGATCCACAGCCTTTGCTGTGACCATGCCACACATTTGTTCCACCTGCAGGCGTACATCGTTTTTGTGGAGAGATGCCTGGCTGGCAGAATGACATCACAGACTTCAGGAGGCAAGTCAAATGGCATCAACTGCCCCTGCTCAATCTCCACGCATGGAGGTGGAGGCTGGACAGGTTCGGATAGAGGACCGTCCCCTGCTGCTGCAATAGAAGGTCTGTAGCAACCCCCTTTCCTGCCTAGCCTTTCCTCACGACCAACACATAAACACATAACACACACACAACCACACACACACACAACCACACACACACAGCCATGCACACACACAACCACACACACCCACAACCAATCCTACAACCTTACACAACCACACACACACACGCACACAACCACACACACAACCACACTCACACCCACCCACAACCACACACGCACAACCACACCCACAACCACACACACAACCTTGCACAACCACACACCCACAACCCTAAAAATCTTTTTTTTTCCTCACCAATTAAAAATGTCAGTGTGTTTCTAGGTATCGCTGAGTCAGCGCGCATGCGCTGCTTGGAGAGACTTTAGTAAGTGAGTTTTGAAAGTGCTACAGACTGGCTGCAGCCGCCATCTGTCTCCTCAGTCACGGGTCAATAAGTTGCTTGTTCCTTTCTTTCATGGCTCAGTAAGCCTTACAGCATGCTCCTCCACCCCCTCCCACGCAGCCCTCTTCCTCTGTTCGAACCCCCTTCCCTGCCTAGCCTTACGTCACAACCAACACATAAACACACAACACACTCACACACCTAGCCACACGAACACACAACCACACACCCACAACCACACCCACAACCACACACGCACAACCACACACACAACCACACACACACTCACACACACAACCACACTCACACACACAACCACACTCACACACAAACAACCACACCCATAACCACACACACAACCACACCCACATACACAACCACACCCACACACAACCATACCCACACACAACCACACCCACAACCTTACACAATGATAACCACACACACACAACCACACACACACACAACCACACACCCACAACCTTACACAACCACACACAACTACAACCACACGCACACAACCACACTTACACAAACAACCACACTCACACACACACAACCACACCCATAACCACATAACCACACCCACAACCACACACACAACCACACACAACCACACACACAACCACACACACACAACCACATCCACACACAACCACACCCACAACCTTACACAATCACAACCATGCACACACACACAACCACACACACAGCCACACACAACCACACACACCCAACTACACCCACACACAACGACACATACACACAACCACACACACACAACCACAAATACACACACACACACACAACCACATACACACACAACCACACTCAACCACACACACCCAACCACACCCACACACAACCACATATACACAACCACACACAACCACACCCACACACACAACCACAAATACACACACAACCACACACACACACACAGCCACACACACAACCACACCCAACCACAGGGGTGCTGTAGTGTGGTGCTGTAGTGTGGTGCTGTAGAGTGGTGCTGCAGAGGGGTACTGCAGAGGGGTGCTTCAGAGTGGTGGTTTATACTGGTGTTGTTTAGGGGTACTGTAAAGTGGTGCTGCAGAGTGGTGCTGCAGTGTGGTGCTGTACAGTGGTGCTGCAGAGTGGTGGTTTAGATTGGTGCTGTAAAGGGGTGCTGCAGAGTGGTGCTGCAGAGTGGTGCTGCAGAGTGGTGCTGTACAGTGGTGCTGCAGAGTGGTGGGTTTGATTGGTGCTGTAAAGGGGTACTGTAGAGTGGTGCTGCAGAGTGGTGCTGTACAGTGGTGCTGCAGAGTGGTGCTGTACAGTGGTGCTGCAGAGTACTGCTGTACAGTGGGTGGGGAGTTTGAAAGTGATCCTCTTGTTGACCGGGAGCCAGTGCAGGTTTCTCAGGTGGATGGTGATGTGGCTGTTGCGAGGGAGTCCGAGGATGAGGCGTGCAGAGGCGTTTTGTAGGCATTGGAGTCTCTTCTGGAGTGTGGCCATGGTTCCTGCGTAGAGGGCGTCCAGCTTGCTGCTGATGATTGCTTGGGTGACCGTCCTTCTGGTTTTGGTGGGGATCCATCTATAGATCTTTCAGAGCATGCGGAGGGTGTTGAAGCAGGAAGAGGAAACAGCATTAACTTGCTGGGCCATAGAGAGCGCGGAGTCCACAATGAACCCCAGGTTGCATGTGATGATGTTGGTGGGTATCAGGGCAGCTCCCAGCATAGCCGGCCACCAGGAGTCGTCCCATGCGGAGCGGGTGGATCTGAGGATGAGGACCTCCTGTCTTGTCCGAGTTCAGTTTCAGCCGGCTTGTCTTCATCCAGTCTGCGACAGCCTTAATTCCCTTTTGGAGGTTGGATTTGGCGGTGGTCAAGTCCTTGGTGAGGGAGAGGATCCGCTGGTTATCGTCGGCGCACGAGATGATGTTGAAGTGGTGTGCTCGGATGATGTTGGCGAGGGTAGGGCTGAGGGATGATCCTTGGGGTACGCCGCAGGTGATCGTGGTGGCTTTGGATCGGAAAGGGGGATGCAGACTCTCTGGGTTCTGCCGGTGAGGAAATCGAAGATAAAAGTAATTAGCACATTGAACAAAATAAATAGTTCTACCATCTTTCTAAAACAATGTACATATGCCAGCATATAAAAACTGTATCAAGCGTTTCCTACAATGCTTTCCTGTGTGTGTGTGTGTGTGTGTGTGTGTGTGTGTGTGTGTATGTGTGTGTATGTGCCTCTGTCTCCCATTCCCTGGAGGGAGAGTTTGTAGCTCCCCATTGTAGAAGAGTCGGTCAAAAAGGAGTTCACTGCATTGAATAATTTCTTGGTATACACTGTTTATTAGTATTACAGGAAATCACAATGATTGATTGTCTCTTTTGTATTCTTCTTTCCCACATGGTCTTCCACTTCTGTCCCTTAGGTGAGCCTCGGCCGCCGTCATCCCTTGGACAGAAGGAAAAGGCTCAGGTAAGTGATTTTGCTTTATGGTTTAGTCAAGGGAGGATGTGAGGGATAAATAATAGCTATGCATAAATGTGAAGGGTAGGGGTAGAGGTTGGAGTAACAAAAAAGAAAAAGGGTAGCCAATGATTTCTGCTCTTGTCTTTCTTTTCCTTCTCAATTATTTCCTTTTCTCTGGGTCTCTTTCACCCCTCCACCTCTCCTCCTTTCCCTCTCTGACTCAGCCCCTTTACAAAACCCCTTTAGACGCCCATGCACCTGGAAGAGCCACGTCCCTCCGGGCCATGGCGTAGTGACTACGCGTACTTCATTGATGTCTGGTCTCCTTCTTCTTCGGCTTTTCCTCCTCCGCCGGGTTCGGGTGTTCTGTTTGCGGACAAGCTGTAACCTTCCCTGGGCTCCAGTTCTCTCTCTCGGAAGGCTGTTCGGTCTTCTCCGTCTGGTTTCTCCACCTCACGCTCCCTTGCTGCGTGTAGCTGGACCAACTACTGACCAACCTGACACGCTCTCCGCCCCGCCTTCTTGAATCGTGTATCGTCTGACGTCTGTCCTCATCTCCGGCTTAAAGGGGCCTCCTGCCGATTACCCTCTCTCCACTTCTTGCTGGCTGCAAAGCGGCCAACTGGTAATAGAGGACTGTGAATATAGGAGGGGAGAAATATATTCTCCTTCTTGGCGCCAACAAAAGTGAGGTAGCACGACTCCAACGCGTGCAAAACTCTGCGGCTAGAACTCTAGTCGGCCTCCCCCGCAGATGTTCAGCCAGAGCGACCATACAAAAACTACACTGGCTACCCGTCGACTCCAGAATTAAGTTCAAGGCCCTCATCATGACCTTCAAAATCATCAAACTGGATACCCCCCACTGCTTCGACCACTCCTCACCCCCTACGCTCCGTCACGTACCCTGCGATCCTCAAACCAAAACCTCCTATGCGTTCCACGCATAAAACTCTGCCGCATGGGCGGCCGCTCTTTCAGGTTCCTTGGAGCTAAACTATAGAACAGTCTGCCACAACATATCCGCTCCATAGAAAGCCTACCGGCGTTCCGGAAAGCAATTAAAACGTTCCTATTCCCTCTCCCCTAATTCCCTCCCACCCTCTCCCGCTCAGACCAGGGTCTGTGGTTCTTAGGGCCGGGACGCCTCATTGCTGGGGCAGCTGTTTGCGCTCTACCAAAACAATACAATACAATATATGAAGGATGGCATGGCACTCCTTATTCTCTATCCCATCGTGTACTACAGGGGCTTCCTGACACCCGTCTTGCTCACAGGTTGGACATCCCTCCTCGCAGAATGATTGGCAAGCAGCTGAGTTGTGGTTTTAGTGACCTTGCAATGACAGCAAGTGCTCCTCTGCCCCAACCCAGAAATGCTTGTTTATTTATAGCAAATAGCATTCTTGTTCCCAGGCCAAGACCTTAGTCAGGCCGCCCTTGTTCATGATCTATTGATAGCTGCTTCACCTCTTGGATGAATAACAAACTGTCTCATCTGCACAATGTATGTTCAGACCTTATGATGTTGGTCAAGGTGTAGTAATAGTGTTCTTACGAAGTGGAATTCGTAAGCAAAGTAGTTTCATGGAAACGAATCGTTCACTTTCACAGATGCAAATGCGTCAAAAGTCATCATGTGAAAGAAAAGGCAACTTTGTCGAACGTGTCCATGTTAAAATGGCAGCGTTTCTCCCTGGGCCTAACTGAGCCATGTGACAAACCGTCACAAGTAAGATTTTGAGAAGGGGTAATACAATAGTAGTTTTGAAGCAGTGAATAGATATTAGTTAAGCTGGAGAGATTTACTAGTGAGGTTCAGCCGAGAAATGTATCCAAAAAGGTGTTTAACATGCATGCCCATGAAGTGGTCAGATGTTGTGCAAGATGGATTGGCTGATTTGAGAATTGCAATGGGTTCTCTAGGTGAAAAAAAAGAATTAAAGTGAGGGTGTTCAGCAAAGAGATAAAAGAGAGATGAGGGGCAGTAAGTGAAGTAGCGGGGTGTTCCCCAAAGTGGTGATCTTAGAGGAAAGTATGAAGTAAGGTCAGTGGTAGAGAGTGTGGAGTGAATGATGAGTGGGCTTAGTGATCAGATGATATTTTGAAAGTATGTGCACTTGATATTAGCAGCAGCTAGAGACTGTGTGTTTAGTGCATTTATGTTAGTGACAAGATTTTCTTGTTTAATTTGTCGGGAGGTCAGTAGAATGAATGTAGAATTTTATAATGGTCTGGCGTAGGCCATATTAATTTGCTGCATGTGCCGTAGCCGGCCAACACATGATTCTGTTTTCACCCTGGCATGTGCAGGTTGTCAGCTCATCTGGTTCTGTTTACTGATTATGTCAAACGCAGATCTAAATCACTTTTTAGGTCTCGCTATGGTGAACGCGCGCTAAGCGCGTTCTCGCCACGAGAACTATAGCTGCCGGCTCAGCCGACAACGAGGGGAGATAAGAGCTGGCCACGCGCAGCGTTTTTCCATAGGATTACGTTGGGCGCGTGAGCTTCTGCCTTAGACAGCATGGCAGAAAGAATCGGATCATGACGCGCACCTCGTGGAATGCAGGGGGAGTCTGCAGAGGGGCGCGCGGCGCTGATAAACAGGCAGGCGTCTGAATCTGCCGTGTTTGCCTCTGCTGGTCGCTGGAGCCATGCGTGTGTGGGCTGATCTGACTGAGACTGAGAGTGCGGGAGAGGCGGAGGCAGAGGAGGGCTCGAGTGAAGTTTTGTTGCAGTTTAAGTTTCCACCCGCTGTGCAGCTCACTATTTCTGCCAAAATTCCTTAACCTTTTTTGAAATCTTCCTCATTGCGTGGTCCTCGGCGTTTTTCTCATACAGATAAACTCAAAGTCACCCCGCGGTGCTGACATCATCACAAAATGCACAGATCTGCGCGGACCTAATGGGGAACATATGCCCAGTGTGCGCGAGGAGGGAAGGATGTTGTTTTAATAAACTGACTTCATCGCAACTGGCCGTGAGTGACCCTTTACCTCGGGCGGTAATGGTTGGCTCAGCTCTAGTGACTTTAGATCCCTGCGGCATGTGAACGCCCTCCCTATAATTATTAAATTGTCGATGATGCCCTGTCCTGAAGACAGTCTGCAGAGCGCCGCGTCTCTCTCTCTTGTTTCCAGTTGCTTTTCTCCGCCTAGTTATATTGGGAACTTATAGTCTTGCTTTCAAGGTTTGACATGGGAGGCATTACAGCCAGACACTTGCTGCAAAACATCATAAACAGGGTGCTGTATCTTTCAGAGATCCTATAAAAACTGAAACAATTACACTTCTCTCTCGACAGGCCGGGGAGAGCATTTGTTTCGTTGGCCCCTTGCCCGCCGCGTATTTTTTTATAACTAGACGGATGCTTCTCCGGCTCTCTAAAACAACCTTCGTCCGGTGCCTCACCCCCGCCCCCAGCATGTTTCCAGTGCCCTCTAAGCAAGCGAGACAACAGGGCTGTCGTGTCGTCGAGAAAATGGCCAGGTTCGATGTTCTGTCTCTGAACGGCACCCCGGGGGAGCAGACCATGCTGCGCAGCCAGAATACAGAGGGTCTGGCCAGCCCACTCCCCGCCCACACCTTTCGCACCTTACCTGAAGCAGCCACCGTACTGCAGCAGGTAGTAGTAAGCGACAGTGTTAACTCCCAGGAAACGAACAAAACCTGCACAAAAGGACCTAATAATAACAGGTCTATCAGATTATTTTTAAAGGGGGGTAGGGCTGGGAGGGGTGGGGACACAATCAACAGGCCTAATTATTTTATGGGGGGTTAACTTGTGATACCCAATTACTCATGGGTGGGATACTAGAAGGAATCTTTAGCTCCAAACCTGTTTTCTCCCGCATAATTAATAGGGAACGTGTAATGGGGCACTTCCGCACTTGTGGAAGCACTGCTCACCAATACCACCGCTAAACATTACAGAAACCAGGTTTGGCACCTGCCACATCTATATGCCTCTGGGTACCCCTGCACAGCCCTTCTCACCCAGGGCCTCGTGAATCATGAAGTTCAGGGGCAGAAACACTTGCCCTTCACATAGCTCCTGAGCAGAAAAAAGGAAGCTGCTGAGAAGTCTGTGATATCGGGTCGCAAAGGTATGTGATGTCACTTCTGTTACCTCGTATTTTGATAAATCGTTGTCCATGCCACGAACTCTCCCTTCCCATCTAATGATTGACTTAATGTGCTTTTCTCGGAAAATGTTCTGACATCTTTCTATTTGCATTCCCACTCATTGAACATACGTTCTCTCCTCAGACCTACATGAAATGGCAAAATATTGTTTATTACATTTTTGGAAAACTACTTGAAATTAAGGGACATTTTGCAAAATCCACTTTGCAGAATTTCATGTGAAAATGGAACAGGGGGGCACCTCGCATTCAAAAATCACGCGAGGTAGTGGCAGGGTTCTATTTAAACCAGTTTTCAGCGGAAAACAATGTGCAAAATTCTGCAGTCGTGAAATTCTATCAAATGTGAATTGAATTTCATAATTTTCACGAGTGTAATAAAAATGTCAAATGTGTCTTTGCACCTTCAAACCTCACCTCCTCCAATTGAAAGTCCTTCATCACCTTTGCTGCTCACGGCCAATGCCACTCGGATGTACATCACTGTAGGCACACCGACAGTAATGACACCTCCTCTAGTACCGTCCCACTGTCTTCTCCACTGCTGATTTCCTGGTATTTACCACCAATAATTAGAATAGCTCCATAAGTTATTTTAATTTAATTGGTGTACTTTTTTCAATTTTGAAATGCTCAACAAATACACATATACAACAAAAACGCTGAAATACTACTTTAAACCACCTGCTTTAAACAGTGACTGTGGCGTCTATTAGCAGTCCGCAGCAGTTGTAATTGTTACCCTATGCTGAGTCCCAATCCTTGTGATTAAGAAATCACACTGATGCACGAAGGTTTTTATTGGGTCCCACAGTCACAAAGTCCATTCTGAAAAGAGGAGAAGAAACAATGTGTGCGGAAACCAGCTTCTCCTTTGCACCAGCTTGACACCTTTACTTCACCAGCTCCCCCAAACCTCTCTAAATTCACCATTCACGCACAGTTTACTATTTGAGTGCCAACGTCTGCATGACGGGCACACGGTGTCTGTAAAGCACACGAGTTCACTGAAAAACCTCTCAGCATTGCTCTCAACCAGCCACACTTACAATGAGGAACTTCTGACATGGATATGCTGGTTCAAATGCTCTAACCTGCCTAATCAGGGAACTGATATAGTTCAGTGAACCAGGCGCCTGCTGCTGTGTTTAGCGTGCAGCATACATGTCAAAGTTCGGACCTTGGAAGGACAAATGCAGCTTTTCACCCTTGCCAGGCAATTAATATACATATATAGCATGTTATGTACAGTGCTATATGGCATCAAATCGGCACCAGCACGCGCTATATACAAACAAGGTTTTATTTTCAAGGGTAAAAAGTGAAAACTCTTACCCCTTTCAAGTATAATCCTGATGGTGAGCGTCTCCAAACGAGCGTCGGATGGAAGTCGTGTTTGTCTGTGTGCAGCAGTCACATGGAAATATTGAGCAGTCTCTTAACTTACGGGCCTGTGAAGTCTATTGCAGACCATATAACACACAGTCAGACATTTCCAGAAAAAGTACCGGCAGTGAAAATAGTAACAAGAACTTCTTATATTGTATATACTACTGGGTCAGTCCCTGAGGCTGCGTGGACACTAATCTAGGTTGCACAGGGTCCCCATCCAAATTGTACAGGTAGCCTTTGGAAGTCACACAGTTGGCCCCTGAATACTGTGCGGACAGATCATGGAGGCTTCAAAGATGGCAGATGAAAGTGGTAGGGTCAGTCCACCTTGGTGCCACTGCTCAACTCAGGGATTTACAAAAAGAACACCCATCGATCTCAGTCCGAGGCCGAACCAACCTCGGTCGGAGTCAGGGTCCCTCTATCTCTCTCTCGCCCTCCCTCTATCCCTCTATCTCTCTATCTCTCTCTCGCCCTCCCTCTATGTATCTTTCGCACTCCCTCTATCTATCTATCGCCCTCTCTATCTATCCTATCACCACAGCATCACTCAGGGGCACCACAACATCACTATGCGCTCCCAAAATGCTTATAAGTACAACAGTAACTTACAATATTATTATAATATAATATTATTGCCAACATTGCTTAATATTTTGCAACAGCTATCATCTTGCAAATCATCTTTATACACCAATACAGACTTTGCTAAAAATTTAATGCAACACATTGTCATATACAATGCCAATAACTCAAACTTTAATGCTGCGAGACCTATTGCATTGCAAATGCTTGTTGATTGGTCCATCCCATATGGTAGATCCTATTTTTTAATCCTCTCTTTTCTCCAGTGAGTTAGGGTAACATACCAATCCCGGCACAAGAGAGAATCCACTTTAAGGCTCTATGCGTCGCCCATAAATCTCTGAAGGAAACCGTCCACCCCTCATCAAGGCACTGGGTAGACCACACAAGGCCTCCAGAAGACTTTGCTCTGACGAGCTCCACCTGGCAGAGGTTCCTAGAATAATGAGGGCCAGATCAGGTGGTTGCCTCTCCTCACTCAAGGCCTCCAGAAGACTTCGCTCCGACGAGCGCCACCTGGCAGAGGTTCCTAGAATAATGAGGGCCAGATCAGGTGGCTGCCTCTCCTCACTCAAGGCCTCCAGAAGACTTCGCTCTGACGAGCTCCAACTGGCAGAGGTTCCTAGAATAATGAGGGCCAGATCAGGTGGCTGCCCCTCCTCACTCAAGGCATCCAGAAGACTTCGCTCTGACGAGCTCCACCTGGCAGAGGTTCCTAGAATAATGAGGGCCAGATCAGGTGGCTGCCTCTCCTCACTCAAGGCCTCCAGAAGACTTCGCTCTGACGAGCTCCACCTGGCAGAGGTTCCTAGAATAATGAGGGCCAGATCAGGTGGCTGCCCCTCCTCACTCAAGGCATCCAGAAGACTTCGCTCTGACGAGCTCCACCTGGCAGAGGTTCCTAGAATAATGAGGGCCAGATCAGGTGGCTGCCTCTTCTCACTCAAGGCCTCCAGAAGACTTCGCTCTGACGAGCTCCACCTGGTAGAGGTTCGTAGAATAATGAGGGCCAGATCAGGTGGCTGCCCCTCCTCACTCAAGGCATCCAGAAGACTTCGCTCTGACGAGCTCCACCTGGCAGAGGTTCCTAGAATAATGAGGGCCAGATCAGGTGGCTGCCTCTCCTCACTCAAGGCCTCCAGAAGACTTCGCTCTGAAGAGCTCCACCTGGCAGAGGTTCGTAGAATAATGAGGGCCAGATCAGGTGGCTGCCCCTCCTCACTCAAGGCATCCAGAAGACTTCGCTCTGACGAGCGCCACCTGGCAGTGGTTCCTAGAATAATGAGGGCCAGATCGGGTGGTTGCCTCTTCCACTCGAGGTCTCCAGAAGACTTCGCTCTGACGAGCTCCACCTGGTAGAGGTTCGTAGAATAATGAGGGCCAGATCAGGTGGCTGCCCTCCTCACTCAAGGCATCCAGAAGACTTCGCTCTGACGAGCTCCACCTGGCAGAGGTTCCTAGAATAATGAGGGCCAGATCAGGTGGCTGCCCTCCTCACTCAAGGCATCCAGAAGACTTCGCTCTGACGAGCGCCACCTGGCAGTGCTTCCTAGAATAATGAAGGCCAGATCAGGTGGCTGCCTCTCCTCACCCAAGGCCTCCAGAAGACTTCGCTCTGACGAGCGCCACCGGGCAGAGGTTCCTAGAATAATGAGAGCCAGATCAGGTGGATGCCTCTCCTCACTCAAGGCCTCCAGAAGACTTCGCTCTGACGAGCGCCACCTGGCAGAGGTTCGTAGAATAATGAGGCCCAGATCAGGTGGCTGCCTCTTCTCATACAATTCGGCCAAGCTTTGGAATTCCCTACCACTCTCTCTCCGGAAAGAATCGAACCACCTGGCTTTCCGGAAACAGCTGAAGACCTGGCTCTTCCCCTAAGGGTCCCCCCCTTTAGTCCTGCCTCTGGGTAGCCATGCGCTATATAAAAGCTTTTTTCATTTAATTTCATTTCAATCCTGCCCCCTGCCCGTACAGTTTCTTTATTATCTCCACTCTCTGTTTGTAGTAAGGGTTTCAAACGAGATCTGTGTAACTTTGCAGCTTGTATAACATTTTGCCGACCACTGGTAACTATCAGCTACTCAGAGCTAGCCTTAAAGTAGACACTTCCAATGCTGAGCAAGTGCCTTATTTAGAGTTTGGAGGACAGGGGACTCCTTCATAAGTGTGGTGGGTCTCCCACCTCCCATGTTTGAAGTTCTATTAACGTTAACGATGTCTAGACTGCATGAGCAGATATGCCCCAGCAATATCCTTGTTGATTCCGGGATATTGCAAGTGACCAGGGAAGCTCTATAGTAAGTACATAGGCTGGACACTTTTCATTACGAGTTCCCCAGCCTCATGAAGGTTTCTCTGAAATATGGGATATTTGATACCAAACATCTCAGCACATTAAACCTGCATTGATTGCAGTGTCCAATTTATAAAAATTTGCACACAGAGTGCCCCTTAGGGGGGTCCCCTAAGATCTACCAATCCTTAGTGTGGGCACCGACTGGCCTGAGCCAGCCTGCTACCACCAGACAGTATCCTGTCCTCATGGGGAGAGTGCCTGCGCACTTTGAGGTCGATAACAATGCCTTTCCTGGGTGGAGGTATTCACACCTCCCCCTGGTCAGGCAGAGCCATCTGTGGCAGGGATTTTCAAAGGCCTTGCCGCCTTGGTAATGCGACCCCAGCCTCTTCTGTTAGAGGGTGCAAGCAATCTTCCTGTCCTCACCCCCTTTTAGGTGCAAGGACAGGTGGGAAACCTTAGATAGAACAGGAGGTGCACCCCCCGCTCCCTCTGTCAACTCCACCCCTCAGGTGCTGAAGGCGAGGTGTAGTACACTTTGTAGTGCCCACTATCTTGAAGATGGTGGGACTTATCCAATCAGGGCTAGGACTGTGTCCCCTTCCCACAGAAGGTGGGCATGATAGAGGGTGTAGACACCCCAGGAAAGGGGCCCATTAGCCTCTACCTGTCACTCCCTTGTAACACCCTTAAATCAAGATTTTAGGTGGCATCCCCAGACCCTGAATTTCAGTTCTTGGCGACCTTAGAAGAGCCGGGCACTGCGGCCTTCTCTGCTGGTGAGGCTCTGTAGAGAACTATGGACTTGGTCCCAGTCCTACTGGCCTGTCTGCATCCCTGGATGATCCTGAATCAAAAGGCAAGTCGCCTTGCAGCCCAGCGACCTCCAGAACCTTGGGAGGACTACCTGCCTTCGATAAAGGGCAATCTAGTTTTATGTAGTGGGATTTGGCCAGGGAGTGTCAGGACAAGCCAAGCTATGCTACTCACTCTATATTTGCAGACTTTGTGTTTTTAGTCTAATCACTCTCACTAATGTGCACCGTATTTTCGGTGTCAATACTATTGATTGAGCATTCGTTCAATAAAAAGAGATTTACAAAGTACCTGTGTGTTGGCAAGATAAGCAGTGTGCTGGTCATTTATTCAATCGAGTCTGTTGTTGAGCTCTGAGTTCAAGCTGCCCTTTAATGTAAACAGGGTCATTGATTTGGCAGTATCAGTATCTGCAGTTAAATTAGACAAAAATGACTTCTAATTGCCAACTTCCTGACACCCTGAATGGCCTCAACCCAATCGCCATCGCCACGCATGCCTAGATCCCTCTCCCGCACAGCTCTCCGCGTCCCCAAGGTATCCAGAGAATTGTAGTTCAACTTCCTATAGATGGTTGAGATTGCTTTTTTGGTCAGGAGATCAATTAGTAGCTGGTCCTCCAGTAGGGATGCATCAGGCAACTGCTCCCCTTCCCGGATGTGACTTTGCAGAGCGTGGCCACCTGCAAATGTCAGAACCGTTTTTAGTCACCTAATTTATACTTTTGTTGTAGGATCGTGAAGGACACAAGTGCCTGTCCCCTCCACACACCGCCCGGCCGCTCTAAGCTAATCAATCCCCATTTTGTGAAGCACTGCAATCCTCCTGTTGCACTTAAGAGATCACCATCATTCAGTGGAGTAATTTCAGTCCGCTTACCTTCTCAGCCTAAACACTTGGTAGCCTCTCTCCACACCCTTACCACTGTTTGGGTATGAGTAGGTATGGGGCACTCATACTTTCTTCTATACAGCACCGGGGTGAGGTAACCTCTCTTGCCCATGGCCAATCTATCTACCCGGTAAGCAGGATCCTCACAGTCCGCAAAAACCCAGTTGTTGACTGCCACCAGCTGCGTGGCCCAGTAATACTTGTGAATACTCCGGACCGCCAGTCCACCTTAATAAACTCCCCTCTGCAACTTACTCAGCGTGACGCGCCGCCATCCCACAACAGGAGCCGAAGTTCTCAGTCTACCTTTTGAAAAAAAATGTCTGGTAGGATCTTAAAGGACATTTTTTGCACAATGTACAGGAGACCCTGGAGGGTCATCACTTTAAATAGGACCACCCGGCCCAGTAAGGAGAGCGGGAGCGCCCGCAAGTGTGGGGCATCCCAACGAAGATGGTCTAATTTCGGGAGTATGTTCCTGCCTGTGCTCTCTTGTAATGAACACAACCAAATATTTAAAGCCATGTAGTGCCACCCTAACTGTGCACCTAGAGTGCAGCCGCAGGGTCCCTGCCACCAGCAGGAATATTAAGGACTTCTTCCAGTTGATATTATATCCTGATCAACATGAATACCCCATATGAGAGGTCCTGGTGAACCAAAACATGTGTGAAGAGCATAGGAGACAAGGAGCATCCATGTCGGACGGCAAAGACTCGGTAGACTGTATTATTGAGGCGCATGCTCGCTAGAGGGGCCACAAACAAGAGCTTAACAGCAGCGCCACTGGTTCAGCAAAGGAATCCCCTATTGCATATGGTACTCCTTTAAGGTATCGGAGATTTAAGCGCGTTCCCTGGTGTGGTATAAAGCCCGATTGATCAGGATGAACCACTGTTGCAATTACTGTCCGCAGACAGATTGCCAGGGCGTTCGCAAGTACATTGGTCTCAATATTAAGCGGGGAGATAAGTCTATAAGACCCACACTCAGTTGCTGGTTCGTCCTTTTTGGGATGACAGCCACCTCAGACGTTCTTTGGTCCTCCGGGAGACATCCTTATTTTCAGGCAGTCTGAACCATACTCTGGAGGTACTCCCTGATTTTATCCATTATGATTTTATATAATTCTAACCGGAGCTCATCAGGTCCTTTGCTTATTGCGCTGCAAGGCCTCCAGGTAGTTACGCGCTATACAAGTGCAATTTTTCATTTCATTTCATTATTTATTTAGCATGTCAGGTCTTGGTTTAGTGCTTCTAGGTCCTTATTTGTTAGCATTGGCAGGGTCAGGTCTTTCAGGAAGTCTCTCCCAGTATTTCCGTCCCCTTGTTGTCTGTCCTCAAGGATCCTGTTTCGTCCTTTGTCTTGTCTCTCTAACCATGTAAGCAACTCATTGGCTCTATCACTAACATCATAGAGACAATGCTGGGTAGCCAGCGCATGAGTGCCCGCTATTTTCCATTAGTGCTCTTAATGTGTGTTGCTTCAGTTGATGGTGTAATGGGAGAGAAACTGATTCCCCACTTACCAAGCGAACCTCCAGGAAAGCACATTCCTTGTCCTGAGCCTCGCACTTCAATTTACGTTCCTTAGACATTCTCCCAATCAAGGCTTGTGTCTGGCCTCGAATCACTGCCTTGAATTCATCCTATAGCACGCAAGCTGATTCAACAGACCGCCCGTTCTCCTTAAAATAGAATTCTGCTTTATCTTTCATACAAGCTTTGAACGTCTTGTCTTTTAAATATCACGGATCAACCCTTGGGGGTAGGATGAAGTCCACAACTGGACCATCAAGTTGCACCTCCACCAGCGAATGGTCTGAGATTCCCCCTGCTATGTGCGTAGCAGCTCTAAAATCAACTTTATGGACAGTCTGGGTGAAAAGACAGTGCAGGCATGCCAGACTACCATGTGCTGCAGATAAGTGCGTCCGGTTCTGATACCCTCTTCCCCTGTAGGGGCATTTAGGAGTATCATGAATATAGTATCGGGTCAGTTCTGTCACTCCAGTCACCCCAATGCGTACATGCTCTGTCGTAAGCGTCTTATCCTTCCACAGGATGAGTCAGTCTTGTCTGGGTCTCTTTCCTGTTTCCCGGCACTTGAATGGCACGCCCGAACACTCGAGAGAGCAGTGACCCACCAGCAGGCTTTTGTGGAGCGCTTTTGTCCTGGATGTACTGCTGCATTCAGTAGGGCACCGACTCTGTCTTTTCTGTGCAGTTGCCTGAAGATCCGCAGTCCCAAGGTAGTAGTCACACCTGGCCTGTCGGTAAGTGCAGCCCCCTCTGGAGGCCCGACCGTCAGCAATTAAGCCCACACTGTGGCCGGCAGGACCACAGGCGTAAGCTCAGACAGGGTGTTCGACACTGGAGTAGTTGTAGTCCCTCATGGGCCTCTGACACAGAGTAGTCAGAAATTCAGCTGCTAAAAGCCCAACTCAGGCTTTCCAGGAAGTCAGTAGATTCAGACCCTGTTGTGTTAGGAATTTGGCAAATGCAACCTTGAACGGGCAGTTGGCAGCACACAATCGTCCAACTGGGCCTCAACAATCACGTTGCCGTGGAGTTTTATTTTCTGCCTTGAACTGTTGGGAGAGTCTTGGCGGGGGAGGAGGGGGTCCCTCAGACTAGCTGGTCCTGCTGGATGGCTTTCTGGCCCGCCCTACAAATAACGAGGATGTGTCGGACCTTGCTTCTTCCAGGACAGCCTTGTCCTCCTGCTGGATAGTCAAACTCCCTTCCCTTTCTTACCAGACAGGCAGGCTTCTAGGCAGACTTCTAGGCTCTTCAGGACAGGTACACAGCTTCTCCATTAAGTAATTCAGCCTGCAGGTGATGTCCCTTCAACTTAGATAGACTGTCAGGCTGACACCATCCCTGGTGGCACAGCAGGCACCTGGGTACTTTGTAGAGCACTTTATTTCTAGGTAACAGAGGACTTTGTACTGTTTACAATCTACCAGTTTGATCTTTCCTTGCAATTGAAGGCGGCAACTCTTACATCTAAATTTCAGGTTATTAATTTGATGAGCCTGTCGACTGACATGCTTTACAGAGGTTTCTTTTTAAAAGGCACCGAGTCTGTTTATAATGCACAATTGCATTAATTTTTTTCAGCATTTAATTTAATTAAATTAGATCACCAAGAAAACAGTTTGTGTCTCAATGTTTTCAGCTCCTTACAGAAGGATTCATTTGAACCTTGGATATTATTATTCTCGGTCACCAAAGGATGGGAATGGATGAGGCTGGCCAAGAACAGAGGAAAGCGTGCACTTGAAAAGAGAGTAGGTGGGAACAGAGACGACAAAGGGGGGCCCCCCTTGAGTTCTTAAAGAATAACATCAATGTCATTGAAGAGCCAGTGAAAAAGGCATGGTCTTGAGATAGAATTTGCAGAGCCAATCTTAACAGGCAGTTATTTTTACCTATTTATACCTCATTCAGGAAGTCCTTTAAACACCGTAATATTGAAATATAGTGCTCATACGCAGAGCTGCCCTTTTCAGAAGTTCTGCAGAACAGAATTAGCCTACCTATTATTCTACGCTAGTTTCTCTTTTCAAAATCCTCACACTTCTTTAGGGTTATTTAGCACACTGACGAGACCACCATTTTTCTCCTCAGAAGAGGACCATTTCTTGAAACCTTTTGGGCCCAGAAAATATTGGAGCACGATTATTCAAATCTGTTTTCCCAGCATCCTTTGTTGGCCCATCCAAATACGGAGATTTCTCTTACGGTGACTTTTGCAGGGAAAGCTACCTGCAGATCCTCGTTCTTTATTTTTGACTTGTAATCCACACACTGTAAGCCTTCTTGCTCCTCGCTATATGAGCAGGTATGAAATACAACCATCAGAGTCATCAAACTTGTACTTTACAACAAAAGGTTTTTTTAAAGTTGCATTAAATGATAACATTAAATACATCTGATGAGATGAAATAGAAAACTACACTTTAGACAAAGGCCTACACTTAAAGCATATATGGTCAGGGATGCCCGCCACCCCTTCCACCGAAATCCCAATGGTTGGAGACAGACACATTTGAACTTTTGGAAGGCAGGGGGGCCTTGCGACCCCCCCGGCCGCATTTATTAAAATATGAAACAAAATTAAAACTTTAAATAAAACGTTTAATTTCAACATGTACAAAATTCACTTTCCATTACACTTGATGTTGACAGATCTTCGAGGCTAACCTTAACAAATCTCTAATACAAAAGGTTTCCTAACCGAGTCTAACATCAGGCATTGCATACGAATTTTGTACATCCTAACGTTAAGGGCCAACGGCAAGGTCTTAACTGGTGTCAGATCCCTATCACCAACTAGCGCCCACACGTAGTGACGCATGCGCAGAGGACTTTACCCTCGTAGCCAACCAATAGCGCCCACACGTAGTGACGCATGCGCAGAGGACTTTACCCTCGTAGCCAACCATAGCTTCCCTTGTCATGGGGGCCCCCTTCACTCGACGCCATCTTAAGGCCGTCTGAGTTCCCGTGCGGGGTGACTGTAAGAAGGACAGCGTGAACTCTTCCCGCACTAGCTCCGCCATGCGGATATCCGGCCGCTGGGAAGTGCAACTCTCGGGAGGGGCTTATAGCCCAATACTCCCCTAGGGTGTGGCCGATGGCCCAACCCTCCCCTGGGTGTGGCCGATGGCCCAATTCCCCCTCTGGGTGGGCCAATGGCCGTCTCCCCCCGGGCGCCCCATCCTTAATTGGTGCTGCCCAACCAAATGGGAGGGGCCAATGGCCCCTCCCCTCGAGCGATCCCATCCGTAATGGGTGCCGCCCCCCTGGGGACCTTGAAATCTCTGCTCAACGATCATGACCTTACCGCCACAGGCCGTATAGTTGACCGACTATCCGGCCCCCCCAAAAGCTCCTATAGGTCATGTCACTCCAAGCCCACTAGCCATGCTATTATGTCTCCAATCCAAATATCATTCCCCTCCCTGGACAAGTGCACCCCATCCTGTGAATAACAGCGATCCCCCCCATATGCACCCATGAGGAATACTCTGGAGGTGTTTAGACCGAAACAGTTTATCCATCTTGTTGTTGACCCTCTTAACTGAGTTATTCAATGCTGTAATTGACAAACCCCCCCTCCATACCTTCCTGGGGACTATGTGTGACCATGCTATCGTTGAACCCGGGAGTGTTTTCGCCAGCCAACTAACTGTGTGTAGGATGCGCTCTATCAATGCCCGCCTACCCAATTTTACCAAATCATTGCCCCCTACATGTATTACCACAATGGATGGCGCTGACCTGTGCCGCCCTAACAGATCTTCGACAAAATCTTGTAACTGGTTGATACCCAGACCTCCTTTCCTTTTTTTTGTTTTTACTATTGAGCCTCGCTACATTCCATGCTAGACATTTTATTACATGCATTTATAAGGTAGCAAAAAATTCAGACCCAACTTCAAATAGTCAAATAATAAGTCTTGGTCCCTCAAACAACTAGCACAGCCAAAAAACCATTCAATAATCAGTGTTTTGATGTCTTTATCAGATTCTTCGTCTTGTTCTCCCCTGTCAGCCTGCAAACAAATTTTAAGTGATTTCCCCCCACCCCCCCCACCACCCTGAGCCCCCAACCTGCGGAGACGGGGGCCCACCCCCTCCTACCCTCCTGGCTCTCACCTCAGCCGGGGAAGAACCACCTTTCAGCTACAGCTGCCGTTGGAGAGGCAGCTCTTGTGGTGGATCACCCTGAGAGGCTCCTGCCCCCCCTTGTCAAACATCATTGTGCATAATAAGTAAGAGATCATTAAGGATGGAACTAAGTGAACATTTATCATATACTGAGGGGTAGCCCTCTATTAAACCCTCTAAGCTAAGTCCTGTAACTTAGAAAAATGATGTGTGTGTATTCTTTTTTTTGATAGATTAATCACCACCCTTTGGGCCAATTGTAATTATTTTAGGTCTGGCTCTGGCTAGAGCTGATACTAGAGAGGTAAGCTTCTGCCTCCTTAGCATCATTAAAGAAATGTGTCCGCCCACTTCTTATAACCTTAAGGCGGGCGGGTTCTTGAAGGAACACCTGCCCTCCGTGAGACTTAATGGGGTCCATCAATTTACGGAGCTGCCACCTCCTATCCATGGTGTCTCTGCTTAGGTCTGATCGTGCAAAAAGTGAGAACTCCCCTACAGCTACTGGAGAGTTAGGGCGAGCTCTCTGCCAGACCGCCTGGCGCAAAAGAAAGTTGCCAAAATAGATTAAAATGGGGCGTGGACACTGATTCTCTCTGTTTCTTTGAAACAAGGGAAGACGGTGGGCCCGCTGGATTTGCGAGTCCCAGTCCCAATCTGCCAGATCAGGGAAAGCTTTCTGGAGTACTCCTACAATGTACGCCCTTGGGTCTGAGCCCTCGGATCTCTCCGGTATGCCAAATAGTCTTAGATTAGATCGTCTCTGCCTGTTTTCCAAATCCTCGACTTTTAACTGTAGTGCAGTCAGCTGGTCATCATGCTTTTCAACCGCAACTGTCATTTTAGTGGTAGACTCCTCCACCTCAACCACCCGTTGCTGTAGTTCCGTGGTTTCCTGCGAGATCCCCCCAATTTTAGAGGTAAGCTCGCATAGAGAGGATTGCATCTTATTATTATCCTCCCTAAGTTGCAGATAGTACTCCTGTGCTTCTGCACGTTGGTTACTCAGCTGCTTGCTCAGTATCTTTAGTATTTCGTCCAGAGGGGAAGAGTTGACTGTTTCCGGTCTTGAGTCTTGTCTCAATGATCCCTCATCTGATGGGTTGCCCCTGTTTTTAACCATAACAGGTGAAGAAGAGGCTAGAGCAAGACCGGAGGTTGATCCCCGTGGAAAGGGGAAGCTGGTATTGCCTGTTGTTTGGGCAGCTAAATTGATGTTAGAATGCAAAGCGTCGCTTGCGTGGGCCAGTGCTGGTTCCAGAACATCAGGTGAAACAGGCAGATTCCCCTGCACCTGAGGCTGTTCTTCCTCTGTCAAGTCCTCAGGAGGCAGATTAACAGGGTCGATTAAGATGCTTTTGTCCGGAGTGACCGGTACAGGTAGAGAGTCTGTGGGGCTTGCTCCTGAGAGCCTTAGCGCCATGGTTTTGACCAAGCCCTTCGCTTCAATCCATTTTCTAAGTGGGCTTTTTTCCGGCAAGTTCTTCCTTAAAGATTGGTTATTACTAGGTTTTGACCGTTTGGAGATAGCACCAGCCAAGCTACCTCTCCTTGCTTTTTGTTTGCCCTTAGCCTTAGAGACACACCCCCCCCCCACAAGAGGGTTAGCCCTGTTATCAATAAAGTCATCCTCAGTCTCAGTCTCTACCTCATAGTCCTCATAAGAGTCCAACTCAATATCGACTGTAGGCACTGTATGCTCATTTTGAGCCCCGTATTCATCTTCCTCCCTGTGGGCTTCTGATGGTATTCCCACACAGCCGGAGTTAGGTCCTTCCATACTGGTTGGCCGCAGATCACAGGGTGCTGACTGAGTGGCACTTATGGGATCGGGCTGTGGCGCGGGAGCTAGAATGGCAGGGTCACCTCCCTTGAGTAGCGGCTGTTCAGTGTCACCAATACTGTCACCATTGCTGAGCCCCATTATCGATGGCTATACAACCGAGGAATTAATAAAGAGTCCTTCAGAATCGATATCAGCGTTAGTGTCAGGCATTGCTACTTGGCCCCCCTCCAGAGTTGCGTTGGGGTTTATAACAGCTTTTATTAGAGGGTGTGAAACTGTTTCTCCAGCAGGCCCCCCCGTTTTGACAGTCAATTTAGGCCCCGTTTTAGCTGTTTTAGGAGTAGAGTCCTTAGAGCCTTTAGTTTGTGTCTCTACTAGCGGGGTAAGCGATCTCAGTACCTGTTTGTCTTTGGCCAAATCTTCCACCGGATTCTGCTTCTTAGTGGTGACAGCCGGCTCTGGCTCTGCAAGTGATGCAAGTGATGCGGCAGCTGCAGCTTTCTTTCCGCCGAGCAAAGCGGGACCCCTGCTGTCTTCTGGTGAGGCGCCCTCGGTCACAGCCTCTGCAATGGGCGGAGGTGGCGCTGCCACTGTTGCCGCTGCTGCTGCAGTGATTCCTGTGGCGACAGTAGCGGAGGGAGCCGCTGCCGCCTGCTTGCTGTTCCTCGTCGAACGCGACAGATTCGGGTTCTTGGGAGACATTCCCTTGAACCGCAAAACGCCGGCAGTCACTCGCTGGCTAAGACTGAGACCAATCCAACCTATCCCGGAGCTGCTGAGCAAGTCACGGAGCAACCGCCGGAGCAGCCAGGCCGGGTCAGTGAACCGGAACATCAGCGTGCTATGAGAAAGGAGAACCAACAGTGCAGGTTTGTGTTTAAAAGATTGAAGGTTGAAAAATTGTTGATTTAGCGCTTATGTGCTCTAGCCGCGACCATTAAGTGCCCAATTCGATTCAATTCAATTCTATTCCGTTTCGGTTCCATTCAATGCCATTAAATGCCATTACGTTAGATTACAGTCCTTGCGAAGTTTGCAGGTAAATCAGGAGAGGAGCACAGAGCCTCCAGGTAAGCCGCCCAGACCTGGAGGTGTTTAGACCGAAACAGTTTATCCATCTTGTTGTTGACCCTCCTAACTGAGTTATTCAATGCTGTAATTGACAAACCCCCCCTCCATACCTTCCTGGGGACTAGGTGTGACCATGCTATTGTTGAACCCGGGGGTGTTTTTCGCCAGCCAACTAACTGTGTGTAGGATGCGCTCTATCAATGCCCGCCTACCCAATTTTACCAAATCATTGCCCCCTACATGTATTACCACAATGGATGGTGGTGACCTGTGCCGCCCTAACAGATCTTCGACAAAATCTTGCAACTGGTTGATACCCAGACCTCCTTTCCCATGGAAAGATATATTATACCATAAATTATCAGGTGTGTGAATCGCATCACCTGCCCTGAATATCTCTCCAGCCCGCCTCACGTATGAGTGGGCCACGACCCATACCGATCGACTTCTCATCGTAGCCCGCGAAGTGCTTGTTCGCTGATCCTGGGTCGACCCCAATTTCCGCCCCGCGTTACAGGCTCATGAAACTGTAATCCAAACAAAAAGACAGGCAGCGTGAGTGTGTTTCTAACACAATCATAACATATGCAATTGCACATAACGCTTGAAACAGTCCGATGACCATCTCCCCAACTGTTTCACATTGTCTGCCCGCATACCCCTGGCCGTTGCCTCTGTAGCAGCCCCTATTCTGAACGAATGCGTTCCAAAATCACCTGGGTTCAACCCCGCTGCTGCAATCGTGATTGTCAGCACTTTCTGAAACTGGAATTTCGTTAGCGGGGAGCCGTCCGCATGTCGTAGCAAGGTCCCCCCCTTCCCCCTCCCCCCCCTCTCACCCCCCCCCCCCCACGTCGCCTCTCTCTGCTTCAAGTAAGCCTCGACATGCTTCACTGCACAACAGTGACTACCCGGAGTGCGTTGTAATACTATGCTGCTCCCCCTTGCCTCCTGATCTGTCTTCGACCTGGCAATCGTGATCAACACTGTATCCCCCTTGCAGCGCCCCATAGAATGCTAGTGCAAATGCAGCCCTGAACAAGATCACCTCGTTAGGCGAGGAACATGTCTCCCCCAACTTAACCAATAAGGCCGACAATCTTTCAAATCCAATCGGATGCCTGTTATCAAGCTTGCGCCCCTCCAAGCGACGCCAACCCCGCAGCGCTTTCCTGACTTCAAAGGAATGTGTGGGGTCTCTGATCCCCTGGAGCTGTGCCATGAATGGTATGGCGGCCTTATTCCGATTAGCGGTCGCCGCCGACCGGCCTTCCTCGTGAAGTGCCACCAAACATTGGGTAAAAGACTCCTCCTGACCCCATCTGCTCTCCCAATCTGGACCCAAAAAGGCACAGTAAGCGTGCAACGCCCCTTCGTACGCTTTCCTCGTCCTGGGCACTAGACTGGCTGCCACGAGGTTCTGTAGTCTGGGGCGCCGATTTGCCATAGCGCCTCGGGAAATGGTGCCGCCATTTGCTCCGCTGAAGGTAAACACTCCCTGAAGGCCGCATTTTGAAACGAGAGAGTGCATCAGCCGCAGTATTTAGTACACCCGGTACATGTTTCGCCCTGAATTGGACATTTAATCTCAAGCATGTCAGTACAATCTCCTTCAACAACCGGAGTATCCATTTGCAGCGCGCCGCCTGCTGATTAATGCCTTCAACCACAGTCATGTTATGGGACCAAAATACAACTGATCGGTCCCGAAACTCACCTGCCCAAGCACACAATGCTACCCATATCGGGAATAGTTCCAAAAACCCAATGTTGCTTGTCAGCCCACTCGTCTCCCACCACGTGGGCCATTTCTGTGCCGACCAGCGGTTACCCAGGATTGCGCCAAAACCTGTGCTGCCCGCAGAGTCTGTCCATAAAACCAACTCTGCCGACGTGGCCGGAGGCCTGCTCCAGACTACTCGGCCATTGAAGTCCGCCAAGAATGCCAGCCAAATGAGCATGTCCTGGCGAACCTTTGCCGACAGCCTTGTCCGATGGTGGCCTTCCTTGAGGTCCACCATGGCCTGCGCGATGGACCGTGAGAAAGGGCGGCCCATCGGGATGACCCTCAAGGCGAAATTCAACTGGCCCACGGTCTGCTGAAGTTGGTGCAAAGATACTTTGTCTTTCTTAATACATTGAACCAAGGAAGCCCTAAATTTGGCCATTTTTTCCGCGGGAAAGCGAAAGCAACCCTCCACCGAGTCTATCTCAATACCCAAGAACTCCAAGGAGGTTGTTGGCCCCACCGTCTTACCTGGTGCTAACGGGACCCCAAAATGACGCATGAACACGCAAAATTCCTGCAATGCCCGTGCACAGTCCTGAGAGCCCGCCGGGCCCACAAATAGGAAATCGTCTAGATAGTGCATCACATGCCGGTGTCCCGAGGCCTTCGAGAATGCTCATTCCAGGAGTGAGCTGAACATTTCAAAATAAGCACAAGAGATTGAACAACCCATCGGCATGCACATATCCATATAGTACTTCCCCTGAAAAGCAAACCCCAGCAAGTGCTGATCATCAGGGTGTACAGGCAATAGTCAAAATGCAGATTCAATGTCAGATTTTGCTACCACAGGCTGCGCATGCGTGTCTGAACCTGCAAGTGCCTTGCGGTTTAGGACACGACCCTCTGTTGTAACCCCAACACACCCCGCGCTTGTTGCCATTTCCCCCCGTTCTGGCCTGCTGGTCTCCCCCATACGGTGTCCGAAAGGGCTGGGCCGCTTCTGGTGGTAAGGCCTAAAACCAGATGGCCCACCCCCGCACCTCCGATATCCGGGATAAACTGAGCATGCCATGCAACGGTATCCAAACGATCCCACGTTAATGTATTGTTAAATTCCTTTTCCTTTCGGAATGTAGTATCATAACCTCTCCATACATCCCCCCCAATATTTTTCATGGAAACTCGTTATCCTGCTTTGATAACATGCCAAATCCGCCAACAATTCAGGAGATTTTTCCACCACAATTGCGACAAACACCGAGAAAGCCCTGACCCAATTCATTATTGATTCCTCTACCCGGTATTCCGCCATTTTTTCTCTCCACTCACCGGGATGCATCCATTCTTTCTGACTCTTAGCGTATTCAAACTCACGGTTGTCCGTCAATAGAGAAAACATGTTTATACTTTTGTCGCCCCAAATCAATTCCTTCGTTGCCATGGGCACATGTTGCGCCAAGCTTTGCCGCCTAGAAGGTAGCACGCCATCCCCCATGATCGGGAGAGATCTCTTACCCTGTTCAACCGCTCCTTCGCCGGCTGGAACCGCCGTCTTCTGGTTCTCCGGCGTCACTGCGGGTGTCTCCTGCAGAGGGGGAGAAAGTACATTTCCCGCCCGACAACCCTTGCCCGATTAAGCTGCTCAATTATTTGCCTAGCTTCCTCAGCGGGTTCTACCGCCGGCGCAAACCCCGCGGCCCCCTTTTTTAGCCATGGCAGGACCGCCGCCAGGTGCGCGGCCAACTCAGGGGGTATCTGCTCCTTCTCCAGTGGGATTACAATCACTGGGATCGGCAGGCCCCCATCAGTCGGGACCACCACCGGAACTACAGGTGTAGTCGGTGCTACCGGGGCCCCATCGGGCACAGATGCGGACGGTGCTACCGGGACCTCCTCGGGCAGCGGAGCGTCCTTGGCCCCTTTCTTGCCTCTC